>NC_092419.1:16933704-17534476 GCF_040894005.1 Engystomops pustulosus
ATGAGAGTATCCAGTGACTGTCTGTAATGAGATGAGACTATCCAGTGACTGTCTGTAAGGAGATGAGACCATCCAGTGACTGTCTGTAAGGAGATGAGACTATCCAGTGACTGTCTGTAAGGAGATGAGACTATCCAGTGACTGTCTGTAAGGAGATGAGACTATTCAGTGACTGTAAGGAGATGAGACTATCCAGTAACTGTAAGGAGATGACACCATCCAGTGACTGTCTGTAAGGAGATGAGACTATCCAGTGACTGTCTGTAAGGAGATGAGACTATTCAGTGACTGTAAGGAGATGAGACTATCCAGTGACTGTAAGGAGATGACACCATCCAGTGACTGTCTGTAAGGAGATGAGACTATCCAGTGACTGTCTGTAAGGAGATGAGACTATTCAGTGACTGTAAGGAGATGAGACTATCCAGTAACTGTAAGGAGATGAGACTATCCAGTGACTATCTGTGCGGAGATGAGACTATCCAGTGACTGTTTGTAAGGAGATGAGACTGTCCAGTGACTGCCTGTAAGGAGATCACACTATCCAGTGACTGTCTGTAAGGAGATGAGACTATCCAGTAACTGTCTGTAAGGAGATGAGACTATCCAGTGACTGTCTGTAAGGAGATGTGACTATCCAGTGACTGTCTGTAAGGAGATGTGACTATCCAGTGACTGTCTGTAAGGAGATGAGACTATCCAGTGACTGTCTGTAAGGAGATGTGACTATCCAGTGACTGTCTGTAAGGAGATGAGACTGTCCAGTGACTGTCTGTAAGGAGATGAGACTGTCCAGTGACTGTCTGTAAGGAGATGAGACTATCCAGTGACTGTAAGGAGATGAGACTATCCAGTGACTGTAAGGAGATGAGAGTATCCAGTGACTGTCTGTAAGGAGATGAGACTATCCAGTGACTGTCTGTGAGGAGATGAGACTATCTAGTGACTGTCTGTAAGGAGATGAGATTATCCAGTGACTATCTGTAAGGAGATGAGACTGTGCAGTGACTGTCTGTAAGGAGATGAGACTATCCAGTGACTGTCTGTGAGGAGATGAGACTATCCACTGACTGTCTGTAAGGAGATGAGACTATCCAGTGACTGTAAGGAGATGAGACTATCCAGTGACTGTCTGTAAGGAGATGAGACTATCCAGTGACTGTCTGTGAGGAGATGAGACTATCCAGTGACTGTCTGTGAGGAGATGAGACTATCCTCACTATTTAGATGGATGCGGTTTGATGCACACCACGTGTGGACACAGCCACAACTCTCCATTTCTATGCTGGGTAAGTCGCAGCCTGGGGCCAGATGCAGCAGTTCACCCTCCACAATCCCAATGTCCTTCTAGCCAGTTGGTATAACCACACATTTTTAGGTGCCCTAGTTCATAGAGCTCTCTGTTTTTTTAGTCTCTCGTCTCTCCCTTTAGGTGGGTAGAACCGAGTTAAAGTAAACCTGGCTGGTGACATAAATGCCTTTGTCAGCACTCTGCACACTACCAGGCTCACCAGTGTGTGGTGAGTTGTGGGGAGAGGCAGCTGAAGCCTGTGGCTCCTCATGCACATGGGGGGAGACACACACAGGCTGGGGTGCCTGCCTATATAAGACCTCACAGTGCATGTCAGAGCACATGAGGTTTAAGGAACTGCCCAAGGAGTTCAGAGACAGAATTGTGTTAAGGCACAGATCTGGCCAAGGTTACAAAAGAATTTATGCTGCACTCAAGGTTCCTAAGAGCACAGTGGCCTCTATATTCCTTAAATGGAAGAAGTTTGGGATGACCACTACTTTTCCTCGACCTGGACGTACAGCTAAACTAAGCAATTGTGAAAGACGAGCCTTGGTGAGAAGTAAAGAAGTACCCGAGATCATTGTGGCTGAGCTCCAGAGATGCAGGAGGGAGATGGGAGTCACCTATCACTGCAGCCTCCAGCAGTCGGGGCTTTATGGCAGAGTCTGAAAGCTTCTCCTCAGTGCCAGACATATGGAAGCCGCATACAGTGTGCAAAAGACATGGAGGATCCCAGACTATAAAAAATAAGATTCTCTGCTCTGATGAGATGAAGATTGAACTTTTTGGTGTTATTTCTAAACCGTGGGGAAAACAGGATTGTTTCATGATTCCAGAGATCTCTGCCGAGGCCTATAACATACCAGCCACATTCTCTATAGGGATGGAAGACAGAGGCTGCTGCATCATAAAAAGTGAATTATGTTCCAATTAAGCTGGAATTATTTCTCAGTTTTGTGGTAAGTTCAACCCAAAATGAGACCTTATGGAGCTCCTGCAGATCCCCAAACTAACCACAGTCCAAGCCCAAGAGCTCTGACACACAGTATCTAGATCTCGTAGCTGTCCTCCATGTTTACAGCCCCTGTCCAATAGCAGCGCACAGATCAAAGCTCCTCCCATGCAGAGCCTCATAGTAATATATGTCACTGATCTGCTGCCGCTGATCACCCACCCTCCATGGAGAGGGGCACAGACACGGGTCAGGTACTTTAGTGCTCCATGGGTGGTGGCAGATGCTGGGGGTCATAAAGTAACAAATTAGAGGGAGCATAAGCCTATGATAACTACTGGGGCATCCATACCTCTCAATTTTTGTCACTGAGATAAAGAGACATACGCTGAAATATAATTAGCCCGTAAGTCACGCCAATTTATCCCACCCCCCCTTGTATTCCCACTTTGATTGCCCCCAAGCTGTATGATTCCCACTTCAATGGCCTCCACACAGTAAATGTCACACCTTGATGACCCCCACATTGTAAATTTCACACCTAAATGGACTCCACACTGTATAATTCCCGCTTCAATGGCATGCACACTGTATATCTCCCACTTCAATGGCCTGCACACTGTATATTTCCCACTTCAATGGCCTGCACACTGTATACACCAGCATATAGTGCCCTTCCTTCCTGAAGCCCCCCTATATATCCCTCTTTATTTTAGTTCTCACTTTTAACCTATGCCCTTTCTGTTTGTCCTAATAGCCCTTAATTCTGCATCCTGAGAACCCGGGGCCGCAGGGTAGACCCCGAAATCTGGGACTATTTTGCCAGATCCAAGATAGTTGGGAGGTATGAATTGTGAGGGGCCTACAGAAAGGGGGGGGTTCTTGGGTACAGTAAGAGGCATTTTATGCTGGTGGGTCACATTAGGGGGCATGTAAAGTTGCGGGTGACCACGGTATGATGTGCAGTTGGGTCCATAAGATGGCGGGAGTTAAATTAGGTATTATAATATATGAGAATAATCCTAATCCATTTTGTGTCCTTCTTTCTCCAGGTTATGGGAAGTATAACCACTATACAGCAATGACCTTAGAGGGTCCTGGTGACCCCCTGGCGCTGCTGCTGTGGGGTTCTAGGCCTCAGCCCTGGATCTCAGGATAAGGCATGTTCTGTATTACATGTTACATATAGGGACAATATACTCAACCCTGGGATTATACCAGGTCACAGACAGAAGCCGTAACCCGTCGCAAATATGTGCCAAAAAGTCAAGCCATCCACAACATGGCGGCCGCCACTACCGGCATGGCCCGTGACAGCCACAAGATGGCGGCGCAGTCACGTGCTCCGTTGGCTGCCGCCATTCCCAATGTGGCCGCCGGATGTCGCACTGTGTCGCTCTCTTGGTGACGCAGACTCGGTGACCGGCAGCGGGAAGATGGCCGAGGGAGAGCGGGCGGCGGAGACCGGAGGAGGAGAGGCCGGCGCCGGGGAGAAGACAGCGGAGGAGCTGAAGGAGCAGGCCAACGAATACTTCCGGGGTAACGACGTCACGGCCGCCCCGACCTCCACATGGAGGACCCCAGACTCAGCACTACAACTCCCAGCATCCATAACACTTTATATACCAGCGGAGCTACAGCTGCCAGCATCCCTGTCACTTTATATACAGTGCACTACAACTCTCAGCATCTCCTATCACTCAATATACAATGTGCTACAACCCCTTATATAGCAGTATCCCCTGTCATCTGATATGTAGTGTGTACTACATCTCCCAGCATCCCATGTCACTACATAAACAGTGCACCAAAAGTTACTGCATCCCTTTCACCATAGATACAGTGCACTACAACTCCCAGCATCCCTGTCACCTTATATATCAGGGGGGGCTACAACTACAGCATCAGTCATCTGATATATATAGTAGGTACTACAACTCCCAGCATCCCTGTCATCTGATATATAGTAGGTACTACAACTCCCAGCATCCCTGTCACCTTATATATCAGGGGGTCTACAACTCCCAGCATCCCTGTAACCTTATATATCAGGGGGACTACAACTCCCAACATCCCTGTAACCTTATATATCAGGGGGACTACAACTCCCAGCATCCCTGTAACCTTATATATCAGGGGGACTACAACTCCCAGCATCCCTGTCACCTTATATATCAGGGGGGCTACAACTCCCAGCATCCGTCATCTGATATATATAGTAGGTACTACAACTCCCAGCATCCCTGTCATCTGATATATATAGTGGGTACTACAACTCCCAGCATCCCTGTCACCTTATATATCAGGGGGGCTACAACTCCCAGCATCCCTGTCACCTTATATATCAGGGGGACTACAACTCGCAGCATCCCTGTAACCTTATATATCAGGGGGACTACAACTCCCAGCATCCCTGTCACCTTATATATCAGGGGGACTACAACTCGCAGCATCCATCACCTTATATATCAGGGGGACTACAACTCCCAGCTTCGCTGTAACCTTATATATCAGGGGGACTACAACTCCCAGCATCCCTGTAACCTTATATATCAGGGGGACTACAACTCCCAGCATCCCTGTCACCTTATATATCAGGGGGGCTACAACTCCCAGCATCCGTCATCTGATATATATAGTAGGTACTACAACTCCCAGCATCCCTGTCATCTGATATATAGTGGGTACTACAACTCCCAGCATCCCTGTCATCTGATATATATATAGTAGGTACTACAACTCCCAGTATCCCTGTCATCTGATGTATAGTAGGTACTACACCTCACAGCATCCCTGTCATTTTATATACAGTGCACTGCAACTCATAGCATCCCTGTCACGTTCTATATCAGGTGGACTACAACTCCCAGCATCCATCACCTTATATATCAGAGGGATTACAACTCCCAGCATGCCTGTCACCTTATATTTCAGGGGGGCTACAACTCCCAGCATCCATCACCTTATATATCAGAGGGACTACAACTCCCAGCATGCCTGTCACCTTATATATCAGGGGGACTACAACTCCCAGTATCCCTGTAACCTTATATATCAGGGGGGCTACAACTCCCAGCATCCCTGTCATCTGATATATATATAGTAGGTACTACAACTCCCAGTATCCCTGTCATCTGATGTATAGTAGGTACTACAACTCCCAGCATCCCTGTCATTTTATATACAGTGCACTGCAACTCATGGCATCCCTGTCACGTTCTATATCAGGTGGACTACAACTCCCAGCATCCATCACCTTATATATCAGAGGGATTACAACTCCCAGCATCCCTGTCACCTTATATATCAGAGGGATTACAACTCCCAGCATCCCTGTCACCTTATATATCAGGGGAAATACAACTCCCAGCATCCCTGTCATCTGATGTATAGTAGGTACTACACCTCACAGCATCCCTGTTACCTTATATATCAGAGGGTCTACAACTCCCAGCATCCCTGTAACCTTATATATCAGGGGGACTACAACTCCCAGCATCCCTGTCACCTTATATATCAGGGGGACTACAACTCGCAGCATCCATCACCTTATATATCATGGGGACCACAACTCCCAACATCCCTGTCACCTTATATATCAGGGGGACTACAACTCGCAGCATCCATCACCTTATATATCATGGGGACCACAACTCCCAGCATCCCTGTCACCTTATATATCAGGGGAATTTAAACTCCCAGTAATATGTACTACAACTCTCTGCTTTCATAACCCTCATTACTAGAGGAACTACAACACCCAGCATCCTCTCACCTTGTTTATAACGTGCACTATAAAACCCAGCATCCTCTGTCACCTTATTAACAGTTTATTACAACTCCCAGCATCCTGTATCACATTATATACAATGTGCTAAAACTCCCAGCATCCATTATGACCTTATATACAGTGCACTACAACTCCCAGAATTCAGTGCAAATGTATGCTGCTTGTTATGGAAACTATGAAAGAGTGGGTGTGGCCTTTCTCCATTGGAGTAGTATCAGTGGGTGTGGCCTTTTTCCATGGGAGTGGTATCAGTGGGTGTGGCCTTTCTCCATTGGAGTAGTATCAGTGGGTGTGGCCTTTCTCCATGGCAGTAGTATCAGTGGGTGTGGCCTCTGTGGGAGTGGTATCAGTGGGTGTGGCCTCTATGGGAGTGGTCTTCCCTCTGTGGGTGTAGCCTCCATGGGAGTGTTAACAGTGGGTGTGGTCTTTCCTCTGTGGGTGTGGTTATTGATGGTTGCTCTCTCTCTGCAGTGAAGGACTATGACCGCGCTGTGCAGTATTATTCCCAGGCCATTGCCCTCAGTCCCAACACCGCCATATACTATGGGAACCGCAGCCTGGCGTATCTCCGCACCGAGTGCTACGGCTATGCCCTGGCCGACGCCTCCCGCGCCATACAGCTGGACGCCAAGTACATCAAAGGCTACTACAGGCGGGCGGCCAGCAACATGGCGCTGGGCAAGCTGAAGGCGGCACTCAAAGACTACGAGACGGTCAGAAGAGGCGAATACCGGGCCCCAGTCCCCGCCTGTTGTCTCCCCCCATACCCCGCCCTCTGCCTGTTGTCTCCCCCAATACCCCGCCCTCTGCCTGTTGTCTGTCCCCCATACCCCGCCCTCTGCCTGTTGTCTCCCCCCATACCCCGCCCTCTGCCTGTTGTCTCCCCCAATACCCCGCCCTCTGCCTGTTGTCTGTCCCCCATACCCCGCCCTCTGCCTGTTGTCTGTCCCCCATACCCTGCCCTCTGCCTGTTGTCTGTCCCCCATACCCTGCCCTCTGCCTGTTGTCTGTCCCCCATACCCTGCCCTCTGCCTGTTGTCTGTCCCCATACCCCGCCCTCTGCCTGTTGTCTGTCCCCATACCCCGCCCTCTGCCTGTTGTCTGTCCCCATACCCCGCCCTCTGCCTGTTGTCTCCCGCCATACCCCGCCCCTTGCCTGTTGTCTCCCCCCCAGAACCCGCCCCTTGCCTGTTGTCTCCCCCCCAGAACCCGCCCTCTGCCTGTTGTCTCCTCCCAGACCACGCCCTCTGTCTATTGTGTTCCTACTCCAGACTGCGCCCCTTGCCTGTTGTCTCCCCCCATAGCCCGCCCTCTGCCTGTTGATTCCTCCTCGTACCCCACCACTTGCATGTTGTCTGCCCCTCCACAGCCCGCCCCCTTCTTGTCTCCTCCCAGACCCCGCCCTTTGCCTGTTGTCTCCTCTCAGATCCTGCCCTCTGTCTATTGCGTTCCTACTCCAGATCTCGCCCTCTGCCTGTTGTCTTTCCCATCCAGACTCCGCCCTCTTTCTTTTGCCTCCTCCCATGCCTTCCTGCTCTCTGACCTCTTCTCCGGTGTCGCCCCCAGGTGGTGAAGGTGCGCCCCCATGATAAGGACGCTCAGATGAAGTTCCAGGAGTGCAGTAAGCTGGTGCGTCAGAAAGCCTTCGAGCGAGCGATCGCCTGCGACCAACAAAACCGATCCGTGGTGGACTCCCTGGATATAGAGGGGATGAGTAAGTGACCTGCAGGCAGGAAGGGGTCACACAGCTGGAGCAGTGGGTACATGTACATATAGTACAGGAAGTTCTCTGGATATGGAGCAGTGGGTACATGTACATATGATACAGGCAGCTCTCTGGATATGGAGTAGTGGGTACATGTACATATGGTACAGGCAGCTCTCTGGCTATGAAGTAGTGGGTACATGTACGTATGGCACAGGCAGCTCTCTGGATATGGAGCAGTGGGTTCATGTACATATGGTACAGGCAGCTCTCTGGATATGGAGCAGTGGGTACATGTACATATGGTACAGGCAGCTCTCTGGCTATGGAGCAGTGGGTACATGTACATATAGTACAGGAAGTTCTCTGGATATGTAGTAGTGGGTACATGTACACATGATACAGGCAGCTCTCTGGATATGGAGCAGTGGGTACATGTACATATGGTACAGGCAGGTCTCTGGATATGGAGCAGTGGGTACATGTACATATGGTACAGGCAGGTCTCTGGATATGGAGCAATGGGTATATGTACGTATGGTACAGGCAGCTCTCTGGATATGGAGTAGTGGGTACATGTACGTATGGCACAGGCAGCTCTCTGGATATGGAGCAGTGGGTACATGTACACATGATACAGGCAGCTCTCTGGATATGGAGTAGTGGGTACATGTACACATGATGTAGATCCTCAGACATGGAAGAGTGGATATAAATGCCTGTTCTGTACCCGCTCTGCAGCCATCGAGGATGAGTACACGGGCCCCCAACTGGAGAACGGGAGAGTGACGCTGGACTTCATGGTGGAATTAATGACATTTTATAAAGAGCAGAAGAAACTGCATAGAAAATGTGTATATCAGGTAACTGTGCGGGCGCGTGGCGTGTCTCTGGGTGCGGGCGCGTGGCGTGTCTCTGGGTGCGGGCGCGTGGCGTGTCTCTGGGTGCGGGCGCGTGGCGTGTCTCTGGGTGCGGGCGCGTGGCGTGTCTCTGGGTGCGGGCGCGTGGCGTGTCTCTGGGTGCGGGCGCGTGGCGTGTCTCTGGGTGCGGGCGCGTGGCGCGTCTCTGGGTGCGGGCGCGTGGCGCGTCTCTGGGTGCGGGCGCGTGGCGCGTCTCTGGGTGCGGGCGCGTGGCGCGTCTCTGGGTGCGGGCGCGTGGCGCGTCTCTGGGTGCGGGCGCGTGGCGCGTCTCTGGGTGCCGGCGCGTGGCGCGTCTCTGGGTGCCGGCGCGTGCCGCGTCTCTGGGTGCGGGCGCGTGCCGTGTCTCTGGGGGTCTCTCTGTATATAACATGTGTCTGAGTTGTATCTGTTAGCGGCACTTGGGTGAGTGAGCGTCCGGTATGGAGCTGGTGTCTCGGTGCCCGCTGGTTACAAGGTGTCTCTTTCAGATCCTGGTGCAGGTGAAGGAGATCCTGTCGCAGCTGCCCAGCCTGGTCGAGATCTCCCTGGAGAAGGTGAGCGCCCACTCTGTGTCTGCCCTGAGGTGTAAGGGAGTCTGATTTGGGGGCTTCCACCCGGGGGTGCATCTTACCACCTACAGCGCAGATGAGATGTATTTCAGTCGCGGTTGATTTTGCATTTCATTTTTTTTCCCCCACAAAGAACAGAGACGTCTGTAACGATTATTGTACCAATTATAATTAATGAAATTACATTGTATAGCTGTTTCAGGTTTCTGGGATGGAGGTTCAGCTCCTTCATAGATTTTGGATTGGGTTCAAAGTCTGGAGACTGGATGGGACACTCCTGGACCATGAAATTCTCCTTCCAGAGCCGCTCCTTAGTTGTCCTGGCTGTGTGTTTTGGGTCATTGTGGAAGACCCAGCCACGACCCATCTGCACTGCTCTTACTGAGGGAGGAGGTTGTGGTACATGGCCCCATCCATCCTCCCTTCTATACGCTGCCGTCGTTTTGTCACCATTGCAGACAATCCCCCCGGAGTCTGATGTGTCCCCCCCCCCCCCCCCCCCACAGGCTTCATGGTTGGGACATGTTCCTGGGTTTGTGTCATCCTTCCTTCTTCTTCCTCCTAACCAAAAAGGTCTATTGACCACACGACCTTGTCCCCGGCCTCCTCCGGATCATCCAGATGGTTATTGGGCCTGGACACGAGCAGGAGGAGCCGGTGTGTCCTGCAGGATATAGTCCAGGACTGTGTAGTGTTACTAGCGGTGATCTGTGTGACTGAGGTACCGGATCTCTTCAGCTCATGGACCAGGTCCTCCTGTGTAGTTCTGGGCTGATAATAAAATTAATGTTATTGCTAATTAATGTTTTTTTATTTATATATAGTGATTTTCTGGGTTTTGTTTTCATCTCTCACAGGTGAAGGTTATTTAGAATAAAAATTACAGACCTCTCCATTCTTTGTAGGATGACCAGAACCGTGCAGAGACAGCCAGCCTTACACTGCAGCACATGTATCACTGTGTCTGATGCTGATGATAAATGTGACGTGGTATAAGATGTCTCCATGTAGCTCCCCCTTATTGGAGAAGGTAGCAGAGAGTCACAGCGCTGGGGAGATGCTGCAGAATTGTGAGCTCTTGGGTAACACCAGCACTTAAAGTAAATCGGGTGACTCGGACATAATTTTTGATGGGCAGCAGGTAATGTAGTCACAGCGTCACCACAGTAGCCAATATAGTCAAAGAGCCACAAAACGAAATCCTCTCCCTGTCCAATGTCCGTTCCTTCCTCCTGATCTCGGAGATGGCGTCATCACGCGGTCACACATCACAGGTGTCTGTGCTGGGGGTCCTACTCACCTCTCCCCATCTTCTCTCCTGTCAGTCTCAGCAGGTGACGGTCTGCGGTGACACTCACGGACAATTCTACGACCTCATGAACATCTTCCATCTCAATGGCCTCCCCTCCGAGAGCAACCCCTACGTATCCTTTACCTGCAGCTACTGGCCACAGCATCTGCACAGGCAACAGTGTTACCCCCAAATCCTCTGCACCCCTCCCCCTATTATACAGGTAGCAGTGTGACCCCAGGTTCTGTGCTCGTCTTCCTGAGTTCTCAGCAGATATTTAATGGTGACTTTGTAGACCGCGGATCCTTCTCTGTGGAGGTGATTGTAACTTTGTGCGGCTTCAAACTGCTCTTTCCTGCACACTTCCATCTACTGCGTGGTGAGTATCTACTCCAGCAGAATAGTGTATAATACAGGATCAGTACAGGATGTAACTCAGGATCAGTACAGGATAAGTAATGTCATGTATGTACACAGTGACTGCACCAGCAGCAGAATAGTGAGTGCAGCTATGGAGTATAATACAGGATGTAACTCAGGATCAGTACAGGATAAGTAATGTCATGTATGTACACAGTGACTGCACCAGCAGCAGAATAGTGAGTGCAGTTCTGGGGTATAATACAGGATGTAACTCAGGATCAGTACAGGATAAGTAATGTCATGTATGTACACAGTGACTGCACCAGCAGAATAGTGAGTGCAGCTCTGGGGTATAATACAAGATGTAACTCAGGATCAGTACAGGATAAGTAATGTCATGTATGTACACAGTGACTGCACCAGCAGAATAGTGAGTACAGCTCTGGGGTATAATACAGGATGTAACTCCGGATCAGTACAGGATAAGTAATGTCATGTATGTACACAGTGACTGCACCAGCAGCAGAATAGTGAGTGCAGCTCTGGGGTATAATACAGGATGTAACTCAGGATCAGCACAGGCTAAGTAATGTCATGTATGCACACAGTGACTGCACCAGCAGCAGAATAGTGAGTGCAGCTCTGGAGTATAATACAGGATGTAACTCCGGATCAGTACAGAATAAGTAATGTCATGTATGGTATGTACACAGTGACTGCACCAGCAGCAGAATAGTGAGTGCAGCTCTGGGGTATAATACAGGATGTAACTCAGGATCAGTACAGGATAAGTAATGTCATGTATGTACACAGTGACTGCACCAGCAGCAGAATAGTGAGTGCAGCTCTGGGGTATAATACAGGATGTAACTCAGGATCAGTACAGGATAAGTAATGTCATGTATGTACACAGTGACTGCACCAGCAGCAGAATAGTGAGTGCAGCTCTGGAGTATAATACAGGATGTAACTCAGGATCAGTACAGGATAAGTAATGTCATGTATGTACACAGTGACTGCACCAGCAGCAGAATAGTGAGTGCAGCTCTGGGGTATAATACAGGATGTAACTCAGGATCAGTACAGGATAAGTAATGTCATGTATGTACACAGTGACTGCACCAGCAGCAGAATAGTGAGTGCAGCTCTGGGGTATAATATAGGATGTAACTCAGGATCAGTACAGGATAAGTAATGTCATGTATGTACACAGTGACTGCACCAGCAGCAGAATAGTGAGTGCAGCTCTGGAGTATAATACAGGATGTAACTCAGGATCAGTACAGGATAAGTAATGTCATGTATGTACACAGTGACTGCACCAGCAGCAGAATAGTGAGTGCAGCTCTGGGGTATAATATAGGATGTAACTCAGGATCTGTACAGGATAAGTAATGTCATGTATGTACACAGTGACTGCACCAGCAGCAGAATAGTGAGTGCAGCTCTGGGGTATAATACAGGATGTAACTCAGGATCAGTACAGGATAAGTAATGTCATGTATGTACACAGTGACTGCACCAGCAGCAGAATAGTGAGTGCAGTTCTGGGGTATAATACAGGATGTAACTCAGGATCAGTACAGGATAAGTAATGTCATGTATGTACACAGTGACTGCACCAGCAGAATAGTGAGTACAGCTCTGGGGTATAATACAGGATGTAACTCAGGATCAGTACAGGATAAGTAATGTCATGTATGTACACAGTGACTGCACCAGCAGAATAGTGAGTACAGCTCTGGGGTATAATACAGGATGTAACTCCGGATCAGTACAGGATAAGTAATGTCATGTATGTACACAGTGACTGCACCAGCAGCAGAATAGTGAGTGCAGCTCTGGGGTATAATACAGGATGTAACTCAGGATCAGTACAGGATAAGTAATGTCATGTATGTACACAGTGACTGCACCAGCAGCAGAATAGTGAGTGCAGCTCTGGGGTATAATATAGGATGTAACTCAGGATCAGTACAGGATAAGTAATGTCATGTATGTACACAGTGACTGCACCAGCAGCAGAATAGTGAGTGCAGCTCTGGGGTATAATACAGGATGTAACTCAGGATCAGTACAGGATAAGTAATGTCATGTATGTACACAGTGACTGCACCAGCAGCAGAATAGTGAGTGCAGCTCTGGAGTAAATGTTTTGGGGACTATTACTTTTTCTTACATTGTGTTATGTTTCTCTGTCAGGAAACCACGAGACGGACACAATGAACCAAATGTATGGATTTGAGGGAGAGGTAAAAGCCAAATACTCCACGCAGATGTTCCAGCTCTTCAGTGAAGTTTTCCAGTGGCTGCCGCTTGCGATGTGCGTCAATCAGCGCGTCCTGGTGAGACTCTCCTCATCGTCTGATGTCTGGTCCCCAGGGACCACAGCTCCCATGTCCTGTGTTAGCTGCACCGCGTCACATTAGATGCATCGGCCGTCACCCAGCTTTCCTACATTCAGATAAGAGGAGAAGGCAGAAGAATGGAGGCTCAGCCTGGTTGCGGCTCTTACACTACAAGTCCCAGCATGCCTCAGCCCCTGGTGTATTGTGCATCTTATGTCCTTGTCTCCCCTCTTTCAGATCATGCACGGGGGTCTCTTCTCAGAAGACGGCGTCACCTTAGATCAGATCCGTAGTATTGAGCGGAATCGGCAGCCGCCAGACTCAGGTGGGTGCTGTGACGTCACCTCTTACAATATGGCGGCCGTGTGAGCTGACACTTCCGTCTTGTTTTCTGACTGTTGTTTTTTATTTTACAGGACCAATGTGTGACCTCCTGTGGTCCGATCCCCAGCCACAGGTAAACCCACAAATCCTTTACCCCCATCATCTACTCTACTCTGTCCTTACAGCTTACCCCTCCCCCTGTGCACTGCTCTGCTTATTACCCCTCCCCCTGTGCACTGTTCTGCTTATTACCCCTCCCCCTGTGCACTGCTCTGCTTATTACCCCTCCCCCTGTGCACTGCTCTGCTTATTACCCCTCCCCCTGTGCACTGCTCTGCTTATTACCCCTCCCCCTGTGCACTGCTCTGCTTATTACCCCTCCCCCCGTTCAATGCTCTGCTTATTACCCCTCCCCCGTTCAATGCTCTGCTTATTACCCCTCCCCCCGTTCAATGCTCTGCTTATTACCCCTCCCCCCGTTCAATGCTCTGCTTATTACCCCTCCCGCTGTGCACTGCTCTGCTTATTACCCCTCCCCCTGTGCACTGCTCTGCTTATTACCCCCCCCCCTATGCACTGCTCTGCTTATTACCCTGCCCCTGTGCACTGCTCTGCTTATTACCCCTCCCCCTGTGCACTGCTCTGCTTATTACCCCCCCCCCCTATGCACTGCTCTGCTTATTACCCTGCCCCTGTGCACTGCTCTGCTTATTACCCCTCCCCCTGTGCACTGCTCTGCTTATTACCCCTCCCCCTGTGCACTGCTCTGCTTATTACCCCTCCCCCGTTCAATGCTCTGCTTATTACCCCTCCCCCCGTTCAATGCTCTGCTTATATTACCCCTCCCATGTGCACTGCTCTGCTTATATTACCCCTCCCATGTGCACTGCTCTGCTTATATTACCCCTCCCATGTGCACTGCTCTGCTTATTACCCCCAACCTGTGCGCTGCTCTGCTTATTACCCCTGCCCCTGTGCACTGCTCTGCTTATTACCCTTCCCCCTGTGCACTGCTCTGCTTATTACCCTTCCCCCTGTGCACTGCTCTGCTTATTACCCCTCCCCCTGTGCACTGCTCTGCTTATTACCCCTCCCCCTGTGCACTGCTCTGCTTATTACCCCTCCCCCTGTGCGCTGCTCTGCTTATTACCCTTCCCCCTGTGCACTGCTCTGCCTATTACCCTTCCCCCTGTGCACTGCTCTGCTTTTTACCCCCCTCCCCCTGTGCACTGCTCTGCTTTTTACCCCTCCCCCTGTGCACTGCTCTGCCTATTACCCCTCCCCCTGTGCACTGCTCTGCTTTTTACCCCTCCCCCTGTGCACTGCTCTGCCTATTACCCCTCCCCCTGTGCACTGCTCTGCTTTTTACCCCTCCCCCTGTGCACTGCTCTGCCTATTACCCCTCCCCCTGTGCACTGCTCTGCTTATTACCCCTCCCCCTGTGCACTGCTCTGCTTATTACCCCTCCCCCTGTGCACTGCTCTGCTTATTACCCCTCCCCCTGTGCACTGCTCTGCCTATTACCCCTCCCCCTGTGCACTGCTCTGCCTATTACCCCTCCACCTGTGCACTGCTCTGCCTATTACCCCTCCACCTGTGCACTGCTTTGTTTCTTGTTGCTCCCCTGCTGTAGATTTTCTTGCTCTCATGTATTCCTGACCTTTGGCCTCCTGCCCCACATCCGGTTCTTTCCGCAGGACGGTCGCTCGGCCAGTAAGCGCGGCGTCAGCTGTCAGTTTGGTCCAGACGTCACCCGTAAGTTCCTGGAAGAGAACGGTCTGGACTACATCATCCGCAGCCACGAGGTGAAGGCTGAAGGCTACGAGGTGACCCACAGCGGCCTCTGCGTCACCGTCTTCTCCGCTCCAAATTACTGGTGAGAATCGGGTGGTCTCATCCCTGCGCCCCCTCCCCTCTTCCTGGATCCTGTCTAAGTCTTTCTCTATCCCACAGCGACCAGATGGGTAATAAAGGGGCGTACATACATCTCAGCGGCTCCGACCTCAAGCCCAAATTCCACCAGTTTGATGCAGTGGTAAGTACCACCCCTAGCAGTCGCAGCGGCGACCAGTGCCCCCTCTAGTAGTTGCAGCGGTGACCAGTGCCCCCTCTAGTAGTCCCAGTGGTGACCAGTGCCCCCCTAGTAGTCCCAGCGGTGACCAGTACCCCCCTAGTAGTCCCAGCGGTGACCAGTACCCCCCTAGTAGTCCCAGCGGTGACCAGTACCCCCCTAGTAGTCCCAGCGGTGACCAGTACCCCCCTAGTAGTCCCAGCGGTGACCAGTGCCCCCCCTAGTAGTCCCAGCGGTGACCAGTGCCCCCCCTAGTAGTCCCAGCGGTGACCAGTGCCGCCCCTAGTAGTTGCACCGGTGACCAGTGCCGCCCCTAGTAGTTGCACCGGTGACCAGTTCCCCTCTAGTAGTTGCAGCAGTGACCAGTGCCCCCCCCCCCCCCCCCTTAGTAGTTGCAGGGGTGACCAGTGCCCCCCTAGTAGACCCAGTGGTGACCAGTGCCCCCGCTAGTAGTCCCAGCAGTGACCAGTGCCCCCGCTAGTAGTTGCAGCGGTGACCAGTGCCCCCCCCCCTAGTAGTTGCAGCGGTGACCAGTGCCCCCCCCCCTAGTAGTTGCAGCGGTGACCAGTTCCCCCCCTAGTAGTTGCAGGGGTGACCAGTGCCCCCCTAGTAGACCCAGTGGTGACCAGTGCCCCCCTAGTAGTGGCAGCACAGCTTATAGGTGCAGAATTGATATCCGCAGAAGACATAACAATTATCCTACCAAGTGACCCCCGCACAGCTGCTCCCCGGGTGCCCCCATACTGCAGTGTGGGTGCTGATCCGTCCAGTAACCTGCCCCTCTCTCTCCACAGCCGCACCCCAATGTAAAGCCCATGATGTACGCCAACTCTCTGCTGCAGCTGGGAATGATGTGAGGAGGATCCGTGTCTCAGTAGCCCCCCCAGGTGGACGGTCAGAGGGGCCTCTCCCGGTATTAGCCCCGGAGCCTGAGGGGCAGGAACTAAAGAAGAGGAATATTTTTATTACTGTCCTAGGGCGGACGAGGGGCGCGAGCGGGAGGGTCGGGTCAGCTACAAACGCACAATAACCCTGCCGCCCCTCCCCCACTGTATACCGCGTGTCCTCCAGGCCCCGCCCCCCGCGCTCTCTGTAATTAATTTGCTTCTAATAAAGGTTCTGATTATCACATAAGCAGCCTCCTCATTTGCATATGCAGATTAGAAGCAGGTCATGTGATGAACCCCATTGCTCTGCTGATCCTTGTAGTCCACCACGTCGCCTCCCTATGTTACTATGAGACTTCATTATCACGTCCCGAGAAAGTAGAACAACCCAACTTTCCAGAGTGTTTGACAAATAAAATCCATATAGGACACGGAGCGGCCGGACCTCCCGCCACGGATCGGATCCCGAGGACATCAGAACCTTCCATCACATTCCTCAATGTTCATCCTTCTCTAGGATACAAGTCGGATGTTTGCAGCCGTTGTCGTTCTCTGCTCCCAACATAACGAGTCCTGATCCATCATCCACAGAACTGTCCGGCCGTCCTTAAAGGGGAAGTTATTAATCCTTCTCCATAGGAAGAAGGACGAGGGTATGACAACTCCAACAATTCTATCCAGAGGAACTGCACATCAGGGGTTAAATATGAATAAGAACAGCGTCCGCATCCGACCTGTATCGCAGAGGAGATCGGAGCGTTCAGGATCTTCCTCCGGATATGAATGAACATTGTGGAATGTGATGGAAGGTTCTGATGTCCTCATGATCCGATATGTGGCGGGAGGTCCAGCCGCTCCGTGTCCTCTGTGGAGCGAGATCCCATGGTTTGTTCTGATTGTACTTGGACCTGATCCCCTGGTGAGGCGCAGGGGTGATGCTTATGCTGCAGTGTCACAAGGCGGACACCAGGTGGCAGCGCAGGCTCTGATCCTGATTCTTCCCAGTTATTTGGCACTTCTGAATTTTTTCTTAAAGGATTTTTGAGGGTTAAAACTTGGTGGTAGGTGTGCAGCGGGTCAGGTAGGGGGTGAGCTGTTGTCTCTGTTATCACCCGCTCCCTCTATGTGTCTTGCGGTCAGGTGGGGGGGTGAGCTGTTGTCTCTGTTATCACCTGCTCCCTCTATGTGTCTGGTAGGGGGTGAGCTGTTCTCTCTGTTATCACCTGTTTCCTCTATGTGTCTGGTAGGGGGTGAGCTGTTGTCTCTGTTATCACCTGCTCCCTCTATGTGTCTGGTAGGGGGTGAGCTGTTGTCTCTGTTATCACCCGCTCCCTGTACCATATACATGAACTATCTCCTATTCTGGTGTTATTGTGGTGATGATGTGTTACCGGTCTCCTCCTGTGTTGCTTTATCTTAACTGTTTCTGTTGCTGCTATAAATCCATTCTGTGCAGTGACCTTACTGCTTTGGGGGTCCCATCTCTGGACAGGACCCCTCTGAATTCCCAGGATTCCTGATACACTGATGCTACAAGAATAAAACACAGACAGGATCGGCTTACAAATTATTTTTTTTTAGTGCAATTAAAGACAATAATTGGGGTCACAGTGCAGGGTCGGGGTCTTCAGGGCAATGACAGGGGGGGGGGGGTCACTAAGCGCCATGAACCCATCATCTACCCTCCAATAAATCATATCCTTCTGGCCTCCTGCGGCCACCTACCTCCTATTAACACTGCAGTTGTGTGGCTGCTAACAAGGATCGGCAGCTTGATATATTTTGCCATGAAAGGGGCGGAGCAATAAATAAGATGCCTCTGTTCACTCTTCACAATGTAACAGACCAATCCAAAAGTGCCCGCCCCCGCAGAGCGCCATCATGTGATGCAGAGGCCTCCAGGCCCCTCCTTCTGATTGTGTGACTACTTTCTGGTGTTTCTCAAGGTCCAGTGATGGAGGTCATCGGGCTGATGGTCCCAGTCTCCGCAGAGTTGGAGGTTAGGCTTGGTTTATTGGGCTTCTTCCAAGCCACGCAGAGCAGAGAGCGGAGTTTGCGAAACACAGATCCCCGAAATATGATGAAGATCCAGGGGTCCAGGATGGGGTTAAGTGCACTGAAGCGGAAGGCCATGAGCTCCCCCGATTCTTCTTGTGGATTCCCACTTCTGTAGAGGGCACCCAGGAAGGCGCGGAGCTGTGGGCGAAAGAAGGGAAATGTCATGATGACATGCTTAATATAGAGGAGGGGTGCAATGTTCTGCTGAATATAGGGGAGGGGTGCAATGTTCTGCTGAATATAGGGGAGGGGTGCAATGTTCTGCTGAATATAGGGGAGGGGTGCAACGTTCTGCTGAATACAGGGGAGGGGTGCAATGTACTGCTGAATATAGGGGAGGGGTGCAATGTACTGCTGAATATAGGGGAGGGGTGCAATGTACTGCTGAATATAGGGGAGGGGTGCAATGTTCTGCTGAATATAGGGGAGGGGTGCAATGTTCTGCTGAATATAGGGGAGGGGTGCAATGTTCTGCTGAATATAGGGGAGGGGTGCAACGTTCTGCTGAATACAGGGGAGGGGTGCAACGTTCTGCTGAATACAGGGGAGGGGTGCAATGTACTGCTGAATACAGGGGAGGGGTGCAATGTACTGCTGAATATAGGGGAGGGGTGCAATGTACTGCTGAATATAGGGGAGGGGTGCAATGTTCTGCTGAATATAGGGGAGGGGTGCAATGTTTTGCTGAATATAGGGGTGCAATGTTCTGCTGAATATAGGGGAGGGGTGCAACGTTCTGCTGAATACAGGGGAGAGGTGCAATGTACTGCTGAATATAGGGGAGGGGTGCAATGTTCTGCTGAATGTAGGGGAGGGGTGCAATGTTCTGCTGAATATAGGGGAGGGGTGCAATGTTCTGCTGAATAAAGGGGAGGGGTGCAATGTTCTGCTGAATATAGGGGGTTGCAATGTTCTGCTGAATATAGGGGAGGGATGCAACGTTCTGCTGAATACAGGGGAGGGGTGCAATGTTCTGCTGAATATAGGGGAGGGGTGCAATGTTCTGCTGAATATAGGGGAGGGGTGCAATATTCTGCTGAATATAGGGGAGGGGTGCAATGTTCTGCTGAATATAGGGGAGGGGTGCAATGTTCTGCTGAATACAGGGGAGGGGTGCAATGTACTGCTGAATACAGGGGAGGGGTGCAATGTTCTGCTGAATATAGGGGAGGGGTGCAACGTTCTGCTGAATACAGGGGAGGGGTGCAATGTACTGCTGAATACAGGGGAGGGGTGCAATGTACTGCTGAATATAGGGGAGGGGTGCAATGTACTGCTGAATATAGGGGAGGGGTGCAATGTTCTGCTGAATATAGGGGAGGGGTGCAATGTTCTGCTGAATATAGGGGAGGGGTGCAATGTTCTGCTGAATATAGGGGTGCAATGTTCTGCTGAATATAGGGGAGGGGTGCAAAGTTCTGCTGAATATAGGGGAGGGGTGCAATGTTCTGCTGAATGTAGGGGAGGGGTGCAATGTTCTGCTGAATATAGGGGAGGGGTGCAATGTTCTGCTGAATAAAGGGGAGGGGTGCAATGTTCTGCTGAATATAGGGGGTTGCAACGTTCTGCTGAATACAGGGGAGGGGTGCAATGTTCTGCTGAATATAGGGGAGGGGTGCAATGTTCTGCTGAATATAGGGGAGGGGTGCAATGTTCTGCTGAATATAGGGGAGGGGTGCAATGTTCTGCTGAATATAGGGGAGGGGTGCAATGTTCTGCTGAATATAGGGGAGGGGTGCAATGATCAGCTGAATATAGGGGAGGGGTGCAATTATCAGCTGAATATAGGGGAGGGGTGCAACGTTCTGCTGAATATAGGGGAGGGGTGCAATGTTCTGCTGAATATAGGGGAGGGGTGCAATGTTCTGCTGAATATAGGGGAGGGGTGCAACGTTCTGCTGAATACAGGGGAGGGGTGCAACGTTCTGCTGAATACAGGGGAGGGGTGCAATGTTCTGCTGAATATAGGGGAGGGGTGCAATGTTCTGCTGAATATAGGGGAGGGGTGCAATGTTCTGCTGAATATAGGGGAGGGGTGCAATGTTCTGCTGAATATAGGGGAGGGGTGCAATGTTCTGCTGAATATAGGGGAGGGGTGCAATGATCAGCTGAATATAGGGGAGGGGTGCAATTATCAGCTGAATATAGGGGAGGGATGCAGCGTTCTGCTGAATATAGGGGAGGGGTGCAATGTTCTGCTGAATATAGGGGGGTGCAATGTTCTGCTGAATGTAGGGGAGGGGTGCAACGTTCTGCTGAATACAGGGGAGGGGTGCAATGTTCTGCTGAATATAGGGGAGGGGTGCAATGTTCTGCTGAATATAGGGGAGGGGTGCAATGTTCTGCTGTTGACATAGGTGGTGCAATGTTCTGCTGGGGATATAGGTGTTGCAATGTTCTGCTGGGGATATTGGTGGTGCAATGTTCTGCTGGATATCATGTAATCCCACTCCCCACAGAACCACCCAACATGATGCAGGAGCTGGACACCAGTCCTGGGAGTCACTTCCTGCTGTTTTCCACACCGCAGCTTCCTCTTTATCACTTCTGGTTGGTTCCTAGCGCTGGTCACATGTCAGATCAGAGTTGAAGACGTGGCTGAGTGAGGGAAGTAGCAGGATCAATCTGCTGTGATATGGCCATTAGTGATGGGAATTCCGGCTCTTGTTAGTGAGCTGGATCATTAAGCTTCTCACTAAGAAGAGCCGTCTCTTCTAACTCCTGAACGGCTCCCTACTAAATATATAATAGGGAGCCGCAGGCCAGTAAGTCACCCTACTCGACTTTTAACCCGATTTTATCGGGTTAAAGGGGGCATGGTGTGCCGATTAGGGCAGGGTTAGGTGAGTTATCGGCTCCCTGAGGAGAGACAACTCCCGTTCACATGAAAGAGCCGGCTCTGTGTGAACGACCCATCACTAATAGTCATAGAAAGTGTGGCTGAGGGATTAGGTGCAGCTGATGGAGGGTAGCCGCAGTACTGGGTTTATCAGAATGAGCCGTCTGCTGTGAGATGGTCAGGGAAAGTGTGGCCGAGGGGTTAGGGATGGCTGAGGGAGAGAGGCAGCAGGATTTATCTGTATCTAGATTGAACTGTTTGCTGTGAGATGGGAGGTGAGGGAAAAGCCATGGAAAAGAAAGGGAAGCAGAAGGATTATGTTGTATCACTCTGAGCTGTCTGCTGTGAGAAGGGAGGTAATGGCTGCGGGAAGCAGGAGAATTGAGCTGTTTCAGACTTGGGTGTCTGATGTGAAATGGGGGTGAAGATGTGGCTAATGGCGGGAAGCAGCAGGATTAAGCTTTATCAGACTGTGCTGTGAGATGGGAGGGGAGCAGCAGGATTGAGCTGTATAAGGCTGATGTCACATAAGGCCGTTTTTGGGCCGTTTTTAGTTAGTGCGTTTTCAGATCGTAAAAACGCATGCGTTTTTGTCAGTTTTTAATTGCGCAAATTCGGAAACCCGGATTTAAAAAACGGATCCTTTTTTTAACACATGCGTTTTTTACTATCTGAAAACACACTAACTAAAAACAGCCCAAAAACAACCTAAAAACGCCATGTGTGACATCACCCTAAGATTTAGCTGTCTGCTGTGAGATAGGAGGTAAAAGTGAAGGAAGCAGGGCGATTGAGCTGAAGACTCTCCTGTGTGATGGGGGGTGAAGGAATGGCTGAGGGAGGGAAGCAGCAAGATTGAGCTGCATTAGAGATGTCTGCTGTGAGATAGGAGGTGAAGGTGTAGGAGTAAGGGAAAAGCCATGGAAAAGAAAGCAAAGCAGAAGGATTATGTTGTATCAGACTGAGCTGTCTGCTGTGAGATAGGAAGGGGTATGGCTCATGGAGGTGGAAACAGCAGGATTGATCTGTATTATTCCTGTATTAGGAATATGCTGGAACTATAACAATCTTGGAGGACAACTCAATATGATGTCAGTGTAGCAGCAACTGCAGCTTCCTCTCCTGTCCCCCCAAATGTCAGTGGGTTCCTCTACCCCCAAGTGTCCGCAGAAGTAATATAGTCTATTAGAGGGTGCCCCAAACATTCAGTGCTCACATCTCAGGATTAATAGCGCACAAGTGTGAGACTGGCACGTGGGGGGTGCAGGACAGGGACACGCTGACACTTGGGGGGGGCAGGGACACGCTGACACTTGGGGGGGGGCAGGGACACGCTGACACTTGGGACAGGACAGGGACACGCTGACACTTGAGGGGGGGGGCATGGACACAATGACACTTGGGGGGGGGGGCAGGGACACGCTGACACTTGGGGGACCGGAATGGGACACGCTGACACATGGTGGGACAGGCAGGCTCACTGGGGAGCTGGCAGTGAGCAGAGTCAAGGAGCAGGATGGGAGTTACAAGTTGGGGGGTCCCCTACTTTCTTTTACCAGGCACATGGCATAGATGTCTGGGTCCCCCAAGTGTCAGCGTGTCCCTGTCCTGTCCCCCCAGGTGTCAGCGTGTCCCTGTCCTGTCCCCCCAGGTGTCAGCGTGTCCCTGTCCTGTCCCCCCAGGTGTCAGCGTGTCCCTGTCCTGTCCCCCCAGGTGTCAGCGTGTCCCTGTCCTGTCCCCCCAGGTGTCAGCGTGTCCCTGTCCTGTCCCCCCAGGTGTCAGCGTGTCCCTGTCCTGTCCCCCCAGGTGTCAGCGTGTCCCTGTCCTGTCCCCCCAGGTGTCAGCGTGTCCCTGTCCTGTCCCCCCCGAGTGTCAGCGTGTCCCTGTCCTGTCCCCCCCGAGTGTCAGCGTGTCCCTGTCCTGTCCCCCCGAGTGTCAGCGTGTCCCTGTCCTGTCCCCCCCGAGTGTCAGCGTGTCCCTGTCCTGTCCCCCCCGAGTGTCAGCGTGTCCCTGTCCTGTCCCCCCCCGAGTGTCAGCGTGTCCCTGTCCTGTCCCCCCCCGAGTGTCAGCGTGTCCCTGTCCTGTCCCCCCCGAGTGTCAGCGTGTCCCTGTCCTGTCCCCCCCGAGTGTCAGCGTGTCCCTGTCCTGTCCCCCCCGAGTGTCAGCGTGTCCCTGTCCTGTCCCCCCCGAGTGTCAGCGTGTCCCTGTCCTGTCCCCCCCGAGTGTCAGCGTGTCCCTGTCCTGTCCCCCCCGAGTGTCAGCGTGTCCCTGTCCTGTCCCCCCCGAGTGTCAGCGTGTCCCTGTCCTGTCCCCCCCGAGTGTCAGCGTGTCCCTGTCCTGTCCCCCCCGAGTGTCAGCGTGTCCCTGTCCTGTCCCCCCCAAGTGTCAGCGTTTGAGGCACCCCCTGCACCCTCTAATAGAGTATAATTGACTTCTGCATGCCTGTTTCCTGACTGCAGATGCATTGATAGTAGTCGGACCCTCCCCCACACATGCAGACAGCACCCACCTCTCCTGTGTACTTACCGTCATGGGCACGGAGCACACCATGAATATAATAGTCATGAGCACCAGGAGGATGAGATGTTCCAGCTCCTCTTCTCCGGCTCCCAGGAACCATCCCCGGGCACCTCCTCTGCGCAGTGACCCTCTTCTAGCTCGCTGACCCTTCCTCATGCGGCACAGGCTGGCAGTCACAGAGGCATTACAGAGTAATATGGCCAGGATTAAGAGCCCCGTCAGGATGGCATACAGCAGAGAGAAGGCCAGAGTGCCATCTTTCCCGGTGGTGGGGGGCACTGCCATGCGGATAAAGCACCAGGTGCCCGGGCAATATTGTTTATGTTCACCAACTCCAATCAGCGGCAGTGCACAGAGCAGTGCTGGCACAACGTAGGAAATCGGCAAGGACACCCGTGCCAGGCGGTGCCCCCAGCTGTGCTGGGCATACACATAGGGATGACTGAGCGCCAGGCAACGCTCAAACGCCATGAAGAACAGGATCATCATGGAGGACAGGTTGAAGAAAGTCATGGCAAAAGCAAAAAGATGGCAGAGCGGCCACCATCCCAGTGCCAGGAGCGATGCCTGCTGTGCATAGGAGACAAACACCACCGGGCTGAGGACACAGGTGCCTAGAAGGTCCGTCACAGCCAGGCCCGTCACCAGGACACAAAATGGAGAAGCACGTGCCCTCTGTTCTCTCCGATGGACCCCCAAGATGCCCAGAGCCAGCAGGTTCCCTAGGACTCCCATAAGAAACATGAGGGTGCTGGTGGCAGGGTTACCATCGGCGTGCACCCGCGTGGAGTTCTCACAGAAGTGGTGGATGGTGGGGTGAAGGGATGGTCGTGCCGTCATCATTGGGGGGTTCAGCATCCTGATGGCACTCGATCGCTCCGAGCTGTCACTTCTTGCAGTCCCTTGTAGAGCGCTCTCCTCCACAGTCTCCTACCTCCTCCCCGGCTGTGCCGTGTTTGCTCTGTCTTCACTTTCTCTTCCTCTTCTCGGCCGTTGTTCACATCTGGAGGCTCTGTCTCACTTCTCGCCCGTCCTGGATCCTTTCTGCTGTCTCTTTCTCACAATTCCTGAGCGCTCCTTACATTTCTGACTTGTTCTCTCTCTCTCCACAGTTGACTCTCTGAGATCAAGATATGAGCTGCGAGCAGAGACTGCAGTGTGGGAGGAGAGAGCGCAGGGAAGAGGCCAGGAGCCAGGGAGAGACTGACAGGGACCATCATCCTTGCGCCCAGGAGCTAACAATCTCATCTTCCTATCGCATACAATGATTCACTTCTGTCATCCCTAACCCCGGGAGCTCACAATCTAATCACCCTATCGCACACTCTGGGGCTCATTTACTAAGGGTCCGAACGCCGCACTTTTGTCAGGTTTCCCAAATATTTCCGATTTGCGCCCGAGTTTTTGGTGCACACGATTGGATTGTGGCTCTGCGGTGTCAGCTTGCACGCGACAGAAATCGGGGGCATGGCCGTCGGAAAACCCAACGGATTTTGAAAAAACGCGGAATTTAAAAACAAATTGTGTCGCAAGATCAAGTACTCACATGCACCAGGAAGAAGAAGCTGAACTCCGGCGGACCTCAGCGCAGCAGCGACACCTGCACGAACTTAGTGAATCGCGGCAGACCCGAATCCTTGTTGGACAACGCACTGCGGAATCGCGACAGGTAAGTAAATGTGCCCCAATGTATCACTTCTGTTATCCCTAACCCCAAAAGTTCACATTGTAATCACCCTATCACACACAATGGGGCACATTGACTTACCTGGTCATCGGAGTTTTCAGAAAGTACATTGTCCGACAATAATGAACTGTGCCGCGATTCACTAAGATCCTGCGTCCGATATCCTGCATGTGTGGCTTCCCCGCTCAGCTCCGCCGGAGTTCACCTTCTTCTTCCTGGTGCATGTAAGTGCATTGCTTGCGACACAATTTGAAAGTTAAATCCCGCGCGCAGTCCGAATCAGTCGGATCGTCTGACGGCCGCCCCCTAATTTGTGTTGCATGGAAGCAGTGCAGCCGTGCCACAAAAGCGTCACGTGCGCCACGAACCCAGCGCAGATATTTAAATACCTGTGCAAGATGTTTTAGCCCTGAAAAGGTGAGCAGGGCGACCCTAACGGTGAAGACACACATGGCGTTTTTGGGCCGTTTTTGGGCCGTTTTTACTAAGTGCGTTTTCAGATCGTTAAAAACGCATGCGTTAAAAACCGCATCCGTTTTTTAAAAACGCATGCGGTTTTTTGAAAACGCATGCGTTTTTGACCGTTTTTCATTGCGCAATTTCAGAAAAACGGACAAAAACGCATGCGTTTTCAAAAAACGCATGCGTTTTTAAAAAACGGATGCGTTTTTTAACGCATGCGTTTTTAACGATCTGAAAACGCAATTAGTAAAAACGGCCCAAAAACGGCCCAAAAACGCCATGTGTGTCTTCACCCTAAGGCTGGCGCCACACGTAGCGCTTTGTCTGCGCTTGCAAACGCAGACAAAGTCGCGCCCACCAGAGCGGGCCTCGGCCTGATCGCATCAGCGTTTCTATGGAATTGCCTGCGATCGGGAACGAGCCGCCGGTGTTTCGTGTTTCACAACTTTGTCTGCGTTTGCAAGCGCAGACAAAGTGCTACGTGTGGCGCCAGCCTGAGGGTGAAGACACACGTGGCGTTTTTAGGCCGTTTTTGGGCCGTTTTTAGTTTTCAGAGCGTAAAAAACGCATGCGTTTTTTTAAATCGCATGAGTTTATTGAAAACGCATGCGTTTATTGAAAATGCATGCGTTTATTGAAAAACCCATGCATTTTTTTAAAACTGATGCGTTTTTTAATGCATGTGGTTCTTTTTACGATCTGAAAGCGCGCTAACTAAAAACGGCCCAAAAACGGCCTAAAAACGCCACGTGTGTCTTCACCCTAAGGGTGAAGACACACGTGGCGTTTTTGGGCCGTTTTTGGGCCGTTTTTACTAAGTGCGTTTTCAGATCGTTAAAAACGCATGCGTTAAAAACGATTTTTGAAAACGCATGCGGTTTTGTCCGTTTTTCCAAAATTGCGCAATGAAAACGGACAAAAACGCATGCGTTTTCAAAAACCGCATGCGTTTTTAAAAAACTGATGCGTTTTTTAACGATCTGAAAACGCACTTAGTAAAAACGGCCCAAAAACGCCATGTGTGTCTTCACCCTAACACCAATGAAATTTATTCTGGAGGTTTCAATGATTCCTGCAATTTGGTAAAAACTTGTGCTTTGAGCTGCATTTTCCTATTATCTGTATGAAATGTGTTAAAATTCATTAAAATCCATTGTCCCCCTACGCTTGTAAGTAGCGCCACTTGTATTGCTGTGTTAGGTCTGAACACAGGTGTCCGGGGAGGAGTTAAATTATAGGGTTGCCTCACAGTTTTCATGATCTCTGCTTGCTGTCCTTCTATAGAAAGCTTCTATGTTTCCTTCCAGTGGACAGAAATCTGACCATGGTCACACAGGTGCACGGCCCATTAGTATCACAGAGAGTAATCAGAGCTGTGTTATATAACGAGCCGTGCACCTGTGTGACCATTTCTGTCCACTGGAAGGAAACATAGAAGCTTTCTATAGAATGACAGCAAGCTGGAAATTTTTATAACTTTTTATAATACAAACAATAACATTAATTTGCTGAAATGGGAACATCCCTTTAATGTCCCGCCACTGCGCCCTTCAGCATTATTTTAAAGCAATCTGTGCTGAAGTGTCAGTGTGATGATTTGTGCCCAAACGTTCCCCCCCTCGCACCCCCTGGCCCTCTGTGAAGTCTGTAGGACCCATGGCCTCGGGTCATGTAAATACATCCAGCCCTCAATGCCAGTTGACACCTGGGATCAGGACTTTAAGGGCGCGTTCACACGTTGCGTTTTGACCTGCGTTTTCATTGCGTTTGAAATGCATATATAACAGCTGAGGAGAGGTGATTTGCCTAATTACATCACTGTTAATATTTCCGTTTACAAAATGCATCGTAAACGCGATTTTAACGCATGTGTTTTGTTAACGCATGTGTTAACATTGCGTTTACAAACGTAAACGGTAATGTAATTAGGCAAATCACCTCTCATCAGCTGTTGTATTTGCGTTTCAAACGCAATGAAAACGCGACCAAAACGCAACTTGTGAACGCGCCCTATTTCTCTTCACACAACTCACTATCTCCGGAGCGTCACCTGCAACTGTGAGTGGCCCCTCACATCTCCCCACAGCTCCCCTCCCCCTGTGCCATGTGAGGCTGTGAAGCTGGCAGGTGCGGTGACATCATCAGATTGCGCCTGCCGGCCTCTGCGCTGCTGCATCCTGTCTCTGCTCTCCTGCCTGGCCTCTCCTGCACCCTGTCTCTGCTCTGCTCCCTCTAGCCTCTGCTGCCTATTACTGCCTCCTGTCTCTACTGTTTGCTACCTCTGCTGCTTCTGGCTCTTCTATGTTCTGCCCCCTACATACTCTGCTTCCTCCTGCCTCTACTGCCTCTTCCTACCTTTGCTACACTACACCCTGCCTCTGCTCTGTTCCCTCCAGTCTCTGCTCTGTTTCCTACTGCCTGTCCTCTGCTGCATTCTGCCTGCTATGCCCTCTGGTCTCTGCTTCCTCCTGCTGTTTCCTATTACTGCTCTCCTTCCTCCTGCTGTTTCCTACCACTGCTCTGCTTCCTCCTGCTGTTTCCTATTACTGCTCTGCTTCCTCCTGCTGTTTCCTACCACTGCTCTCCTTCCTCCTGCTGTTTCCTACCACTGCTCTGCTTCCTCCTGCTGTTTCCTACCACTGCTCTCCTTCCTCCTGCTGTTTCCTACCACTGCTCTCCTTCCTCCTGCTGTTTCCTACCACTGCTCTCCTTCCTCCTGCTGTTTCCTACCACTGCTCTCCTTCCTCCTGCTGTTTCCTACCACTGCTCTCCTTCCTCCTGCTGTTTCCTACCACTGTTCTCCTTCCTCCTGCTGTTTCCTACCACTGCTCTCCTTCCTCCTGCTGTTTCCTACCACTGCTCTGCTTTCTCCTGCTGTTTCCTACCACTGCTCTCCTTCCTCCTGCTGTTTCCT
Source organism: Engystomops pustulosus (assembly GCF_040894005.1). Lineage (NCBI taxonomy): Eukaryota > Metazoa > Chordata > Amphibia > Anura > Leptodactylidae > Engystomops > Engystomops pustulosus. The sequence continues at coordinate 16,962,678 of NC_092419.1, forward strand.
ACCACTGCTCTCCTTCCTCCTGCTGTTTCCTACCACTGCTCTGCTTCCCCCTGCTGTTTCCTACCACTGCTCTACTTCCTCCTGCTGTTTCCCACCACTGCTCTCCTTCCTCCTGCTGTTTCCTACCACTGCTCTGCTTCCTCCTGCTGTTTCCTACCACTGCTCTCCTTCCTCCTGCTGTTTCCTACCACTGCTCTCCTTCCTCCTGCTGTTTCCTACCACTGCTCTGCTTCCTCCTGCTGTTTCCTACCACTGCTCTCCTTCCTCCTGCTGTTTCCTACCACTGCTCTCCTTCCTCCTGCTGTTTCCTACCACTGCTCTCCTTCCTCCTGCTGTTTCCTACCACTGCTCTGCTTCCTCCTGCTGTTTCCTACCACTGTTCTGCTTCCTCCTGCCTTATGTTTCCAACCGGAATGTTCGAACGCGGCCTAAGATTTGGTGCCTGGGGCATCAATATGACCCTGCCAGGAGCTCACAATCTAATATCATATCATGCAGAATGTATCACTCCCATCACCCTTGACCCAAGGAGCTCACAATCTAATCTCCCTATCACACACAATGGGGGATATTTATCAAAGCTTGTATGCCCCTTGCGCCAGTCGTAATAAGCTTACAATCTAATCTCTTGATGCTGTGAGCAGCAGGGCCGGTTCTTCTGGGCCGCTGATCTGTATGTGGACTAGTACATAAGGACGTATTATTGGGGAGGTGGCGCAGACAGGGGCGACACAGACTCTTGGGACTACATGAGGAATTGGGTGACGCTGGAGCGTCTCACATTCTGCAGATCCCGGGAGGGTGACGTGACTGTGTACAGAGGAGACGAGGAGCAGAGAGCAGTGTTTATAGAGAGATCAGCGTCCTGCAGTATACACAGCGCTGTGCACAGCCGCCCCTCACCCACGCATTACCTGTCAGCAGATAAACCCCAGCGCTGTGCATAGCACGGCCCAGGCTGCTGCCGCCTCCTCGCTGTACTGTGACAGATCATAGATGTGTTACTGACAACCGGCACACTGTGCTCCCTCTCCATGTGCCAATATACACAGCACAGTGTAACTCCAAATCTATCACTTCTCTGACATCATCCTGTCCAGTTATGTATTAACACAGATTGTGCATCCACAATAGCAATCAGCAAGACGACCCCTATAAAAGAGCGTCCTGTAGTTGGGGACCACAGACCATTTCTCTTTTCTCATCGCTCTGAGGTAACATGAGGCGTCTACAACCCACAGAGGTGGGTGCAGCTCATCCAGGATGGAACATTACTGCGAGCAGGAGACCTGTAGGATAGCAGATACCAGGAGAAAGGCCAGTACAGCAGGAGACATGTAGGAGGAGCAGAAACCAGAAGACCTGGAGGAGGAGCAGAGACCAGGACACAGGCCAGTACACCAGGAGACATGGAGGAGGAGCAGAGACCAGGAGACAGGCCAGTACACCAGGAGACATGGAGGAGGAGCAGAGACCAGGAGACAGGCCAGTACACCAGGAGACATGGAGGAGGAGCAGAGACCAGGAGACAGGCCAGTTCACCAGGAGACATGGAGGAGGAGCAGAGACCAGAAGACCTGGAGGAGGAGCAGAGACCAGGATACAGGCCAGTACACCAGGAGACATGGAGGAGGAGCAGATACCAGGAGAAAGGCCAGTACAGCAGGAGACATGTAGGAGGAGCAGATACCAGGAGACAGGCCAGTACACCAGGAGACATGGAGGAGGAGCAGATACCAGGAGACATGGAGGAGGAGCAGATACCAGGAGACAGACCAGTACACCAGGGGACATGGAGGAGGAGCAGATACCAGGAGACATGGAGGAGAAGCAGATACCAGAAAACATGAGGGCTAGATGTCTACATGTTGGTTTTTGTCTTACAGCTGTGCACAGCCATTGGCATTTCCAAGATTGGTAGATTGGACAATGGTGCCCAGTGCTCAAATGTGATTGAGTCCTGAAACTCTATGAAGTCCGTTCTGCTGCCTCCACCATCCTCCAGCACTACAGGTTCGGTAATGGTGTAGTGGCCTGACATTAGGTACCAGGATCCTCTGGCCCAGTGTGAGACCATATGGAGGTGCAGGGGCTCTGGTGCCTTCTGATACATGACAACACTAGGCCTCATGTGGCTGGAGTGCCAGCAGTTCCTGCATGGTGAAGGCAGTAATGTTGTGGACTGGCTGCCCGCTGGGATGAATCCAGGTTCTGTTTGGATCCAATGATAGTTGGGTTAAAGTACAGAGGATTTACAGTGAGCTCTTCAATCCTACTCTGCTGGTGTGATGATGTGGGTAGCCATGATGGGGGACAGTCATCCCAAGTAGTGACAAGAAACACTGCCCCCTGCTGGTGTGGGGGGAAATGGTATAGGGCAGGCAGTCACCCCTAGTAGTGGTAGGAGGACACACTGCCCCCTGCTGGTGTGGGGGGCAATGGTATAGGGAAGTCAGGCACCCCTAGCAGTGATAGGAGGACCCACTGCCCCCTGATGATTATGTGGGGGCCATGACATGGGACATGCAGGACACACTCCTATGTGGTGTTTCCTTGTGTCAGCGGTTTCTGTGTGCCGCTGACAGGCCCAGTTAAGGCCCAGTTACTGAGCAGACACTAGACAGATGGGGCCCCCCCTCCACAGTCTCCAGACCCAGGACTCATTCTTCATGTATCACTACTGTTTACTCAACAGATTTTTGTATGTAGAGATGAAAAAGGAAAAAGGAAAGCTGGGACAGAGTGAAGCCCTCACTGCTGACATGATGGCGGCGCCTTCCGGTGGTGGGGCAAGAATCTACATCTGCAGGTTCCTCCACTAATAACAATTCTTGTCATTTCCTTGATGAAGACAGATGGGATCAGTGAAGACAAAATCACTGCTTGGAGATAGAGGTGAAAATAAATGGAACTTTTGTAGAAGGTGAATATTAGTTGCAGGTGTTGGGAAAGGGATATTTGGCAGCGCCATAAGAAGAATTGGTTTTCTGATTGGCCAGTAGAACAGTGAGTAAACTACCGGGCTTATAGAAGACTTAGCCCTGAACTTCACTGGCAGAAGGTTTTCTGCTTGGCCTGAAAAAAAGAGCTGCTTGTTCGCAGCAGAAGAGTTGGCCTTCCCCCTGGTTGGTCGAAGAGTTAGCCTTCCGCCTAGCCGGTCGAAGAGTTGGCCTTCCGCCTGGCCGCTAGAAGAGTTGGCCTTCCGCCTGGCCGCTCGAAGAGTTGGCCTTCCGCCTGGCCGGTCGAAGAGTTGGCCTTCCGCCTGGCCGCTCGAAGAGTTGGCCTTCCGCCTGGCCGCTAGAAGAGTTGGCCTTCCACCTGGGCGGTCGAAGAGTTGGCCTTCCGCCTGGGCGGTCGAAGAGTTGGCCTTCCGCCTGGGCGGTCGAAGAGTTGGCCTTCCGCCTGACCACTAGAAGAGTTGGCCTTCCGCCTGACCACTAGAAGAGTTGGCCTTCCGCCTGACCACTAGAAGAGTTGGCCTTCCGCCTGACCACTAGAAGAGTTGGCCTTCCGCCTGACCACTAGAAGAGTTGGCCTTCCGCCTGACCACTAGAAGAGTTGGCCTTCCGCCTGACCACTAGAAGAGTTGGCCTTCCGCCTGACCACTAGAAGAGTTGGCCTTCCGCCTGGCCGCTAGAAGAGTTGGCCTTCCGCCTGGCCGCTAGAAGAGTTGGCCTTCCGCCTGACCACTAGAAGAGTTGGCCTTCCACCTGACCACTAGAAGAGTTGGCCTTCCGCCTGGCCGCTAGAAGAGTTGGCCTTCCGCCTGGCCGCTAGAAGAGTTGGCCTTCCGCCTGGCCGCTAGAAGAGTTGGCCTTCCGCCTGGCCGCTAGAAGAGTTGGCCTTCCGCCTGGCCGCTAGAAGAGTTGGCCTTCCGCCTGGCCGCTAGAAGAGTTGGCCTTCCGCCTGGCCGCTAGAAGAGTTGGCCTTCCGCCTGGCCGCTAGAAGAGTTGGCCTTCCGCCTGGCCGCTAGAAGAGTTGGCCTTCCGTCTGGCCGCTAGAAGAGTTGCTCTTTCGCCTGGCCGCTAGAAGAGTTGATTTTTTGTCTCGTTATTAAAAGAGTTGCTCTTCCGTCTGGCTGGTAGAAAAGTTGCTCTTCCGTCTGGCCAGTAAATGAGTTGGTCAGGCAGAAGTTGGTGAAAGTGTTGTTCCACTTCTGGCCGGTAATAGGTGCTGGAGGTATGGTACCAATTGGACGTCCTTCATATATGTTAAATGGAGGCCAAACACATATAAGGAGATCTGTATACTGATACATTGCAATAGACCCTCAGTAGCGAGTGCAGGACTAGTTCATGGTGGACACAGGAAGATAACGCAGAGCTGTGATATCACACTGTTCTTAGACGTGATTGTGGCTAAATTAGGACGGCAGTATCAGTCCCTAGACGTGGTGGGTGGTGCTGCAGCATTGCGGGTGCGATTGTGCTATGTAGACCATGTTTGTCACCATAATAACACAATGCAGCCTTATAAACAACTGCTGTAATCTACAGGTCCACATAACTGCAGCTCTGCATCTCTACACACATAAATACATACATATAGTATAGGCACAGACTCATACATACATGTTACAGTAAGCTGTGTGTAATCTGGGAAGAACACAGAACTGTAGAACAAAGGGACTTGAGAAGAGATCTTAGAAACATGAGGAGGAGAGAACTGTATGTAAAGCTCAGAAACATGAGCAGGATAGCACTGTCTGTAGAGCTCAGAAACATGAGGAGGAGAGAACTGTCTGTAGGGCTCAGTGACATGAGGAGTAATAATAATAATTCTTTATTTATATAGCGCCTACAGATTACGCAGCGCTGCACAAAGCCTGCCAAATTGGTTTATTACCCAGCGCAGCAAGGCTAACCACTCAGCCTCCATGCCGCCCAGTAATGAACTGTCTGTAGAGCTCGGAAACATGAGGAGAGAACTGTATGTAGAGCTCAGAAACATTAGAAAACTGTCTGTAGAGCTCAGAAACACGAGGATAGAACTGCCTGTAGTGCTCAGTGACATGAGAAGTAGAGAACTGCCTGTAGAGCTCAGAGAACATTTTGTTGTGCTAAGAGATATGAGCAGGATATAGATATCTGTCTATATACATCAGGAGAAAACTGTCTGAAGTTCTCAGAATCACGAGAAATAAAAAACTGCTTGTGGAGCTCAGTAACATGAGGAGAGAATTGCTTGTAGAGTTTGGAGACAAGAGGAGGAGAGATACCCCTGGTATTGTACACCTTTAACTACGGGCGTTATAACCTGTGATGTTCATTCTAAAAGGAAATCTACCATCACAATCCATTCTGATAAACCAGGGACATTGCTCATAGACCCAGGCACCGGGACTGTGGTATCTTCTTATATCTGCTATCCGTGGTCTCCTTCCTTCTAAAATCAACTTTTAAAACTATACTAATGAGCCTAAGGAACTACCCTAGTCCCTCTGTGACCTGGATTCCCAGGGGGTTACACTGTGTCACCCTACCTGCTGCTTTCTCTGTATTTGTGAAGTAGGCAGGAAGTGCAGGGGGTGGGGGTGAGACAGTGTAACAGCCTGTGAAGCTGCAGCACTATAAGGCTCTGGCAACAATCCCCATAATCTTTCTGGTTCATTAAAATAATTTTAAATGTTTTGGAAGGACGGAGGCCATGGATAAGAAATATAAGAAGATACCACAGTCCCGGTGCTCGGATCTATGAGTAATGTCCCTGCTTTATCAGGATGGATTCTGATGGGAGATTTCCCTTGAATGGAGGGAGTCCCAGTCCTTATAGCTAAGTCCCAGATTACATGTATTATCCTATGTATTCACATGGTTCATCCAGAGACTGCTGGTGCATTGATGGGATGTGATGGGGAGACGTGTGTTTGTTTCACCTGTGCCCAGCACTTTGTGTCTGAAGCTGATATCTGCCAAGGCCAAAGGCACATGGGCCCCAGGAACGCGGCAGCTGCTGCCAGACCCCGGGGCCACCGCCCTGCAGCATTTAACCACTGAGGTGCCAATCCTCTAATCCAGACCATCACTGTTCAGTGCCAATTCTGAACAGAGAGAAGGACTACTAATCCCTTTACCCCCGTTATGAGTACTCAGCACCCCCCTCCCCCAACACACACACTTACACTACTCCTCACACCTCTGCTGGCAGTCAGTGAATGGACACAACCCTGAAAACCTGTCGCTCAGTCCTCACAGAGCTGAGAGTTTGCTCCACTCCTATGAAATAGCAGCTCCTGTATGCACTGGTACATTGTATCAAACCCTCAGCTGTGTGAGCAGGAGTAAGCGAGTGACGTGTTGATTTTAAAGCAGCTGTAGCTCAGGTTTTGGGGATGTCAGTGGATGACGAGGTGGGGTGCCCCTGGAGGTGACGCATTCGCTCCGGTTCTTATCACTGGGAATAAACACACACCTGATAGATACACAGAGAGCGCTGCAGGGGTGCGGTTACCCCAGGACACGTGGAGCATACACTGATAGCGAGCCTCACCCTGCCCTGACATCACAGGAGCGGGACAGAGGGTAATAGGGGGGCCGCAGGGGGTCACATATAATATACAGGGGGGCAGCATCGGAGGTCACATATAATATACAGGGGGGCTGCAGGGGGTCACATATAATATACAGGGGGGCAGCATCGGAGGTCACATATAATATACAGGGGAGCAGCATCGGGGGTCACATATAATATACAGGGGAACGGTATCGGGGGTCACATATAATATACAGGGGAACGGTATCGGGGGTCACATAATATACAGGGGAGCAGCATTGGAGGGGTTCACATATAATATACAGGGGAACGGTATCGGGGTCGCATATAATATACAGGGGAACGGTATCGGGGGTCACATATAATATACAGGGGAGCGGCATCGGGGGTCACATATAATATACAGGGGAGCGGCATCGGGGGTCACATATAATATACAGGGGAACTATATCGGGGGTCACATATAATATACAGGGGAACGGTATCGGGGGTCACATAATATACAGGGGAGCAGCATTGGAGGGGTTCACATATAATATACAGGGGAACGGTATCGGGGTCGCATATAATATACAGGGGAACGGTATCGGGGGTCACATATAATATACAGGGGAGCGGCATCGGGGTCTCATATAATATACAGGGAAACGGTATCGGGGTCACATATAATATACAGGGGAGCGGTATCGGGGGTCACATATAATATACAGGGGAACGGTATCGGGGGTCACATATAATATACAGGGGAACGGTATCGGGGGTCACATATAATATACAGAGGAACGGTATCGGGGGTCACATATAATATACAGAGGAACGGTATCGGGGGTCACATATAATATACAGGGGAGCAGCAGGGGGGGTCACATATAATATACAGGGGAGCAGCATTGGAGGGGGTAACATATAATATACAGGGGAGCAGCAGGGGGGGTCACATATAATATACAGGGGAGCAGCATTGGAGGGGGTCACATATAATATACAGGGGAGCAGCATCGGGGGTCACATATAATATACAGGGGAGCAGCATTGGAGGGGGTCACATATAATATACAGGGGAGCGGTATCGGGGGTCACATATAATATACAGGGGAACGGTATCGGGGGTCACATATAATATACAGGGGACCGGTATCGGGGGTCACATATAATATACAGGGGAGCAGCATCGGGGGTCACATATAATATATAGGGGAGCAGCATTGGAGGGGGTCACATATAATATACAGGGGAGCAGCATCGGGGGTCACATATAATATACAGGGGAGCAGCATTGGAGGGGGTCACATATAATATACAGGGGAGCGGTATCGGGGGTCAAATATAATATACAGGGGAGCAGCATTGGGGGTCACATATAATATACAGGGGAGCAGCATTGGGGGTCACATATAATATACAGGGGAGCGGTATCGGGGGTCACATATAATATACAGGGGAGCAGCATCGGGGGTCACATATAATATACAGGGCAGCGGTATCGGGGGTCAAATATAATATACAGGGGAGCGGTATCGGGGGTCACATATAATATACAGGGGAGCAGCATTGGGGGTCACATATAATATACAGGGGAGCAGCATCGGGGGTCACATATAATATACAGGGGAGCAGCATCGGGGGTCACATATAATATACAGGGGAGCAACATTGGGGGTCACATATAATATACAGGGGAGCAGCATCGGGGGTCACATATAATATACAGGGGAGCGGCATCGGGGTCTCATATAATATACAGGGGGGCTGCAGGGGGTCACATATAATATACAGGGGGGGCAGCATCGGAGGTCACATATAATATACAGGGGAGCGGCATCGGGGGTCACATATAATATACAAGGGAGCAGCATCGGGGGTCACATATAATATACAGGGGAACGGTATCGGGGGTCACATATAATATACAGGGGAACGGTATCGGGGGTCACATAATATACAGGGGAGCAGCATTGGAGGGGTTCACATATAATATACAGGGGAACGGTATCGGGGGTCACATATAATATACAGGGGAGCAGCATCGGGGGTCACTTATAATATACAGGGGAACGGTATCGGGGGTCACATATAATATACAGGGGAACGGTATCGGAGGTCACATATAATATACAGGGGAGCGGCATCGGGGGTCACATATAATATACAAGGGAGCAGCATCGGGGGTCACATATAATATACAGGGGAACGGTATCGGGGGTCACATATAATATACAGGGGAACGGTATCGGGGGTCACATAATATACAGGGGAGCAGCATTGGAGGGGTTCACATATAATATACAGGGGAACGGTATCGGGGGTCGCATATAATATACAGGGGAACGGTATCGGGGGTCACATATAATATACAGGGGAGCAGCATCGGGGGTCACTTATAATATACAGGGGAGCAACATTGGGGGTCACATATAATATACAGGGGAACGGTATCGGGGGTCACATATAATATACAGGGGAGCAGCATTGGAGGGGTTCACATATAATATACAGGGGAACAGCATTGGGGGTCACTTATAATATACAGGGGAGCAACATTGGGGGTCACATATAATATACAGGGGAGCAGCATTGGGGGTCACATATAATATACAGGGGGGCTGCAGGGGGTCACATATAATATACAGGGGAGCAGCATTGGGGGTCACATATAATATACAGGGGAGCAGCATTGGGGGTCACATATAATATACAGGGGAGCAGCATCGGGGGTCACATATAATATACAGGGGAACGGTATCGGGGGTCACATATAATATACAGGGGAACGGTATCGGGGGTCACATATAATATACAGGGGAGCAGCATTGGGGGTCACATATAATATACAGGGGAGCAGCATTGGGGGTCACATATAATATACAGGGGAGCGGTATCGGGGGTCACATATAATATACAGGGGAGCAGCATTGGGGGTCACATATAATATACAGGGGAGCAGCATTGGGGGTCACATATAATATACAGGGGAGCAGCATTGGGGGTCACATATAATATACAGGGGGGCAGCAACATAACAAAACATGTTACATGGGAGAATCATCAGAAGGATATGAGAACCAACCTGCTCTAGCTGCTCGTGGCAACCAATCAGAGCTCAGCTTGCATTTTCTCACAGCAGTCTATAAAATGAAAGCTGGGCTCTCATTGGATGGCAATAACAACAAGCATAGTCTTTTTCTCAGACTCTTATGATAAACAGAAACTATGACATAAATAAACTTATTACATGGAGACAATAGTAAAACCAATGTTACTACACAGATACGGCATCAGAACCATGGTTATTATAACGATATGTTACCAGAACCAAGTCTACTACATAGAAATGTTACAAGAACCAAGCTTAGTACATAGATACAGAACCAAGATTACTACATGGATTTAGGAGCACAAACAGAGTGAGATAGAGTCTTACACTGCGCCATATTCACCAGTCTCTAATGCTGGATGATAAATCTGCCATAGTATAAGACTGTCCTCCATGTAGCTCCCCTCATAGAGAAGATAACAGACAGTCATAGCACAGGGGAGACAATATAGTAACAGTGCCTCCACAGTAGCCAAAATAGTGTTAGGAACTCTACAGTAGCCAGAATAGTATCAGTATAGTATCAGTGCCTCCACAGTAGCCAGTATAGTGTAAGGGCCTCCACAGTAGCCAATATAGTATCAGTATAGTATCAGTGCCTCCACAGTAGCCAGTATAGTGTAAGGACCTCCACAGTAGCTAGTATAGTATCAGTGCCTCCACAGTAGCCAATATAGTATCAGTATAGTATCAGTGCCTCCACAGTAGCCAGTATAGTGTAAGGACCTTCACAGTAGCCAGTATAGTATCAGTGCCTCCACAGTAGCCAGTATAGGCTAAGGACCTCCACAGTAGCCAGTATAGTATCAGTGCCTCCACAGTAGCCAGTATAGTATAAGGGCCTCCACAGTAACCAGTATAGTATCAGTGCCTCCACAGTCGCCAGTATAGTATAAGGGCCTCCACAGTAACCAGTATAGTATCAGTACCTCCACAGTACCCGGAATAGTATCAGTGCGTCCACAGTAGCCAGTATAGTATAAGGGCCTCCATAGTAGCCAGTATAGTATCAGTGCATCCACAGTAGCCAGTATAGTGTAAGCACCTCCACAGTAACCAATATAGTATCAGTGCATCCACAGAAGCCAGTATAGTATAAGGGCCTCCACAGTAGCCAGTATAGTATCAGTGCATCCACAGTAGCCAGTATAGTATAAGGACCTCTACAGTAGCTAGTATAGTATCAGTGCATCCACAGTAGCCAGTATAATATAAGGGCATCCACAGTAGCCAGTATAGTATCAGTATCTCCACAGTAGCCAGTATAGTGTAAGGGCCTCCACAGTAGCTAGTATAGTATCAGTGCATCCACAGTAGCCAGTATAGTATAAGGGCCTCCACAGTAACCAGTATAGTCTCAGTGCCTCCACAGTAGTCAGTATAGTATAAGGGCCTCCACAGTAACCAGTATAGTATCAGTGCCTCCACAGTAGCCAATATAGTATAAGGGCCTCCACAGTAACCAGTATAGTATCAGTGCCTCCACAGTAGCCAGTATAGTATAAGGGCCTCCACAGTAACCAGTATAGTATCAGTGCCTCCACAGTAGCCAGTATAGTTTAAGGGCCTCCACAGTAGACAGTATAGTATCAGTATCTCCACAGTAGCCAGTATAGTATAAGGACCTCCACAGTAGCCACTACAGTATCAGTATCTCCACAGTAGCCAGTATAGTTTAAGGGCCTCCACATTAGCTAGTATAGTATCAGTGCCTCCACAGTAGCCAGTATAGTATAAGGGCCTCCACAGTAACCAGTATAGTATCAGTGCCTCCACAGTAGCCAGTATAGTATAAGGGCCTCCACAGTAACCAGTGTAGTATCAGTGCATCCACAGTAGCCAGTGTAGTATAAGGGCCTCCACAGTAGCCAGTATAGTGTGAGTGCCTCCCCAGTAGCCAGTATAGTGTAAGCACCTCCACAGTAGACAATATAGTATCAGTGCATCCACAGAAGCCAGTATAGTATAAGGGCCTCCACAGTAACCAGTATAGTATCAGTGCCTCCACAGTAGCCAATATAGTATAAGGGCCTCCACAGTAACCAGTATAGTATCAGTGCCTCCACAGTAGCCAGTATAGTATAAGGGCCTCCACAGTAACCAGTATAGTATCAGTGCCTCCACAGTAGCCAGTATAGTTTAAGGGCCTCCACAGTAGCCAGTATAGTATCAGTATCTCCACAGTAGCCAGTATAGTATAAGGACTTCCACAGTAGCCACTACAGTATCAGTATCTCCACAGTAGCCAGTATAGTTTAAGGGCCTCCACAGTAGCTAGTATAGTATCAGTGCCTCCACAGTAGCCAGTATAGTATAAGGGCCTCCACAGTAACCAGTATAGTATCAGTGCCTCCACAGTAGCCAGTATAGTATAAGGGCCTCCACAGTAACCAGTGTAGTATCAGTGCATCCACAGTAGCCAGTATAGTATAAGGGCCTCCACAGTAGCCAGTATAGTGTGAGTGCCTCCCCAGTAGCCAGTATAGTGTAAGCACCTCCACAGTAGACAATATAGTATCAGTGCATCCACAGAAGCCAGTATAGTATAAGGGCCTCCACAGTAGCTAGTATAGTATCAGTGCATCCACAGTAGCCAGTATAGTATCAGTATCTCCACAGTAGCCTGTATAGTATCAGTGCCTCCACAGTAGCCAGTATAGTATAAGGGCCTCCACAGTAGCCAGTATAGTATCAGTGCCTCCACAGTAGCCAGTATAGTATCAGTGCCTCCACAGTAGCCAGTATAGTATAAGGGCCTCCACAGTAACCAGTATAGTATCAGTGCCTCCACAGTAGCCAGTATAGTATAAAGGCCTCCACAGTAGCCAGTATAGTGTGAGTGCCTCCCCAGTAGCCAGTATAGTGTAAGCACCTCCACAGTAGCCAATATAGTATCAGTGCATCCACAGAAGCCAGTATAGTATAAGGGCCTCCACAGTAGCCAGTATAGTATCAGTGCCTCCACAGTAGCCAGTATAGTATAAGGGTCTCCACAGTAACCAGTATAGTATCAGTGTCTCCACAGTAGCCAGTATAGTATAAAGGCCTCCACAGTAGCCAGTATAGTGTGAGTGCCTCCCCAGTAGCCAGTATAGTGTAAGCACCTCCACAGTAGCCAATATAGTATCAGTGCATCCACAGAAGCCAGTATAGTGTAAGGGCCTCCAAAGTAGCCAGTATAGTATCAGTACCACCACAGTAGCCAGTATTGTATCAGTGCCTCTACAGTAGCCAGTATAGTGTAAGGGCCTCCACAGTAGCTAGTATAGTATCAGTGCCTCCACAGTAGCCAATATAGTATCAGTGCCTCCACAGTAGCCAAAAAAAGTATCAGTGCCTCCACAGTAGCCAAAAAAGTATCAGTGCCTCCACAGTAGCCAATATAGTATCAGTCCCTCAGTGTCTAGTAACAGTGTCCCCATAGTAGTCCATTTCTTAAAGTCGTCCCTGAGTAACCAATATAGTGACAGTGCCCCCACAATAGCCAATATAACAACAGTGCCTCCGCAGTAGCCAATATAGTCAAATTGCCTCAAAGTAGCCAAGTGACAGTTGCCCCTAAAGTAGATAAGACACAGTGTCACCCACAGTAGCCAAATGACAGCGCCTCCCTTATTATAACTACCCCACCCCTTCCCTGACAGTAACCTCCTAATAGAGTCTCCATAGTTTTAGGGAAGAAAAACTCATGTTAATCATCTTCATGCCAACGTGTGGCCTGTGAGATGGAGAGCAAAGCAGCAGAGATCTGAAAGCAGTGTGATCATCTGGTCCATGACCCGGCTTCTTCCAGGTCAGATTTCCCACCTGTACAATTAGTCAGGGAGAGAAAAAGATGAGTCCAGTGGCTAAATGTGAAGCTCAAGAGAGGTAATACAGGAGGCCATGCTGGAAGGAGGTGAGGAGGAGGGAAGTCTTCATCCTTCCCCATCTGCCGGGAGATACAGGGGGGCAGCATCTCTTGGGGTCAGTTATTGAGGGGTATTTTGTTTGTGTCCTGTCCCCCAGGGGCCGGTTACGTGCAGCTTATAATAGAGAAAATGACATTATGGGGGTCCCCACCAGATTTTGAGTAGCACCGCAGTGTGCGGCCAGGGCTACAGCTGTGATGGCGCCTGTATACATCACACATACACACAGGTGCAGATGTTTACTAACATACATACTGCTGTGTACACAGAACGGGGAGGTGGGGGAGGGGTTCACCTCAGGATAGTCACGTCCTATCAGCACTGGGCCCACACCTGGAGTGACCCCCTCCTCCCCAGGAGTGACACCACCACATGTCCCTCATCTCCTAGGATTAACAATGTCCATGCGGATGCAGATCCCTGAATTAGCTGGAACAACTCCGAAATCTAAGATCATGGGGCACATTTACTTACCCGGTCCTGTCGCAATCCCAGAGGTGCGTTGTCTGACGAGGATGAAGTCCGGTGCCTGATATCCTGAGGGCCGCTGGAGTTCACCTTCTTCTTCATGGTGTATGTGAATGCAAGTCTTGCAAAACAATTTGAATTTTAAATCCTGCGCTCAGTCCGGATCAGTGTGGTTGTCCACGCCTCCCGATTTGTGGCACATGAAAGTCGGCACGATTGCGCCAAAATCCGATCGCGTGCGCCAAAAACCCCTGTTAAATGAGCCATAAATCGGAAATAGTCGGGAAACGCGACGGAAATGTGGTGTGAGGACCCTTAGTAAATGTGCCCCATGTGTCTCCTGTGCACAGTCCATGTGTCTCCTCCTCCTTTGCACAGTCCGTGTGTCTCCTCCTCCTGTGCACAGTCCATGTGTCTCCTCCTCCTGTGCACGGTCATGGTGTCATCATTTATACTTTCCGTGTGTCTCCTTTTTCTCTCTACGGTCCATGTGTCTCCTCCTCCTGTGCACAATCCATGTGTCTCCGCCTCCTACGCACAGGAGGAGGACACACATGGATTATGCACAGAAGGAGGAGACACATGGACTGTGCACAGGAGGAGGAGGAGACACATGGACTGTGCACAGGAGGGGGAAGAGACACATGGACTGTGCACAGGAGGAGGAGGAGACACATGGACTGTGCACAGGAGGAGGAGGAGACACATGGACTGTACACAGGAGGAGGAGGAGACACATGGACTGTGCACAGGAGGGGAAAGAGACACATGGACTGTGCACAGTAGGGGGAGGAGACACATGGACTGTGCACAGGAGGGGGAGGAGACACATGGACTGTGACCAGGAGGAGGAGACACATGGACTGTTCACAGGAAGAGGAGACACATGGACTGTACACAGGAGGAGGAGGAGACACATGGACTGCACAGGAGGGGGAAGAGACACATGGACTGTGCACAGTAGGGGGAGAAGACACATGGACTGTGCACAGGAGGAGGAGGAGACACATGGACTGTGCACAGGAGGAGGAGGAGACACATGGACTGTGCACAGGAGGAGGAGGAGACACCTGGACTGTGCACAGGAGGAGGAGGAGACACATGGACTGTGCACAGGAGGAGGAGGAGACACATGGACTGTGCACAGGAGGAGGAGACACATGGACTGTGCACAGGAGGAGGAGACACCTGGACTGTGCACAGGAGGAGAAGACACATGGACTGTGCACAGGAGGAGGAGGAGACACATGGACTGTGCACAAGAGAAGGAGGAGACACATGGACTGTGCACAGGAGGAGGAGACACATGGACTGTGCACAGGAGGAGGAGACACATGGACTGTGCACAGGAGGAGACACATGGACTGTGCACAGGAGGAGGAGGAGACACTTGCTGGGCGGTAGATACATTAATGAGTTGCCGGCTTTTCTTTTAAAACTGTTTTTATTGGTATTCAGAAAAAAAAACAAGACAGTTAGTCAGATGCAGAGATATACAGAATGACATCCAGCTCCAAATACTATGACGTGCAGCGCACAGAGCTACTTAAAAATGGAAGATTAAACAACCAGAGTCCGTTTATTTTCACTAGAAAGTTTAGTCTCTGGGAAACTAAAAGAGAGTTAAAAATAATTATATGAGCATCTGAGATGATGAGCCAAGACATCAAGTAAGACATAAATACTTGGCTTTTCTTTGGACAGTGAAATCATGGAATTTGGGACAGGTGTTAGGAGGGATATGGGGCAGGGATAGTCTTGTTGGGTTAGTGTTGAGGTGTGTGCCGGCTGGTCAGCGGTGACCTTTACATATTTGGACCAGGGATCCCGGATGGTTAGGAATCTCTTTCTTGTGCCGAGGCTCCAGTGAACCACTTTGCCTCCAAATTTGTGGGATAAGTAGTCTAACTGGGTAGGCAGATTAATCATTTTCGGAGTGAATTCTGGAGATGGTCGCCATAATAATAGAAGCAGAGGGTCCAGGGGTAAGTTGTCTGAGCAGATTCTATTATTTTCAGATAGTAACTGAACCTAATCCGGGGACAGGACCACCAAATATGGAGCAGCGAGCCTTGTTCAATCGTGCACCTCCAAGACTTGGACACAAATGCATCTTGAAAAACCTTTTCTGTGTCCTGAAGATTGAGTTGCATCTGTAGCTCTTTTTCCCATTTCATCAAATACTCAGGTTTATGGAGGGAAGAACGGTGACAGAATGACATCAGTCCATCAAGTCAAACCTATTCAATTATACCACGTAGTTATGGTCTGTAGTTGAGTTTCGGTCTTCTGTAAGTCTGATCCCTAAAGTATTTTATTGAGTCTGCGACCAACGAAGAAGGGTGCTCTCTGATTTCTCTATGTTAACCTTGAAAAAGGCGAGTTTTCCAAATTCAGTGAATATATCAGTTATAATTTTTAGGGTGCAGTGTGGTTTGGAGGTATAGATTAAAAAAATCATCCGCAAAGGCAGCAGTCCTATGGTGGTGTCCCCCAATTTTCAGGCTCAGAATATTTTCCTCAAGTTGGATATGGCTATTCAAGGTCTCTATGGTATGGCAAGAGTGGGCAACTCTACTGTAGAGAAGCTTCGCGACAGAGTGCCATTCATTCGTATATAAGCCTTAGGCTTACGGATGGCACCAGGCAGGGTTGCCATACCTATTTAAGGGAAAAAAATTCCTTGAATAAAGGGCTGTGGGAAATTAGGTGATACCATTACTTACGTGGCGGAGCTGCATGTGAGTGTTCCGGTGATCTCCGCTGGTTAAACATCGCAGAGGGGATGTGTGAGGACATAGGTCCTGCAAGAGTCATGTGATCTGGGGCGGCTTAAAAGCTGGTGGGCAACTCATATGAAGCCGAAGATGCAAGACTGTCATGAAGGGCATGAACCTCTCCTAAGACCAAGCAACCAGAGGCATGAGCAGAACTCTTTCCCTACCTCTCCTTGTATCGTTAAATGAATTACAATATAAAGTGATGGATCTAAGAGCTTAAGTGGATTCACGGAGCAGGAACTTTCGAGTATATAGGGGCTTATTTACTAAGAGTCGCTGCTTGCTTTTTTGTTGGACTGTTTGCCTTTTTCAGGGAATACATGGCTTGGACAGGTATTTAACAGGGGTGTGCGCTGGGATTGTGTCCCACGCGATCGGATTGTGGCGCAGCTGCGCTGGCTTCCATGCGGCACAAATTAGGGGGCGGGCAATTGGATGATCCGACTAATTCGAACTGATCGCAGGATTTAACTTTCAAATTGTGTCGCATGATCAAGCGCTTACATGCACCGGGAAGAAGAAGGTGAACTCCGGGAGAACTGAGCGGGGAAGCGACACATGCAGGATATCGGGGCACGATCTTAGTGAATCGCGGCACAGGGTATTATCGTCGGACAATGCACTTTCGGTGAACTCCGGAGACGGTTTAGTAAATGTGTCCCATAGTGTTTTCAGCCTGTTATATCGGAATCTGTGACTTGAAGTTACTGGAAGTTTGGCCAAGCTACTTATCTGACTAATTACTATCAAGTGATTTTATATAGAACAGTCTCATGAACTTCCAACTGACCCCGTCAAAACCTTCTCTGTCGATGCCCAACAGGAACAATGGCAGTCCCCGAGCTGTGCCTGCCTGTTCTGGTAAGACAAGCTCTGGTAAAGTTTTAGTCTTCACGTCCACATTTAGCATTGGCCAGTATCTTCCCCAGGAATTATGTGGGGCCTCTAATGCCGTGTTTGCCTCCTTCTAGAAAGTTATTACATTCGGCCGTGAAGTGGGGAAGAATTTCTATAAATTTTTTATAATAAATAATTGTCAGAATGTCAGGTCCAGGGCACTTTCCATTAGGGATCAAATTAAAGACGTCATTTATAGTAACAGGAGGCTGTAAAACGTCTTGTTCTTCCTCGGAGAGGGGCGGGAGCTGTAGCTTAGCCAGGGAGCCATCAATTTTACGAGTGTCAGGTTGCGATGAGTTTGCTGATAAATGGTGGAGCTCACTATAACAATCTGCTTAGTATCTTGTGTTTTGGCAGCGGATGCTTTTTCGTGAATATATGATCTTTGCTTTTGTTTCTTGACTAAATAAGCCATTAATTTGCCTCCTCTGTCCCCCTGAGGGTAAAATTAACTTTTTGATAAAAGCATTAACATGTGTGGACATTAAGGATGTTTTAACCTTAGTCCTGAGGTCAGTAAGTTTACATAAATCAGTCCGAGCATTAGGGTTTTTTGTGAGCACTTTCTAACATTCTCCTGCGCACAGTCCATTGTGTCTCCTCCTCCTCCTGTGCACAGTCTGTGTCTCCTCCTCCTCCTGTGCACAGTCCATGTGTCTCCTCCTCCTCCTGTGCACAGTCCATGTGTCTCCTCCTCCTCCTGTGCACAGTCCATGTGTCTCCTCCTCCTCCTGTGTACAGTCCATGTGTCTCCTCCTCCTCCTGTGCACAGTCCATGTGTCTCCTCCTCCTCCTGTGTACAGTCCATGTGTCTCCTCCTCCTGTGCAAAGTCCATGTGTCTCCTCCTCCTCCTGTGCACAGTCCATGTGTCTCCTCCTCCTCCTGTGTACAGTCCATGTGTCTCCTCCTCCTCCTGTGCAAAGTCCATGTGTCTCCTCCTCCTCCTGTGCACAGTCCATGTGTCTCCTCCTCCTGTGCACAGTCCATGTGTCTCCTCCTACTCCTGTGCACAGTCCATGTGTCTCCTTTTCCTCCTGTGCACAGTCTATGTGTTTCCTCCTCCTCCTGTGCACAGTCCATGTGTCTCCTCCTGTGCACAGTCCATTATTCTCCTCCTGCACACAGTCCATATGTCTCTTCCTTCTCCTGCACACAGCCGATGTGCCTCCTTCTCCTCCTGCGCACAGTCCATGTGTCTCCTCCTCCTCTTGTGCACAGTTCATGTGTCATCTCCCCCTCCTGTGCACAGTCCATGTGTCTCCTCCTTTGCACAGTTCATGTCTCTCCTCCTCTTCCTGTGCACAGTCCATGCGTCTCCTCCTTCTCTTGTGCACAGTCCATGTGTCTCCTCCTCCTCCTGTGCACAGTCCATTATTCTCCTCCTGCACAAAGTCCATATGTCTCTTCCTTTGCCTATGCACAGTCCATGTGTCTCCTCCTCCTGCGCACAGTCCGTGTGTCTCCTCCTCCTGCGCACAGTCCATGCGTCTCCTCCTTTGCACAGTTCATGCGTCTCTTCCTCCTCCTGTGCACAGTCCATGTGTTTCCTTCTCCTCCTGTGCAGTCCATGTGTCTCCTCCTCTTCTTGTGCACAGTCCATTGTGTTTCCTTCTCCTTCTGTGCACAGTCCGTGTGTCTCCTTCTCCTCCTGTGCACAGTCCGTGTATCTCCTCCTCCTATGCACAGTCCAGTCCTGTGCAAAGTCCATGTGTCACCTCCTCCTCCTGTGCACAGTCCATGTGTTTCCTCCTCCTGTGCACAGTCCGTGTGTCTCCTTCTCCTCCTGTGCACAGTCCATGTGTCTCCTCCTCCTCCTGTGCACAGTCCATGTGTCTCCTCCTCCTCCTGTGCACAGTCGATGTGTCTCCTCCTCCTCCTGTACACAGTCCATGTGTTTCCTTCTCTTCCTGTGCACAGTCCATGTGTCTCCTCCTCCTGTGCACAGTCCATGTGTCTCCTCCTCCTCCTGTGCACAGTCCATGTGTCTCCTCCTCCTCCTGTGCACAGTCCATGTGTCTCCTCCTCCTCCTGTGCACAGTCCATGTGTTTCCTCCTCCTGTGCGCAGTCCGTGTGTCTCCTTCTCCTCCTGTGCACAGTCTGTGTATCTCCTCCTCCTCCTGTGCACAGTCCATGTGTCTCCTCCTGTGCACAGTCCATGTGTCTCCTCCTCCTGTGCAGTCCATGT
Source organism: Engystomops pustulosus (assembly GCF_040894005.1). Taxonomy (NCBI): domain Eukaryota; kingdom Metazoa; phylum Chordata; class Amphibia; order Anura; family Leptodactylidae; genus Engystomops; species Engystomops pustulosus. The sequence continues at coordinate 16,982,510 of NC_092419.1, forward strand.
GTTTCCTTCTCCTCCTGTGCACAGTCCATGTATCTCCTCCTCCTCCAGTGCACAGTCCATGTGTCTCCTCCTCCTCCTGTGCACAGTCCATGTGTCTCCTCCTCCTCCTGTGCACAGTCCATGTGTCTCCTCCTCCTCCTGTGCACAGTCCATGTGTCTCCTCCTTCTGTGCACAGTCCATGTGTCTCCTCCTCCTGTGCACAGTCCATGTGTTTCCTTCTCCTCCTGTGCACAGCCTGTGTCTCCTCCTCCTCCTGTGCAGTCCATGTGTCTCCTCCTCCTCCTGTGCACAGTCCATGTGTCTCCTCCTCCTCCTCTGCACAGTCCATGTGTCTCCTCCTGTGCACAGTCCATGTGTCTCCTCCTGTGCATAGTCCATGTGTCTCCTCCTCCTGTGCACAGTCCATGTGTTTCTTTCTCTTCCTGTGCACAGTCCATGTGTCTCCTCCTTCTGTGCACAGTCCATGTGTCTCCTCCTCCTGTGCACAGTCCATGTGTTTCTTTCTCTTCCTGTGCACAGTCCATGTGTCTCCTCCTCCTGTGCACAGTCCATGTGTCTCCTCCTCCTCCTGTGCACAGTCCATGTGTTTCCTCCTCCTGTGCACAGTCCGTGTGTCTCCTTCTCCTCCTGTGCACAGTCTGTGTATCTCCTCCTCCTCCTGTGCACAGTCCATGTGTCTCCTCCTGTGCACAGTCCATGTGTCTCCTCCTCCTGTGCAGTCCATGTGTTTCCTTCTCCTCCTGTGCACAGTCCATGTGTCTCATCCTCCTCCAGTGCACAGTCCATGTGTCTCATCTTCCTCCAGTGCACAGTCCATGTGTCTCCTCCTCCTCCTGTGCAGTCCATGTGTCTCCTCCTCCTCCTGTGCACAGTCCATGTGTCTCCTCCTCCTGTGCACAGTCCATGTGTCTCCTCCTCCTCCTGTGCACAGTCCATGTGTTTCCTCCTCCTGTGCACAGTCCGTGTGTCTCCTTCTCCTCCTGTGCACAGTCTGTGTATCTCCTCCTCCTCCTGTGCACAGTCCATGTGTCTCCTCCTGTGCACAGTCCATGTGTCTCCTCCTCCTGTGCAGTCCATGTGTTTCCTTCTCCTCCTGTGCACAGTCCATGTGTCTCATCCTCCTCCAGTGCACAGTCCATGTGTCTCCTCCTCCTCCTGTGCACAGTCCATGTGTCTCCTCCTCCTCCTGTGCACAGTCCATGTGTCTCCTCCTCCTCCTGTGCACAGTCCATGTGTCTCCTCCTTCTGTGCACAGTCCATGTGTCTCCTCCTCCTGTGCACAGTCCATGTGTTTCCTTCTAATCCTGTGCACAGTCTGTGTCTCCTCCTCCTCCTGTGCAGTCCATGTGTCTCCTCCTCTTCCTGTGCACAGTCCATGTGTCTCCTCCTCCTCCTGTGCACAGTCCATGTGTCTCCTCCTCCTGTGCACAGTCCATGTGTCTCCTCCTGTGCACAGTCCATGTGTCTCCTCCTGTGCACAGTCCATGTGTCTCCTCCTCCTCCTGTGCACAGTCCATGTGTCTCCTCCTCCTCCTGTGCACAGTCCATGTGTCTCCTCCTCCTCCTGTGCACAGTCCGTGTGTCTCCTCCTCCTCCTGTGCACAGTCCATGTGTCTCCTCCCCTCCTGTGCACAGTCCATGTGTCTCCTCCTGTGCACAGTCCATGTGTCTCCTCCTCCTCCTGTGCACAGTCCATGTGTCTCCTTCTCCTCCTGTGCACAGTCCGTGTGTCTCCTCCTCCTCCTGTGCACAGTCCATGTGTCTCCTCCCCTCCTGTGCACAGTCCATGTGTCTCCTCCTCCTCCTGTGCACAGTCCATGTGTCTCCTCCCCCTCCTGTGCACAGTCTATTTTCCTCCTTCTCAGCGCTAGGTCAGTGTCTCATCTCCTCCTCCTTCGCCCCCACATTCCCATCTTCACATGTTGCAGTCAGTGTACTCTCTGCTATTCCAGCAATGTGGGGTCATTTATGTCTCGTCTTCTCCAGTGCAGGGAATGTCAGGAATTTCTGTCTCCTCTGCAGGACATGGAGTCTGAATATATACGGATATCACCTTAAAGGGGGGACCCCTGCCTCCAGAACCCCAAATAGGCTCCATACTGTGATCTTTTATATGGAACCCCCATATGATGCATTGAGGTTTGCATGAATCATTGCTGTATTGTACCATCAGCGCATCGAGCAATAACAACTTCCAAATCACCTTGTATTTTTACCTGGTCAGATATTCTATAGGCTCCGGGATATACAGTCCAGTATATCATTCTATAGTCTCTATTACATTATATGGACACTACAGCTGCTCCTGTATCAGGTCCTCTGCACTATAGGTTCTCTCTGTAGCCGCATTCCCCTTCACATGATTTTTGGGGTCCTTGTTGTAGGCTGTGATGGGGGTCTCACATTAATACTTCTCTCCGCTCCCCCGGTCTGGGTCCTGCAGACATCTTCGCCATAAACACGTTTTATCTCCTGGCGACTCTTTCATCTTCTGCAGTTATCAGAGGGAACAGCTCATAACATACAGAACATAGTCCAGGACATACGTAAGAGCCGTCGCCTGTAGCCATGTACGCCCCATTCCTCCAGACCCCAAATAAGGTAAGAGACAGTTATTAAACCTTCTCTGATTGCCCTGTACAGCGTTCAGCAGGGGAGCAGGCAAGGGTTAATTACTACCACATCTAAATTTGAACAAAGAGACCTCCTTGTAACATACAACACATGTGTGATCTGGGGTCTGTATTACATGTGTGATATTACATGGGGGTCTATATTACATGGGGGGGTCTGTATTACATGTGTGATATTACATGGGTGTCTATATTACATGGGGGGGTCTGTATTACATGTGTGATATTACATGGGGGTCTATATTACATGGGGGGGTCTGTATTACATGTGTGATATTACATGGGTGTCTATATTACATGGGGGTCTGTATTACATGTGTGATATTACATGGGTGTCTATATTACATGGGTGGTGTATTACATGTGTGATATTACATGGGAGCTGTATTACATGTGTGATATTACATGGGGGACTATATTACATGTGTAATATTACATGGGGATCTGTATTACATGTGTGATATTACATGGGGGGTGTATTACATGTGTGATATTACATGGGGGTCTGTATTACATGTGTGATATTACATGGGGGTCTGTATTACATGTGTGATATTACATGGGGGTCTGTATTACATGTGTGATATTACATGGGGGTGTATTACATGTGTGATATTACATGGGTGTCTATATTACATGGGGGGTCTGTATTACATGTGTGATATTACATGGGGGTCTGTATTACATGTGTGATATTACATGGGTGGTGTATTACATGTGTGATATTACATGGGTGGTGTATTACATGTGTGATATTACATGGGTGGTGTATTACATGTGTGATATTACATGGGGGGTGTATTACATGTGTGATATTACATGGGTGGTGTATTACATGTGTGATATTACATGGGGGTCTGTATTACATGTGTGATATTACATGGGGGTCTGTATTACATGTGTGATATTACATGGGGGTGTATTACATGTGTGATATTACATGGGTGTCTATATTACATGGGGGGGTCTGTATTACATGTGTGATATTACATGGGGGGTGCATTACATGTGTGATATTACATGGGGGTCTGTATTACATGTGTGATATTTCATGGGGGTCTGTATTACATGTGTGATATTACATGGGGGTGTATTACATGTGTGATATTACATGGGTGTCTATATTATATGGGGGGGTCTGTATTACATGTGTGATATTACATGGGGGGTGCATTACATGTGTGATATTACATGGGGGTCTGTATTACATGTGTGATATTACATGGGGGTCTGTATTACATGTGTGATATTACATGGGGGGTGCATTACATGTGTGATATTACATGGGGGGTGTATTACATGTGTGATATTACATGGGGGTGTATTACATGTGTGATATTACATGGGGGTCTGTATTACATGTGTGATATTACATGGGGGTGTATTACATGTGTGATATTACATGGGGGGTCTGTATTACGTGTGTTACTACATGGGGTATGTTCAGGACATTTAGCATTGTTTCTGAAATGCTGTATTGATATAGACCTTGTTCTATGTATTTGCCTAATTTAAAGGGGTTTTCCCAGGAAAAAAAATTCTCACATCCCGATCCCCTAGTGATGTTAACACAATAAAGATCATTTTAAAACCTCTACTTTACAACGTTACTCAATGTTATTGCTGCTTTAGCTCCTATCACTCCCTCGGCTGCTCAGTGTAAGATCCCAGGGTGTGGGCGGGGCCTCTCTGAGCAGACACATTGGGGCACATTTACTAAGGGCCGAATGTCGCATTTTTGTCGTGTTTCCCGATTCTTTTCCGTTTTGCCCTGAATTGCCCCGGATTTTTGGTGCACGCGATCGGATTGTGGCGCATCGGCAAATTGCAAATTGTGCCGCAAGATCAGCACTCACATGCACCGGGAAGAAGAAGGGGAACTCCGGGGGACCTCACATGCAGGAAATTGGACGCGCGATCTTAGTGAATCGCGGCAGACCCGAATCCTCGTCGGACAACGCACCTCGGGGACGGGTAAGTAAATGTGCCCCAATATAATCCATCTAGTTCTGTCGGGTGAATGTGGTTACATTATCGGGGTACAAGGTGTATATAGACTTTCCTTTAGATTCTAACATTGACACATAGAAAGAGAGATGAGACGGATCAGAGAAGCACGAGATACCTATTATACAGAGGCCGATAGACCATTACACTGTGGGCACTGCTACATCTCACAGATATGTGCCTGCCTCCCCCTTCCCCCGGATCACTTATCTGCTTGTAGCTTGTTGTTTGCAGCCTCTCTCTCTGCTCAACATGTGCTGACAGGAAGTGAATCAGTGTCCGTGTCTCCGAGCTCCGTGCGGGGGGGGTGGGAGATGATGGTAGGCAGACAGAAATCTCATCTGCACAATCTCATGAAAGATCGGAAAACCCGACAGATCTGGAAAAAACACGGAATTTAAAAGAAAAAAGGATCACTTGACACGCACTTACCTGCACCCACAAAAGTAAGGTGAACTCCAGTGAACTTCAGCGCAGCAGCGACACCTGGTGGACATCGGGCGCACTACCTTAGTGAATCGCCGGAAGACCCGAATCCTCGACGGACAATGCGCCGACAGGACCGGGTAAGTAAATCTGCCCCATTGTGTTGGTTATTTTAGTTGAAATAATAATAATAACAATACAGGTGGTCCCCTACTTAAGAACACCCAACTTACAGACGACCCCTAGTTACAGACGGACTTCCGGATGTTGGTAAGTTACTGTACTTTATCCTTAGGCAACAATAAACATCTATAACAGTTATCACAGACGTCTGTAATGAAGCTTTATTATTAATCCTGGTTCTTATGACAACCCAACATTTTTAAAAATCCAATTGTCATAGAGACCAAAATATTTTTGGCTGGGGTTACAATTATAAACTATACAGTTCCGACTTACATACAAATTCAACTTAAGAACAAACCTACAGAACCAATCTTGTATCTAATTCGGGGACCGCCTGTAAAAATAAAACACAAAAATGTATAGCTGCTCCTTGAAACAAACCTAAAAAAAATCACAAGGTAATCATTGAAACTTTATATATTTATGATGACTCTTAAAAAATGTTTTACATGAAAGGCCAACAATTACAAATATAGTAAATGTGAAGATCAGATCTAAATAGATCATCCTTGAAATTAAAGGGATCATCAGTATTGATTTGTAGGGACTCTATATTGATATATTTAACAAACAGACAGTGGGATCATCTAAGCAAATCGCACGCCTGCGCTAGTAAATCCCCCGTGTCCCGGCACTGCGCACCCTCAAGCAATGATACATTTGTTGGGAATATTTGCAAGAATGACGTTAAAACATCTTTGCAATTAAGTTTGGTAAAAAAAACCCTCGTAATTGACACAAATTGCACAAATTTTGCGCAAAAGTTAAACAACAGAGAAGAGATTTGCAATAATACAAATCCCCCTGTGTGATATTACAAGATGTTACTTGGAGCATTGTGTATATTGCTGTGTAGTTATATCTGTGACGCCCGGGCGTATAACTTGTGATGATTATGGATGTATTATGTGTCGTCCATGGCGCGGTGCCGGACTCTCTCCTCCTGTGTATCTTGGCAGCCGGATGCCCGGTGTTTATGTTCCTGTCTCTCAGGCCCCTGTCCCCGGGCCCGGCCGCTGTGAGCCAGTGACACGTATAATTACCGGAGCAAATCTGCCCCTAACACAGCAACTGGGCAAACAGAGCAACACTAAAAGCTTCCTGTGTGCAGCCATAGAGCGCGAGCAAACAGTGCGGGGGCAACACAGCGGATGAGAGAAGTGGGGGGCTGTCACATGCCACAAGATGACGGTACAAATCCGGCATACAGAAGATGATATAACTGTCCTGTCTCCCCAAGTGTCAGCATGTCCCTGTCCTGTCCCCCCAAGTGTCAGCGTGTCCCTGTCCTGTCCCCCCAAGTGTCAGCGTGTCCCTGTCCTGTCCCCCCAAGTATCAGCGTGTCCCTGTCCTGTCCCCCAAGTGTCAGCGTGTCCCTGTCCTGTCCCCCCAAGTGTCAGCATGTCCCTGTCCTGTCCCCCATGTGTCAGCATGTCCCTGTCCTGTCCCCCCAAGTGTCAGCGTGTCCCTGTCCTGTCCCCCAAGTGTCAGCGTGTCCCTGTCCTGCCCCCCAAATGTCAGCGTGTCCGTCCTGTCCCCCAAGTGTCAGCATGTCCATGTCCTGTCCCCCAAATGTCAGCGTGTCCCTGTCCTGTCTCCCCAAGTGTCAGCGTGTCCCTGTCCTGTCCCCCAAGTGTCAGTGTGTCCCTGTCCTGTCCCCCAAGTGTCAGCATGTCCCTGTCCTGTCCCCCCAGGTGTCAGCGTGTCCCTGTCCTGTCCCCCCAAGTGTCAGCGTGTCCCTGTCCTGTCCCACAAGTGTCAGCGTGTCCCTGTCCTGTCCCCCCAGGTGTCAGCATGTCCCTGTCCTGTCCCCCCAGGTGTCAGCGTGTCCCTGTCCTGTCCCCCCAGGTGTCAGCGTGTCCCTGTCCTGTCCCCCCAGGTGTCAGCGTGTCCCTGTCCTGTCCCCCCAAGTGTCAGCGTGTCCCTGTCCTGTCCCCCAAGTGTCAGCGTGTCCCTGTCCTGTCCCCCAAGTGTCAGCGTGTCTCTGTCCTGTCCCCCCAATTGTCAGCGTGTCCCTGTTCTGTCCCCCCAAGTGTCAGCGTGTCCCTGTCCTGTCCCCCCAAGTGTCAGCGTGTCCCTGTCCTGTCCCCCCAAGTGTCAGCGTGTCCCTGTCCTGTCCCCCAAGTGTCAGCATGTCCCTGTCCTGTCCCCCAAGTGTCAGCGTGTCCCTGTCCTGTCCCCCAAGTGTCAGCGTGTCCCTGTCCTGTCCCCCCAAGTGTCAGCGTGTCCCTGTCCCCCAAGTGTCAGCGTGTCCCTGTCCTGTCCCCCCAAGTGTCAGTGTGTCCCTGTCCTGTCCCCCCAAGTGTCAGCATGTCCCTGTCCTGTCCCCCCAAGTGTCAGCGTGTCTCTGTCCTGTCCCCCCAATTGTCAGCGTGTCCCTGTCCTGTCCCCCCAAGTGTCAGCGTGTCCCTGTCCTGTCCCCCCAAGTGTCAGTGTGTCCCTGTTCTGTGTGAATCCTCCCAGGTTGGACAGTTTCGCCATCTTGTGGTTTTCTCATGAAATGTCAGGGAGTCTCTAAACACATTTAGGGTTCATATAACTTTTTTCTATATAATATCTTTCTTTTCTTGATTATCTTATTTGTAATAGTTCGATAACTGTATTTTTGGGGGTTTCCCGGTATATTCAGTGTGGACCCATTTCATTTTGGAAATAATAAGAACGTAAATTTCAGAGCATACTAATAATAATTACATAGACCCGAGAGTAGACGGATAATATCAATGGGGAGTCTACAGCAGATAAATCTAAATATTATATAAAAATAATGGACAACAATAAATAAATAAAATCCTCTTTTCTCTTTTCTACAGCTTTCTCCATATTTGATGCAGGAGCAGGAGCTGTGCCAGGAGCAGGAGCGTTGCCCGGAGTAGAAGCAGTGCCCGGAGCAGGAGCGGTGCCAGAAGCAGGAGCGGTGCCCGGAGCAGGAGCGGTGCCTGGAGCAGGAGCGGTGCCAGAAGCAGGAGCGTTTCCCGGAGTAGAAGCAGTGCCTGGAGCAGGAGCAGTGCCCGGAGCAGGAGCGGTGCCAGAAGCAGGAGCGTTTCCTGGAGTAGAAGCAGTGCCCGGAGCAGGAGCGGTGCCTGGAGCAGGAGCGGTGCCCGGAGCAGGAGCGGTGCCCGGAGCAGGAGCGGTGCCTGGAGCAGGAGCGGTGCCAGGAGCAGGAGCAGTGTCTGGAGCAGGAGCAGGGTCTGGAGCAGGATCAGGAGCGTTGCCCGGAGTACGAGCAGTGCTTGGAGCAGGAGCAGAAGCAGTGCCTGGAGCAGGAGCAGTGTCTGGAGCAGGATCAGGAGCGTTGCCCAGAGTAGGAGCAGTGCCCAGAGCAGGAGCGGTGCCCGGAGCAGGAGCGGTGCCCGGAGCAGGAGCAGTGTCTGGAGCAGGAGCAGTGTCTGGAGCAGGAGCAGTGTCTGGAGCAGGAGCAGTGCCTGGAGCAGGAGCAGTGCCTGCAGCAGGCCGATGCAAGGAGCGGGAGCAGTGTCTGGAGCAGGAGCAGTGTCTGGAGCAGGAGCAGTGCCTGGAGCAGGACCGATGCAAGGAGCGGGAGCAGTGCCAGGAGCAGGAGCGGTGCCAGGAGCAGGAGCGGTGCCAGGAGCAGGAGCAGTGTCTGGAGCAGGAGCAGGGTCTGGAGCAGGATCAGGAGCGTTGCCCGGAGTACGAGCAGTGCTTGGAGCAGGAGCAGAAGCAGTGCCTGGAGCAGGATCAGGAGCGTTGCCCAGAGTAGGAGCAGTGCCCAGAGCAGGAGCGGTGCCCGGAGCAGGAGCGGTGCCCGGAGCAGGAGCAGTGTCTGGAGCAGGAGCAGTGTCTGGAGCAGGAGCAGTGTCTGGAGCAGGAGCAGTGTCTGGAGCAGGAGCAGTGTCTGGAGGAGGAGCAGTGCCTGCAGCAGGCCGATGCAAGGAGCGGGAGCAGTGTCTGGAGCAGGAGCAGTGTCTGGAGCAGGAGCAGTGTCTGGAGCAGGAGCAGTGCCTGCAGCAGGACCGATGCAAGGAGCGGGAGCAGGAGCTGACCAGAGCGATAGGAGAAGACCTGGGATTGCATATGACAAGTTGCTCCTGTAGTGGAAGCGCTTATTGGTTTCTTATGCTGTCGCTCTGGGGCAGACCAGGTTCAGGCCACAGGTTGTGCACCCCTAGATTTGGGGAATAGAATGTGATAGGGTAAGTGGAGAAGTGCAGAGGGCTCTTAAAGGGAACCTGCCGGGGTGATTTCTGACACAAAACCACCCACAGTGCCTTATGGGCCGGTGGTTTAGCGCCCAATTTTACCCTTTATATTTCAATCTGTGCCTGCAATAAAAAACAGGAAGATTAGGGAAACGAAAGCACTGGTTCAAAATGACCTGTTGTAGGTTTATTGTCCCAAACTGCTGTGACAGGTTCTCTTTAGGTTGGCAGGGGGCGGTAGGATGAGAGGAAATAAAGTTTCCTCTGTGCCTTCGATGAGCACCCTCCCACACCCCTAGTAACTGACCTGATGATGACTGTAGCAGTTGCCGATTCCCTCCTCCTCTTCCTCTCTGTCCTTCCTCCTCCATGTTGTCGGCCATCTGTATTTCTAAGAGGAGGTAACATTGAGCGATGCTGCCACCTACCGGACACAATGGGGGTCATTTACTAAGGGCCCGATTCGCGGTTTCCCGACGTGTTACCCGAATATTTCCGATTTGCGCCGATTTCCCCTGAATTGCCCCGGGATTTTGGCGCACAAGATAGAATTGTGGCGCATCGGCGCTGGCATGCACGCGACGGAAATCGGGGGCGTGGCCGAACGAAAACCCGACGGATTCAGAAAAACCGCCGCATTTAAAAAAAAAAAAACTGTCGCAGAGCTTGCACTTACCTTCACTCAGCCCGGCTCGGTGTATTCCAGTGCGTTCTGATGCTCTTCAGCGCAGCAGCACCACCTGGTGGACGGCGGAGGAACTACCTTAATAAATCCCAGCCGGACCCGAATCCAGTGCAGAGAACGCGCCGCTGGATCGCGAATGGGCCGGGAAAGTAAATCTGCCCCAATAATTATCTCTCCTCCTAAACAGAGAGAAGATCATTATTGGAGCCTCCACACAGCAGAACAGAAGGGAATATTATCCTTAGGTCCCTGACCTCTACAGGTCTTGTGGTGGAGGTGCCTATTACCTATGCAGTGGATGAGGCCCCAGGTGCCCACTCTTTAATCTGACTCTGAATCCTTGGAAGTGGGGGGTGGGTTTCCCGGGCAACAACCTGCATATTTTCCTTGGTGGTGGAAGCCCCTCCTTGTACAAAGAAGACACAACACAACCGGGGATGACTACCACAACTTTATTGTCTCAGGATTGTACACAGCACAGATAATATAATGATGGGGGGTCCCAGTGCGGACCCTCATAGCACAGCGCACACCAATCTCTTATCACGGAAGGGATTCTCTGCAGCGGGAACGGGAGACACCAACGGATCCGAGATAAAGTGAGACTGACAGAACGAGAGGATGTCCGACACCACCACCGACACCTGAGGCAAAGAGGGGATATCAGTGATGTCATCAGTAGGGGCGGAGCTGTGAACACCTTTCACAGAGGATATAAAGGGGGGGGGGCTGTGACTACCTCTTACATTATGAGGGGGAGCTGCTGTGGGGCACATTATAAGGGGGAGCTGCTGTGGGGCACATTATGCTGAGAAGCTGCTGTGGGGCACATTATGAGGGGGAGCTGCTGTGGGGCACATTATAAAGGGGAGCTGCTGTGGGGCAGATTATAAAGGGGAGCTGCTGTGGGGCACATTATAAACGGGAGCTGCTGTGGGGCACATTTTGCGGAGGATCTACTGTGGGGCACATTATGAGGGGGAGCTTCTGTGGGGCACATTATGAGGGGGAGCTGCTGTGGGGCACATTATGAGGGGGAGCTGCTGTGGGGCACATTATGCGGGGGAACTACTGTGGGGCACATTATGAGGGGGAGCTTCTGTGGGGCAGATTATGGGGGAGCTGCTGTGAGGCACATTATGGGGGAGCTGCTGTGGGGCACATTATGAGGGGGAGCTGCTGTGGGGCAAATTATGAGGGGGAGCTGCTGTGGGCACATTATGAGGGGGAGCTTCTGTGGGCACATTATGAGGGGGAGCTGCTGTGGGGCACATTATGAGGGGGAGCTGCTGTGGGGCACATTATGAGAGGGAGCTGCTGTGGGGCACATTATGAGAGGGAGCTGCTGTGGGGCACATTATGAGGGGGAGCTGCTGTGAGGCACATTATGAGGGGGAGCTTCTGTGGGGCACATTATGAGGGGGAGCTTCTGTGGGGCACATTATGAGGGGGAGCTGCTGTGGGGCACATTATGAGGGGGAGCTGCTGTGGGGCACATTATGAGGGGGAGCTGCTGTGGGGCACATTATGAGGGGGAGCTGCTGTGAGGCACATTATGGGGGAGCTGCTGTGGGGCACATTATGAGGGGGAGCTGCTGTGGGGCACATTATGAGGGGGAGCTGCTGTGGGGCACATTATGAGAGGGAGCTGCTGTGGGGCACATTATGAGAGGGAGCTGCTGTGGGGCACATTATGAGGGGAGCTGCTGTGAGGCACATTATGAGGGGGAGCTGATGTGGGGCACATTATGAGGGGGAGCTGCTGTGAGGCACATTATGAGGGGGAGCTGCTGTGGGGCACATTATGCTGGGGAGCTGCTGTGGGGCACATTATGCTGAGGATCTGCTGTGGGTCACATTATGAGGGGGAGCTGCTGTGGGGCACATTATGAGGGGGAGCTGCTGTGGGGCACATTATGAGGGGGAGCTGCTGTGGGGCACATTATGAGGGGGAGCTGCTGTGGGGCACATTATGAGGGGGAGCTGCTGTGAGGCACATTATGGGGGAGCTGCTGTGGGGCACATTATGAGGGGGAGCTGCTGTGGGGCACATTATGAGGGGGAGCTGCTGTGGGGCACATTATGAGAGGGAGCTGCTGTGGGGCACATTATGAGAGGGAGCTGCTGTGGGGCACATTATGAGGGGAGCTGCTGTGAGGCACATTATGAGGGGGAGCTGATGTGGGGCACATTATGAGGGGGAGCTGCTGTGAGGCACATTATGAGGGGGAGCTGCTGTGGGGCACATTATGAGGGGGAGCTGCTGTGGGGCACATTATGGGGGGAAGCTTCTGGTGGGCACATTATGAGGGGAAGCTTCTGGTGGGCACATGATGGAGGGGGGGGGGCTAGCACATTTTTGCACAGATGTGACTCACCTTCATCCGCTCGATGTTCACCTCCATCTTTAGCTGCTCCACATCCTTTCGGGCTTCGACGATTTTTGCTAAATTATTAGACATTCTGCAATGAAGCCGCAGGAGAATCTGCTGTAATATACGGAGGTGACAAAACTAAGTGCCCCCCTCGCTACAGCCGCCGCTGCTGAGCCGCCGCCCTATTTATTCCTTTAATCCAGTCTGAACGCTCCTGGCGCTGGTGGAGAGGGGGCACATACTTTCCAGCATGTAGCAGGTGTCTGATCCCCCGGGGACCGGCAGGTAATTACACCGCGGGCTCCAGCCCATCCCCCACCAGGCAGCGCAGGGACAGACCGTAGTGTCTCCTCAGGGTGCGGCCTCCACCTCTCTGATGAGTGTGAGCTCACATCATGTGTCCGGGGGTCTCGCTCCCATCTACACCCCCCACCAGAGCAATGACATTGTATCTCAGGGCTGATAACAGCAGACAATAGCTGCTGCAGATATTTAAATATGTAGGTTACAAAGATGATCATCCCTCAGCTTCACCCAAATGAGTCCAAAAGATATCCCCCCCCCCCAAACCTGCAGAGCCGCTCACCCCCGGGGCGCCTCTCGTCTTATTCTGTTACAAGCAGCCCGGACCCTCACCCATCACCCGGGGGGCACTCACCTGTGTCCTGTGCTGCAGAGAAGAGAGAAGGATGCGACCGACTCCAAGCGTCACCTCCAGCGTCTGACAGGTGCAAGAGCTGAGATCTACAAGAAGAGGGAGGAGACGACAGATGTCACCTGCAAGGGAGGGGGGAACGGATGTGCACACCTGGGCAGCTTCATCTTATACTAAGGAGGAGAGGGATGTGCACACCTGGGCAGCTTCATCTTATACTAAGGAGGAGGGGGATGTGCACACCTGGGCAGCTTCATCTTATACTAAGGAGGAGGGGAATGTGCACACCTGGGCAGCTTCATCTTATACTAAGGAGGAGGGGAATGTGCACACCTGGGCAGCTTCATCTTATACTAAGGAGGAGGGGGATGTGCACACCTGGGCAGCTTCATCTTATACTAAGGAGGAGGGGGATGTGCACACCTGAGCAGCTTCATCTTATACTAAGGAGGAGGGGATGTGCACACCTGGGCAGCTTCATCTTATACTAAGGAGGAGAGGGATGTGCACACCTGGGCAGCTTCATCTTATACTAAGGAGGAGGGGAATGTGCACACCTGGGCAGCTTCATCTTATACTAAGGAGGAGGGGAATGTGCACACCTGGGCAGCTTCATCTTATACTAAGGAGGAGGGGGATGTGCACACCTGGGCAACAGCATCTTATACTAAAAAGGAGGGGGATGTGCACACCTGGGCAGCTTCATCTTATACTAAGGAGGAGGGGAGGTGCACACCTGGGCAGCTTCATCTTATACTAAGGAGGAGGGGGATGTGCACACCTGGGCAGCTTCATATTATACTAAGGAGGAGGGGGATGTGCACACCTGGGCAATTTCATCTTATACTAAGGAGGAGGGGGATGTGCACACCTGGGCAGCTTCATCTTATACTAAGGAGGAGGGGGATGTGCACACCTGGGCAGCTTCATCTTATACTAAGGAGGAGGGGGATGTGCACACCTGGGCAGCTTCATCTTATACTAAGGAGGAGGGGGATGTGCACACCTGGGCAGCTTCATCTTATACTAAGGAGGAGGGGGATGTGCACACCTGGGCAACAGCATCTTATACTAAGGAGGAGGGGGATGTGCACACATGGGCAGCTTCATCTTATACTAAGGAGGAGGGGGATGTGCACACCTGGGCAACATCATCTTATACTAAGGAGGAGGGGGATGTGCACACCTGGGCAGTTTCATCTTATACTAAGAAGGAGGGGGATGTGCACACCTGGGCAGCTTCATCTTATACTAAGGAGGAGAGGGATGTGCACACCTGGGCAGCTTCATCTTATACTAAGGAGGAGGGGGATGTGCACACCTGGGCAGCTTCATCTTATACTAAGGAGGAGAGGGATGTGCACACCTGGGCAGCTTCATCTTATACTAAGGAGGAGGGGATGTGCACACCTGGGCAGCTTCATCTTATACTAAGGAGGAGGGGGATGTGCACACCTGGGCAGCTTCATCTTATACTAAGGAGGAGGGGGATGTGCACACCTGGGCAGCTTCATCTTATACTAAGGAGGAGAGGGATGTGCACACCTGGGCAGCTTCATCTTATACTAAGGAGGAGGGGATGTGCACACCTGGGCAGCTTCATCTTATACTAAGGAGGAGGGGGATGTGCACACCTGGGCAGCTTCATCTTATACTAAGGAGGAGGGGGATGTGCACACCTGGGCAGCTTCATCTTATACTAAGGAGGAGGGGGATGTGCACACCTGGGCAGCTTCATCTTATACTAAGGAGGAGGGGAATGTGCACACCTGGGCAGCTTCATCTTATACTAAGGAGGAGGGGGATGTGCACACCTGGGCAGCTTCATCTTATACTAAGGAGGAGGGGGATGTGCACACCTGGGCAGCTTCATCTTATACTAAGGAGGAGAGGGATGTGCACACCTGGGCAGCTTCATCTTATACTAAGGAGGAGAGGGATGTGCACACCTGGGCAGCTTCATCTTATACTAAGGAGGAGGGGGATGTGCACACCTGGGCAGCTTCATCTTATACTAAGGAGGAGGGGAATGTGCACACCTGGGCAGCTTCATCTTATACTAAGGAGGAGAGGGATGTGCACACCTGGGCAGCTTCATCTTATACTAAGGAGGAGGGGGATGTGCACACCTGGGCAGCTTCATCTTATACTAAGGAGGAGGGGAATGTGCACACCTGGGCAGCTTCATCTTATACTAAGGAGGAGGGGGATGTGCACACCTGGGCAACAGCATCTTATACTAAAAAGGAGGGGGATGTGCACACCTGGGCAGCTTCATCTTATACTAAGGAGGAGGGGAGGTGCACACCTGGGCAGCTTCATCTTATACTAAGGAGGAGGGGGATGTGCACACCTGGGCAGCTTCATATTATACTAAGGAGGAGGGGGATGTGCACACCTGGGCAATTTCATCTTATACTAAGGAGGAGGGGGATGTGCACACCTGGGCAGCTTCATCTTATACTAAGGAGGAGGGGGATGTGCACACCTGGGCAGCTTCATCTTATACTAAGGAGGAGGGGGATGTGCACACCTGGGCAGCTTCATCTTATACTAAGGAGGAGGGGGATGTGCACACCTGGGCAACAGCATCTTATACTAAGGAGGAGGGGGATGTGCACACATGGGCAGCTTCATCTTATACTAAGGAGGAGGGGGATGTGCACACCTGGGCAACATCATCTTATACTAAGGAGGAGGGGGATGTGCACACCTGGGCAGCTTCATCTTATACTAAGAAGGAGGGGGATGTGCACACCTGGGCAGCTTCATCTTATACTAAGGAGGAGAGGGATGTGCACACCTGGGCAGCTTCATCTTATACTAAGGAGGAGGGGGATGTGCACACCTGGGCAGCTTCATCTTATACTAAGGAGGAGGGGGATGTGCACACCTGGGCAGCTTCATCTTATACTAAGGAGGAGGGGGATGTGCACACCTGGGCAGCTTCATCTTATACTAAGGAGGAGGGGGATGTGCACACCTGGGCAGCTTCATCTTATACTAAGGAGGAGGGGGATGTGCACACCTGGGCAGCTTCATCTTATACTAAGGAGGAGGGGGATGTGCACACCTGGGCAGCTTCATCTTATACTAAGGAGGAGGGGGATGTGCACACCTGGGCAGCTTCATCTTATACTAAGGAGGAGGGGGATGTGCACACCTGTTTCATCTTATACTAAGAAGGAGGGGAGATGCACACCTGGATAGCTTCATCTTATACTAAGTAGGAGGGGATGTGCACACCTGGGCAACAGCATCTTATACTAAGAAGAAGGGGGATGTGCACACCTGGGCAACAGCATCTTATACTAAGGAGGAGGGGGATGTGCACACCTGGGCAACAAAATCGTATACTAAGGAGGAGGGGAGGTGCACACCTGGGTAGCATCATCTTATATTAAGGAGGAGGGGGATGTGCACACCTTGGCAGCAGCATCTTTTATTTAGGAGGTGGATGTGCACACCTGGAAAGTTTGCTCAATTAATCCATTGGTTTTTCTATACTGATCGCCCTCTGATTTATAAATCCACAGTTTCAAAGCGCCCTCTGGTGGCCAAAGCAGAGGAATAAAAAGAACACATGGGCTATCGCTATCCGACACAGAAATCTACTTTTTAAAAAGTATATTTTAGAAGGCAGGAGGCCATGGATAAAAAATATAAGAAGATTCCCACAGACAGGGTGCTTGGATATAGGAGGAGGGGGTGCACACCTGGACACCCACATGGCACATCCTAGAAATGAATGAATTAAATATTCTCTTCGAATACTTAGTTCTGTACAAAGTTGAAAGTGCAGACAACAAAATCACAAAAGAATCATCAATGGGAATCAAATTTATTAACCAATGGAGGCCTGGATTTGGAGTCACCCACAAAATTAAATTGGAAAAACACACTACAGGCTGATCCATCAATGTCCGTAAAACAAGATGAGGCTCGGTGGGCGACTCACTCGCTGCCATATCTAGGCATCACATTGACCTCCTCCATCACCTCTTTATACAATTATCCAGCCTTGCTTCATATAAATTGGAACTCGATTTAAAAAGTTGGCCTCTCGGACGAATTGCTGCGGTCAAAATGACCCTATTATTCCCCACCCCACCGATACGGGTAATTTACAGCTAGGGAGTCACCCACAAGTACCTAGACGCACCTTGTTTGATCCAAAGTCTGTGGGGGCTTGGGTATGCCCAATCTATAAGGGGGATGCCACACATGGCGTTTTTTTGTTCCGTTTTTAAGCATGCGTTTTCAGTCTGATTAAAAACGCATTTTTTTTTACCTCTTACCATGCGTTTGTCCGCTTACAACCTCTTTATCTATTAAGATAATTGTCAAAAACTGATGCGTTTTAAAAATACATGAGTTTTTACGGACTGAAAAAGCATGCTTAAAAATGGACCAAAAATGCCATGTGCGCCACCCTGACACTAAAACTCGGCTACATTGGCCAACATGACCTCCATATACTTGAGACCATACTATCCCCAAGTGGGTCCCGATTGAGGCTCCAGCCTGTCATCCGGTCCCGATTGAGGCTCCAGCCTGTCATCCGGTCCCGATTGAAACAGTTTTATGGTTGAGGGCCTCCTCCAGACCTATTTTGGCTCCAGTACTTTCCAAAAGGCTGGCTCTGTGGGACGCTCTGCTGAAGAAACGTAATCTAGCATCGCCACATAGACCCCTGGCTACAATATGCCGTAATCTGGATTTCATCCCAGGTTTGCAGATGGGAAATTCTAAGTGGTGGCTAAACAAGGGCTTTCACAGAATCAGGGTGATGCCACACATGGCGATTTTGGTCCGTTCTTCATGTTTGGTGGGAATGCCCGATAGTAGATAAATTCTGGGGGGAAGTTTGGGATCTCATGCATGAAAAATGAGTGCAGTGCTCAATGGTGAGTTACACCCTCCGAAAGCCACACGGAAATTGGTTATGCTAGCGGCAAAAATAGCCACTGCCAGAGCGTGGAAGTCCCCCCCCCCCCCAGACTATGCCATTTGCATTTGTGACATCTAAATTGACATGGATTATGATGAATGACCAACTAAGTCACTTATTGGCCGATAGGGTCACAAATTTTACAAAATTTGGAATACCAAGCAATCTAGGATGATGACTTTTATGGGATAACCTCCCTTCCCTTGGAATGGCAGTGTCCAGAAGCACAAGAAGGTGGGACGAGGCAGAGCCGGTCAGTTCCCTAATTCCCTTCCCCCCACTACCCTATTTCCCATTTCCCCCCATAGTCCATAGCCAATCACGTTTATGGTCTATGTTACTTTCTACCTTTCAATTTTTCTTGACTTTATTGCATGTTATTCATTTGTTCTCTTTTTTGATTGTCTTTTGTTTTCATACAACATGACCTGTATTAAAGATGATACTTGTCAAGATACATCTCCAGAAGGGAGATATTGGGGCAGATTTACTTACCCGGCCCATTCGCGATCCAGCGGCGCCTTCTCTGCGCTGGATTCGGGTCCGGCCGGGATTTATGATGGTAGTTCCTCCGCCGTCCACCAGGTGGCGCTGCTGCGCTGAAGTCCGCTGGAATGCCTTGAAATACACCGACCTATCCTGGATGAAGGTGAGTGAAATTTTCGCGACACATTTTTTTTTTTAAATGCGGCGGTATTTCCGAATCCGTCGGGTTTTCGCTCGGCCACGCCCCCCGTTTTCCGTCGCGCACATGCCGGCGCCGATGCGCCACAATCCGATCGCGTGCGCCAAAATCCCGGGGCAATTCAGGTACAATCGGCGCAAATCGGAAATATTCGGGTAACACGTCGGGAAAACGTGAATCGGGCCCTTAGTAAATGACCCCCATTCTGTTCTGTTATGTGAATTTCTTTTGCCATTTCTTAATAAATCTGAGTTGAAAACAAAATGAGGCTCAGTAGTGTGTCCTCCACATGCCTGTATGACCTCCCTACAACACCTCCACATGCTCCTGATGAGGCTCAGTATTGTGTGTGGCCTCCACGTGCCTGTATGACCTCCCTACAACACCTCCACATGCTCCTGATGAGGCTCAGTATTGTGTGTGTGGCCTCCACGTGCCTGTATGACCTCCCTACAACACCTCCACATGCTCCTGATGAGGCTCAGTATTGTGTGTGGCCTCCACGTGCCTGTATGACCTCCCTACAACCCCTGTGCATGCTCCTGATGAGGCTCAGTAGTGTGTGGCCTCCACGTGCCTGTATGACCTCCCTACAACCCCTCGGCATGCTCCTGATGAGGCTCAGTATTGTGTGTGGCCTCCACGTGCCTGTATGACCTCCCTACAATGCCTTGACATGCTCCTGATGAGGCTCAGTATTGTGTGTGTCCTCCACGTGCCTGTATGACTACTCTACAACCCCTGTGCATGCTCCTGATGAGGCTCAGTAGTGTGTGGCCTCCACGTGCCTGTATGACCTCCCTACAATGCCTTGACATGCTCCTGATGAGGCTCAGTATTGTGTGTGGCCTCCACGTACCTGTATGACCTCCCTACAACCCCTGTGCATGCTCCTGATGAGGCTCAGTAGTGTGTGGCCTCCACGTGCCTGTATGACCTCCCTACAACACAAGTGTCTTGCTAATTGAAATTGAATGTCAAGCAGTGCTGCTTCCTAAGTGGACAGTTTGATTTCACAGAAATTTTATTTACTAAGTTATATTATGTTGTTCCCTTTACTTTTTTGAGCAGTGTATTTAGGCGGAGGGGGATGTGAATACTTGGGGTGTACCGATGCACAATTGCACCGTGCACCACATTTATTATGCAAAGTCCGGCATAATTGTGTTGAACGCCCTATGTTTAAGCTGCACCAAAAAAAAGTTGTTGCACTCGGTCGGAGCAGTGCAGGGGCAGCAGATTCTTGGTCTATACACTACACAGGACACTGCACAGCGCAGCTTGAACTTCTTTTAATAAATGAACTGTGGCCTTTAACCTCGAGAGCGAGCAACACAATCCTGCTGTGCGGAAATGTGTGTCACGGAGAGTGTAAAAGAACATGTACAGGAAGATTCCATGTTCTTTTCAGCACAAAGAAAGAAAACTGGCGCAGACACCTTCATAAATGTGAGATATAATCTCCAGTCCACATCTCACTCCCTCCCTCCCTCCATCCAAACATACATATAATCCCCCCTCCACACCTCATTCCTCCATACGTATAATCTCCAGTCCACACCCCAATCTCTTCCTCCATACATGCAAATAATCCCTCCTCCACACCTCGTTCCCTCCATATGTATAATCTCCAGTCCACACCTTGTTGTTCCATAAATATAATCTCCAGTCCATTCATCGCTACCTCCATCCATATGATCTCCAGTCAACACCCCACTCCCTACATACATAAAATCTCTTCCCCACACCTGGCTCCTTCCATAAGTATAATCTGCAGTCCACACCCCAATCCCTCCCTCCATCCATCCATACATATAATCCCCCCTCCACACTTCACTGTCTCCATCCATATGATCTCCTGTCCACACCCCACTCCCTCCATACATATAATATCCAGTACATACCCCACTCCCTCCTTACAAATAATCTCTCCCCCACACCTCACTCCATCCATACATACATATCTCCAGTCCACACCTTCCTAATATATATATATATTTATATTACACACACACACTCACCGGCCACTTTATTAGGTACACCATGCTAGTAACGGGTTAGACCCCCTTTTGCCTTCAGAACTGCCTCAATTCTTCGTGGCATAGATACAACAAGGTGCTGGAAGCTCCTCAGAGATTTTGGTCCTTATTGACATGATGGCATCACACAGTTGCCGCAGATTTGTCGGCTGCACATCCATGATGGGAATCTCCCGTTCCACCACATCCCAAAGATGCTCTATTGGATTGAGGTCTGGTGACTGTGGAGGCCATTTGTGTCCAGTGACCTCATTGTCATGTTCAAGAAACCAGTCTGAGATGATTCCAGCTTTATGACATGGCGCATTATCCTGCTGAAAGTAGCCATCAGATGTTACAGGGTACATTGTGCTCATAAAGGGATGGACATGGGCAGCAACAATACTCAGGTAGGAAAATATTCCCCACACCATGACACCCCCACCACCAGCCTGAGCCGCTGATACAAGGCAGGATGGATCCATGCTTTCATGTTGTTGACGCCAA
This sequence comes from Engystomops pustulosus, assembly GCF_040894005.1. Classification (NCBI taxonomy): domain Eukaryota; kingdom Metazoa; phylum Chordata; class Amphibia; order Anura; family Leptodactylidae; genus Engystomops; species Engystomops pustulosus. The sequence continues at coordinate 17,003,799 of NC_092419.1, forward strand.
ATTCTGACCCTACCATCCGAATGTCGCAGCAGAAATCGAGACTCATCAGACCAGGCAACGTTTTTCCAATCTTCTACTGTCCAATTTCAATGAGCTTGTGCAAATTGTAGCCTCAGTTTCCTGTTCTCAGCTGAAAGGAGTGGCACCCAGAGTGGTCTTCTGCTGCTGTAGCCCATCTGCCTCAAAGTTGGACGTACTGTGCGTTCAGAGATGCTCTTCTGCCTACCTTGGTTGTAACGGGAGGCGATTTGAGTCACTGTTGCCTTTCTATCAGCTCGAACCAGTCTGCCCATTCTCCTCTGACCTCTGGCATCAACAAGGCATTTCCGCCCACAGAACTGCCGCTCACTGGATGTTTTTTCTTTTTCGGACCATTCTCTGTAAACCCTAGAGATGGTTGTGCGTGAAAATCCCAGTAGATCAGCAGTTTCTGAAATACTCAGACCAGCCCTTCTGGCACCAACAACCATGCCACGTTCAAAGGCACCAAATCACCTTTCTTCCCCATACTGATGCTCGGTTTGTACTGCAGGAGATTGTCTTGACCATGTCTACATGCCTAAATGCACTGAGTTGCCGCCATGTGATTGGCTGATTAGAAATTAAGTGTTAATGAGCAGTTGGATAGGTGTACCTAATAAAGTGGCCGGTGAGTGTGTGTGTGTATATATATATATATATATAACTCCAGTCCACACCTCACTACCTCCATACATATAATATCCAGTTCCCACCTTGCTCCCCCACACATATAATCTCCCGCTACCCTCCACATCTCCAGACTCTTCCAGCAGATATTCAGCCCCCGTAGTCCATGTCCACACCCCATGGACCAGTTGATTAATATTTCGTACTTGACACTTTGTTCTGCCGGTCCGTCCATCTACTCTTAGCCCCTTATGCTGAAGAGGATAATATTGTGGTGCAGGTAGGGGAAGACATTATAATCCCTGAGAGCGCAGCAGTCTCCAGCCTGATGATTACCACCCCCCACCTCTCACACGCGGCATGAATCACGTTCTGTGTTATATTTGGACTGGGGGTTTTTGTTCAGTTTCCATGACGACTGGAGGATGAGACAGACGGCGCTTTGTGTGACGGGACGCAGATTTTGCAGCGATGAAGTCTGCACCGTTATATGTAAAGTAGCTCCCGTGTACAGCTCTGCCCGGTGGTAGCATAAAGACTGACAACCGCAGAGGAGAAGGATCAAAAAACGTCTCTGGGAGGGAGCTGGACCTCTGGAAGAAGAAGACAATGCGAGGGACGACAGTGCAGACCGACAAAGGCAGAGAGCAGCCACACTCACTACTGCCCCCTGCTGGACATCCTGAGAAACACAAGACCGACACAAAGTGACAAGAACCACTTTATTTACAAGATCCCATACAAAACGGTGGCGGTTATTTACAGCGTCTGCGATGGCGGCGCCTCCTGTACACGCACAACGCTATATACATCCGGGCCCGCTCATTATACACATTTTACATCACCAGGAGCTAAGCGATAACCCCCAGGGGAACAGGGAGTAATGATGGGAACTCTAGTCATGAGATCTTACAGGGCATAGAGAGGGTTAAACGTGCAGGCACCCAGACCATGGGAGTTGTAGTCCTCCACTCTTCTCTAATCCTAGGAGTTGTACTACTCTCTGGTATTAGCAACTGCAGGCCATGGGCACACAATCTATTACTCCCTGTTATCAGCCATTCTTCAGCGTGAGACGGGAAGCAGTATTGGAGGACAGGGGTATCATGTCTGTACAGCAAAGAGGCCCTGAGGTCATTGGTCACACAGTTGTCATGACCTTCAGTGACCCCGTATGGAACCTCATGATCTTTTTCTTAAGGGCTTGAGAAGCTTTGACCTTGAACATTTGTGGACGCCCTTCAGCATCCCGGGGAGGGAGCTGCATTGGCCATACTAAACCTCCTTCTTCTTCTTCGTCCTCCTCCTGGACCTCTCCTTCAGAGTCCACTCTGGCTTCCCCCTCTGGGACCCCTGCGCTAATCTCAGCAGTGGACCTCCACTTCCTGCAGGGGGGCCCTATCCTCGCTGTAGGGGCTCTTCCATCTCTTCCCAGAGTGTAACAGCGCCCCCCTTCTTGGGCATGAGATCGAGGATCCCCCCATTCCTGCACAAAGCCCTGGGGGTCTGCCCACCCCTCGGTGTGTGCCCTGCTGTTTGCCCAGCTCTCCTTATAAGTGCGGGGATTGCCCCAGCCATCTAAGTGGCTCCTGGAGCCCTGCCACCCTTCCCGGGGGGCCCTAGGGTCTACAGTCTCCTCTGGGCGCGGAGCAGGGTCCCTCAGGCTGGTTTCGGAGAGTGACCTTGGAGTCCTCCGTCCGCCTCTTTTTCGTGGAGGTTCCTCTGCAGAAAGGCATTTCCTTGGCGGTTTTGGCGGAGACCCCTCCACGCTGTGGCCCTTTAGGAGAGGGGGGTGCTTCCGGCGTGGGCCACGGTGAGTGGGAGTGTATGACACGCTGGTCATCCTACATGCAGGGGCAGTAGCAGGTGCAGGGGGCGAAGGGCGCTCGGTGGAGACAGAACGTAGGTATGGGGCCCGTAGCTGGCGGCGGAGGAGAGAAAGAATATAACCTTCCGCCCGGCGGGCAGGGGGTGGTGGTGGGGATGAGGGAGAGGGATAAGGAGCAGACATGGAGCGAGGCACTAGAAGACGAGAAGAAGAGGAACGGGGGTGATGGGATCCCACAACCAGATCACCTGGGGGCAGAAAGAAGAGCGGGGCAGTTACACACAGAAGAGGAGAAGCGACAGGAGGAGCAGAGGGGACCATGACCGACCTTACCTGCGCTCTTGGGGCGCTCACTGGCGTAATGCATCCGAGCCTCGGCCTGTCCGCCCCGGGGGGCCCGATCCAGGAACACATCACATGATTCTGGACCATCGGCTTCATACTCCGCTACTGAGAGAGAAGATGGAAATAATCATGGCGGCCTAGAAAGGGGAGGGGCAATGCTACATGCAGCTCTATCATACTGTGCCCATTCACCCCACACCAGCAATGCACTTAGAAATTGCACCAGTGGACCCTCTGCGGAGCCAGTACAACACCAACTACACGATGGTGGACGTGGGCCAGTGGCTGAAGGACTTGGCCCAAATGCTACAAGGAATACAGGGCCAGACACCTCTTACTGGGTGGCCCATCTAGGCCGATGCTGCAGCGAGCTGCGGGCAGTGGATATGCTGTGGCCCGGTACATGCTGCATGGTGCTGGGGGCAGTGGATATACTGTGGCCCGGTACATGCTACAGGGTGCTGGGGGCAGTGGATATGCTGTGGCCCGGTACATGCTGCGGGGTGCTGGGGGCAGTGGATATGCTGTGGCCCGGTACATGCTACAGGGGGCTGGGGGCAGTGGATATGCTGTGGCCCGGTACATGCTGCGGGGTGCTGGGGGCAGGGGATATGCTGTGGCCCGGTACATGCTGCGGGGTGCTGGGGGCAGTGGATATGCTGTGGCCCGGTACATGCTGCAGAGTGCTGGGGGCAGTGGATATGCTGTGGCCCGGTACATGCTGCAGGGGGCTGGGGGCAGTGGATATGCTGTGGCCCGGTACATGCTGCGAGGTGCTGGGGGCAGTGGATATGCTGTGGTCGGGTACATGCTGCAGGGTGCTAGGGGCAGTGGATATGCTGTGGCCCAGTACACGCTGGAGGCAGTGGATATGCTGTGGCCCGGTACATGCTAAAGGGTGGTGGGGGCAGTGGATATGCTGTGGTCCAGTACATGCTGCGGGGTGCTGCGGGCATTGGATATTCTGTGGTCCGGTACATGCTGCGGGGTGCTGAGGGCAGTGGATATGCTGTGGTCTGGTACAGGCTGCAGGGTGCTGGGGGCAGTGGGTATGCTGTGGTCCGGGACATGCTGCAGGGTGCTGTGGATATGCTGTGGTCCGGTACATGCTGCAGGGTGCTGGGGGCAGTGGATATGCTGTGGTCCTGTACATGCTGCAGGGTGCTAGGGGCAGTGGATATGCTGTGGTCCTGTACATGCTGCAGGGTGCTAGGGGCAGTGGATATGCTGTGGTCGGGGACATGCTGCGGTGTGCTGGGGGCAGTGGATATGCTGTGGTCCGGGACATGCTGCACGGTGCTAGGGGCAGTGGATATGCTGTGGCCCAGTACATGCTGCAGGGTGCTGCGGGCAGTGGATATGCTGTGGCCCGGTACATGCTGCGGGGTGCTGCGGGCAGTGGATATGCTGTGGCCCAGTACATGCTGCAGGGTGCTAGGGGCAGTGGATATGCTGTGGCCCAGTACACGCTGGAGGCAGTGGATATGCTGTGGCCCGGTACATGCTAAAGGGTGGTGGGGGCAGTGGATATGCTGTGGTCCAGTACATGCTGCGGGGTGCTGCGGGCATTGGATATTCTGTGGTCCGGTACATGCTGCGGGGTGCTGAGGGCAGTGGATATGCTGTGGTCTGGTACAGGCTGCAGGGTGCTGGGGGCAGTGGGTATGCTGTGGTCCGGGACATGCTGCAGGGTGCTGTGGATATGCTGTGGTCCGGTACATGCTGCAGGGTGCTGGGGGCAGTGGATATGCTGTGGTCCTGTACATGCTGCAGGGTGCTAGGGGCAGTGGATATGCTGTGGTCCTGTACATGCTGCAGGGTGCTAGGGGCAGTGGATATGCTGTGGTCGGGGACATGCTGCGGTGTGCTGGGGGCAGTGGATATGCTGTGGTCCGGGACATGCTGCACGGTGCTAGGGGCAGTGGATATGCTGTGGCCCAGTACATGCTGCAGGGTGCTGCGGGCAGTGGATATGCTGTGGCCCGGTACATGCTGCGGGGTGCTGCGGGCAGTGGATATGCTGTGGCCCAGTACATGCTGCAGGGTGCTGCGGGCAGTGGATATGCTGTGGCCCGGTACATGCTGCGGGGTGCTGCGGGCAGTGGATATGCTGTGGTCCGGTACATGCTGCAGGGTGCTGCGGGCAGTGGATATGCTGTGGCCCGGTACATGCTGCGGGGTGCTAGGGGCAGTGGATATGCTGTGGCCCGGTACATGCTGCAGCGTGCTGGGGGCAGTGGATATGCTGTGGTCCAGTACATGCTGCAGGGTGCTGGGGGCAGTGGATATGCTGTGGCCCGGTACATGCTGCGGGGTGCTGGGGGCAGTGGATATGCTGTGGCCCGGTACATGCTGCAGGGGGCTGGGGGCAGTGGATATGCTGTGGCCCGGTACATGCTGCGGGGTGCTGGGGGCAGTGGATATGCTGTGGCCCGGTACATGCTGCGGGGTGCTGCGGGCAGTGGATATGCTGTGGCCCGGTACATGCTGCAGGGGGCTGGGGGCAGTGGATATGCTGTGGCCCGGTACATGCTGCGGGGTGCTGGGGGCAGTGGATATGCTGTGGTCCAGTACATGCTGCGGGGTGCTGGGGGCAGTGGATATGCTGTGGCCCGGTACATGCTGCGGGGTGCTGCGGGCAGTGGATATGCTGTGGCCCGGTACATGCTGCAGGGTGCTGCGGGCAGTGGATATGCTGTGGCCCGGTACATGCTGCGGGGTGCTGGGGGCAGTGGATATGCTGTGGCCCGGTACATGCTGCAGGGGGCTGGGGGCAGTGGATATGCTGTGGCCCGGTACATGCTGCGGGGTGCTGGGGGCAGTGGATATGCTGTGGCCCGGTACATGCTGCAGCGTGCTGGGGGCAGTGGATATGCTGTGGCCCGGTACATGCTGCAGGGGGCTGGGGGCAGTGGATATGCTGTGGCCCGGTACATGCTGCAGGGGGCTGGGGGCAGTGGATATGCTGTGGCCCGGTACATGCTGCGGGGTGCTGGGGGCAGTGGATATGCTGTGGCCCGGTACATGCTGCAGGGTGCTGGGGGCAGTGGATATGCTGTGGCCCGGTACATGCTGCAGGGTGCTGGGGGCAGTGGTTATGCTGTGGCCCGGTACATGCTGCAGGGTGCTGGGGGCAGTGGATATGCTGTGGCCCGGTACATGCTGCAGGGTGCTGGGGGCAGTGGATATGCTGTGGCCCGGTACATGCTGCAGGGTGCTGGGGGCAGTGGTTATGCTGTGGCCCGGTACATGCTGCGGGGTGCTGCGGGCAGTGGATATGCTGTTGCCCGGTACAGAGGAATGAATAAAACCATGAAACAAAAACAAATATGAAAATTCCTGTATCCCAAATTATCCCCCCCCCCCTTCCTCTGCCCGCTGCAGTTGGAGTGATGGGCGCAGGCACGGTCCACTGAGCAGGAAAACATCCCAATCCACACGTGCAGTGAGCAGAAAGAAAAGCGGACCACCAATTATATCCCCCCACCCCCAATGCAAGAGGAAAGTCTACAGCAGAGAGTCTGCCCTGAGCCGCTGCATCCAGGGGCCCCATAGCCACCGTTGCGGCCGCTCACCGTTCTCCTGGTCGCTCTCCGCTCTCAGCCGCAGTTCTCCCAGCTGCCTCTCCAACTCCCAGAGCTGCCGCTCCAGATCCTGAGGAAGAGACAAGAGAGAAGTGTATACAGGAGGGCGCGGTACACACAGGGGGGGTGGGGGGTGGGCTGCGGTACACACAGAGGGGGGGGGGGGAGAGCTGCGGTACACACAGAGGGGGGGGGGGCTGCGGTACACACAGAGGGGGGGGGCTGCGGTACACACAGAGGGGGGGCTGCGGTACACACAGAGGGGGGGGGCTGCGGTACACACAGAGGGGGGGGGGCTGCGGTACACACAGAGGGGGGGGCTGCGGTACACACAGAGGGGGGGGGGGCTGCGGTACACACAGAGGGGGGGGCTGCGGTACACACAGAGGGGGGGGGCTGCGGTACACACAGAGGGGGGGGGCTGCGGTACACACAGAGAGGGGGGCTGCGGTACACACAGAGAGGGGGGGCTGCGGTACACACAGAGAGGGGGGGAGGGGTTGTAGTATACAGGTACACACAGGTTGTTTATAAGGGGGGGATCTTGTACTCCTCTTCCCACTGTGACCTCTTTGGATGTTACTTTAACCCTAGCCTGCTATGATCAGCTGTAAGGTGTCTGTAATGAAGCTTTATTGATCATCCTTGGTCCCATTACAGCAAAAAATTTTGAAAATCCAATTTTCACTGGGACAAAAAAACTATTTTGTCTGGAGCCACAATTATAAAATATACAGTTCCGACTTACAAACAAATTCAACTTAAGAACAAACCTATGGACCCTATCCTGTATGTAACCCGGGGACTGTCTGTATGTGGAGATCATGTCGGCCAATGTGAGTTTTAGTAATGTCATAAATTGGTCATCTTGTACGTAACCCGGGGACTGCCTGTATATGATATATTTGTTATCCATGGGCTCCTTCTGTCTCAAAGCAACCATGAAATTCTCCTTCTTCCGGAGCCGCTCCTTAGTTGTCCTGGCTGTGTGTTTCGGGTCATTGTGGAAGACCCAGCCATGACCCATCTGCACTGCTCTTACTGAGGGAGGAGGTTGTGGTACATGGCCCCATCCATCCTCCCTTCTATACGCTGCCGTCATCCTGTCCCCATTGCAGATAATCCCCCCAGAGTCTGATGTGTCCCCCCACATGGTCGGGACATCATATGGGGTTCCAAAGTTCTATTTGTTGTTGTTGGGCCTGGACATGAGCAGGAGGAGCTGCTGTGTCCTGCAGGATATAATCCAGGACTGTGCAGTGTTACTAGCGGTGATCTATGTGACTGAGGTCCCAGATCTCTTCAGGTCATGGACCAGGTCCTCCTGTAGTTCTGGGCTGGTTCCTGATCTCTCAGAATCATCCTGACCCCATGAGGCGAGATCTTACATGGATCCCCAGACCCAGGAGGACGGACGCTCATCCTGTGTTTCCTCCATCCTTTCTTCTCACCAAGCTGCTGCCTGTTGTCCTGCACATCCCGGCCTGGTGTCCTCTCTCTCTGGTTTTGGCCGTGCTGGAGTGGATGGAGGGTGATTGAGCGTGTAATAATAATAATAATTCCTTTATGTATATTCCGCACTCAGATTACGCAGCGCTGCACTGAACTTGCCCAATCTGTCCCTGTCTGACAATCTAATCACCTACTAGTATGTGTTGGAGTGTGGGAGGAAACTGGAGGACCCGGAGGAATCCCACGCAAACATGGAGAGAACATACAGGTAACAAGTGCAGAGGAGGAGGAGCTACAGGTTACAACTACAGAGTGGGAGGAGATTCTATAGGTAATAAGTGCTGTCTGAGAGGCGCTTAAACAGGTAATTAGTCCAGAGTTGGGGGAGCTCCTAAAGTTAATGAGCATTACATTATATCCACCCCTCCATATACCTGTACATTATATCCACCCCTCCATATACCTGTACATTATATCCACCCCTCCATATACCTGTACATTATATCCAACCCTCCATATACCTGTACATTATATCCACCCCTCCATATACCTGTATATTATATCCACCCTCCATATACCTGTACATTATATCCACCCCTCCATATACCTGTACATTATATCCACCCCTCCATATACCTGTACATTATATCCACCCCTCCATATACCTGTACATTATATCCAACCCTCCATATACCTGTACATTATATCCACCCCTCCATATACCTGTACATTATATCCACCCCTCCATATACCTGTACATTATATCCAACCCTCCATATACCTGTACATTATATCCCCCCCTCCATATACCTGTACATTATATCCACCCCTCCATATACCTGTACATTATATCCACCCCTCCATATACCTGTACATTATATCCACCCCTCCATATACCTGTACATTATATCCACCCCTCCATGTATCTATACATTATATGCACTCCCTGTACATTATATCCACCCCTCCATATACCTGTACATTATATCCAACCCTCCATATACCTGTACATTATATACACCCCTCCAAATACCTGTAAATTATATACCTGTACATTGTATCCACCCCTCCATATACCTGTACATTATATCCACCCCTCCATATACCTGTACATTATATCCACCCCTCCATATACCTGTACATTATATCCAACCCTCCATATACCTGTACATTATATCCACCCCTCCATATACCTGTACATTATATCCAACCCTCCATATACCTGTACATTATATCCAACCCTCCATATACCTGTACATTATATCCACCCCTCCATATACCTGTACATTATATCCAACCCTCCATATACCTGTACATTATATCCAACCCTCCATATACCTGTACATTATATCCACCCCTCCATATACCTGTACATTATATCCACCCCTCCATATACCTGTACATTATATCCACCCCTCCATATACCTGTACATTATATCCAACCCTCCATATACCTGTACATTATATCCAACCCTCCATATACCTGTACATTATATCCACCCCTCCATATACCTGTACATTATATCCAACCCTCCATATACCTGTACATTATATCCAACCCTCCATATACCTGTACATTATATCCAACCCTCCATATACCTGTACATTATATCCAACCCTCCATATACCTGTACATTATATCCACCCCTCCATATACCTGTACATTATATCCAACCCTCCGTATACCTGTACATTATATCCAACCCTCCATATACCTGTACATTATATCCACCCCTCCATATACCTGTACATTATATCCAACCCTCCATATACCTGTACATTATATCCAACCCTCCATATACCTGTACATTATATCCACCCCTCCATATACCTGTACATTATATCCACCCCTGTACATTATATCCACCCCTCCATATACCTGTACATTATATCCACCCCTCCATATACCTGTACATTATATCCACCCCTGTACATTATATCCACCCCTCCATATACCTGTACATTATATCCACCCCTCCATATACCTGTACATTATATCCACCCCTGTACATTATATCCAACCCTCCGTATACCTGTACATTATATCCAACCCTCCATATACCTGTACATTATATCCACCCCTCCATATACCTGTACATTATATCCACCCCTCCATATACCTGTACATTATATCCACCCCTCCATATACCTGTACATTATATCCACCCCTCCATATACCTGTACATTATATCCACCCCTCCATATACCTGTACATTATATCCACCCCTCCGTATACCTGTACATTATATCCACCCCTCCGTATACCTGTACATTATATCCAACCCTCCGTATACCTGTACATTATATCCAACCCTCCATATACCTGTACATTATATCCACCCCTCCATATACCTGTACATTATATCCAACCCTCCATATACCTGTACATTATATCCAACCCTCCATATACCTGTACATTATATCCACCCCTCCATATACCTGTACATTATATCCACCCCTCCATATACCTGTACATTATATCCACCCCTCCATATACCTGTACATTATATCCACCCCTCCATATACCTGTACATTATATCCAACCCTCCATATACCTGTACATTATATCCACCCCTCCATATACCTGTACATTATATCCACCCCTCCATATACCTGTACATTATATCCAACCCTCCATATACCTGTACATTATATCCACCCCTCCATATACCTGTACATTATATCCACCCCTCCATATACCTGTACATTATATCCACCCCTCCATATACCTGTACATTATATCCACCCCTCCATATACCTGTACATTATATCCACCCCTCCATATACCTGTACATTATATCCACCCCTCCATATACCTGTACATTATATCCACCCCTCCATATACCTGTACATTATATCCACCCCTCCATATACCTGTACATTATATCCAACCCTCCGTATACCTGTACATTATATCCAACCCTCCATATACCTGTACATTATATCCACCCCTCCATATACCTGTACATTATATCCACCCCTCCATATACCTGTACATTATATCCAACCCTCCATATACCTGTACATTATATCCAACCCTCCATATACCTGTACATTATATCCACCCCTCCATATACCTGTACATTATATCCACCCCTGTACATTATATCCACCCCTCCATATACCTGTACATTATATCCACCCCTCCATATACCTGTACATTATATCCACCCCTGTACATTATATCCACCCCTCCATATACCTGTACATTATATCCACCCCTCCATATACCTGTACATTATATCCACCCCTCCATATACCTGTACATTATATCCACCCCTCCATATACCTGTACATTATATCCACCCCTCCATATACCTGTACATTATATCCACCCCTCCATATACCTGTACATTATATCCAACCCTCCATATACCTGTACATTATATCCAACCCTCCATATACCTGTACATTATATCCAACCCTCCATATACCTGTACATTATATCCAACCCTCCATATACCTGTACATTATATCCACCCCTCCATATACCTGTACATTATATCCACCCCTCCATATACCTGTACATTATATCCACCCCTCCATATACCTGTACATTATATCCACCCCTCCATATACCTGTACATTATATCCACCCCTCCATATACCTGTACATTATATCCACCCCTCCATATACCTGTACATTATATCCACCCCTCCATATACCTGTACATTATATCCACCCCTCCATATACCTGTACATTATATCCACCCCTCCATATACCTGTACATTATATCCAACCCTCCATATACCTGTACATTATATCCAACCCTCCATATACCTGTACATTATATCCACCCCTCCATATACCTGTACATTATATCCACCCCTGTACATTATATCCACCCCTCCATATACCTGTACATTATATCCAACCCTCCATATACCTGTACATTATATCCACCCCTCCATATACCTGTACATTATATCCACCCTCCATGTATCTATACATTATATCCACCCTCCATGTATCTATACATTATATCCACCTCCTGTACATTATATACCTATACATTATATACGACCCACATATATGTACTTTATATGCACCCCCTGTACATAATATACCAATACATTTTATACCTGCACATTATATCCACCTCCTGTACATTATATACACCCCTCCATTTATCTGTACATTATATGCACCCCCTGTACATTATGTCTATTCCTCCATATACCTGTACATCATATCCACCCCATCTACATTATATACCTGTACACTATATATCAGCCCCTGTACATTATATACCTGTACACTATATACACCCCCCTGTACGTTATGTACACTCCTCCATATACCTGTACATTATATATCAGCCCCTGTACATTATATACCTGTACAGTATATACACCCCCCTGTACGTTATGTACACTCCTCCATATACCTGTACATTATATATCAGCCCCTGTACATTATATACCTGTACAGTATATACACCCCCCTGTACGTTATGTACACTCCTCCATATACCTGTACATTATATATCAGCCCCTGTACATTGTATACCTCTCCGCCTCTCAGCGCTCGCCGCACCCGCACTTCTTGCCGTTCCCGCAGTAGTTTCAGCTCGCACAGTCCGGCTACACTTCCCCGCAACAGTTGACGGAGTCGCCCCCGATCCACGGAGCCTCCAGAGCCCAGCATGTCACCCCGGAGCCGGCCGAGACCTGACTGAGCAGCCGCAGCCTGAGCGCAGCGGCCCGGAGCGCCCAACCAACCAATCACAGGGCACGACTCCGGAGACGCGCGCCGCTGTAGCCAATCACAGACAGAAGATGCTGACAGGTCCCGCCTCCCCCTCAGACAGGCCGTAGCGGAGGAAGCTGATGCCGCCCAGTCTCTCTGTCATCTGTGCGTCTGAGCCAATCATAAGGCGATGTATCTGCATTTCCCCGCATGAGAGCGCTTCGCCACGCCTCTAAGATGAAACTGTCCACACAGCGGATGACTGACATCAGGTTGAACCAATAACATAGGCAAACAGTTACCTAGGCTGCTGGTAGAAATACATATTCAATATAAGCCACGCCCACAGCGCGCTGCCACGTCAAAAACGAGCGAGAGACCAAAGAAATGGGCGTGGCTAATAGAAGAAGGCGAGCGCGTTTAAGGGGCGGGGTCATGTCGTTGTCAAAGTGAACAATAAAGTTTTTAACAAAGCGGCGTCAGAGGAGATGGACCACACGCGACCCGCTGCTGATGGAAGTGCAATGAAATGATGGCAACAATGAAGTGAACCGCGGAAACCGGTAACGTGCAAAGATCTGGTGATATCCCCCCTCCCTCCATAGATCCTGTGATTCCCCCCCCCCCCCCACCGCCATAGATCCGGTACTATTCCCCCTCTCCCAATAGATTGGGTGACCTCCTCTCCCTATAGATCCGGTGATCTCCGCACCCCTATATGTCCAGTGGACGCCCCCTCCCTATAGATCCGGGGATATCCGCACCCTCTTATGTCCAGTGGACGCCCCCTCCCTGTAGATTCTCCGGGATATCCGCACCCTCATATGTCCAGTGGACGCCCCCTTCCTGTAGATCCGATGATATCCGCACCCCCATATGTCCAGTGGACGCCCCCTCCCTGTAGATCTGGGGATATCCGCACCCCCATATGCCCAGTGGACGCCCCTCCCTGTAGATCTGGGGATATCCGCACCCCCATATGTCCAGTGAATGCTCCCTCCCTGTAGATCTGGGGATATCCGCACCCCCATATGCCCAGTGGACGCCCCTCCCTGTAGATCTGGGGATATCCGCACCCCCATATGTCCAGTGAATGCTCCCTCCCTGTAGATCTGGGGATATCCGCACCGCCATATGTCCAGTAGATGCCCCCTTTCCATAGATCCGGGGATATGCACACCCCCTCCCGCATAGATCCGCCATGCTGTACTGTTGTGTCTTCTCCTTGCAGGTCGGCGGTGATGGGCTCAGGATGCGCTGCCCGCTCTGCCACGTCCTGGTATCGCTGACGCTGCTCTGTAACCTGCTGCTCCTCTACTACACCTGGCACCTCCATGTCCGGCCAGTGGGGCGCCCCACGGGATCCTTGTCACCTGGGGTCACAGTCATCGTGCGGGAATTCCGCCCCTTTGAGCACGGTCTGGCGGAGCTGCACCGCTCCTTTCTGCGAGCCCACCCCACCATCCAGATCCTTGTGGCTTCAGAGACAGCTCCGTACCCCCCTGTACCCGGAATAACCCTGCTGAGGCTCCAGCTGTCCCCGGAGCAGCCTGCCTCTGCCTCTCGCCTGGAGACCCATGTTCACACCCGGCTGGTGGCGCTGGTCCCGGATGGTTCTGCTTTGGACCCTCCTGATCTGCTGGAGCGAATGGCTAGAGGGCTGCGTGATGCTCCGGCTGGGGTCAGACTTGTGGCTGCTGGAGCCGGTGCCACCCTGCGCTGCCTGCACCTGAATGTGTCTCAGCGGGAGTGGACGGCGCAGTACAAGGTGGGCAGCAGCGGAGGGTCCTGTGGAGCGGTGTCTGGATCGGCCGTGATCCTGATGAGGTCCCGGGATCTGTTTGACTTGCCATTTCCTCTGGCCCGCCCTTTGCAGGCCGCCATATTTATCCAGGCTTCTCTACGGGGCTGGAGGGTAAAGGTGATGGAAGACATCAAGTTTCCTCGTACTCCTTTTCCTGGCACGGATCACGGGCGCTGGAAGGCAGAGCAGGCGGAGCGTACGGAGGAGGCAGCGGCAATGCGAGCGCTGGGTGTCAGGCTGCTCCGCGGTCTGGATGGAGGGGACCGCTGGTTCGGCTGCACCAAAGAGACACCGCGCTGCTTTGGGACTGTGGTTGGGGAAACGCCAGACTACCTTTATGAGGGGCGATGGACACCCCCTTGCTGCCTTCGTGCCCTGCGGGTGACTGCCCTCCACGTCATCAAGGTCCTGGAAGCAAACAATGTGCGCTACTGGCTGGAGGGAGGAAGCCTGCTGGGGGCGGCCCGCCACGGGGACATCATCCCCTGGGATTATGATGTGGATCTAGGCATCTACTTGGAGGACGTCACCCTGTGTCCAGAGCTGCGGGGGGCACAAGGGGGGTCCCTCATTGATGAAGAGGGGTTTGTATGGGAGCGTGCTATAGAAGGTGACTTCTTCAGGGTGCAGTACAGTCAGAGTAACCACCTTCATGTGGACTTGTGGCCTTTCTACCCCCGCGAGGGGCTGATGACCCGGGACTCTTGGACGGGTCACCCCCAGGACATAGAGTTTCCAGAAAGCTTTCTCCAGCCTCTGCAGACGTTGCCTTTTGCAGGCGCCTTAGTTCAGGCTCCAAATCGCCATGTGGAGCTCCTGAAAATGAAGTTTGGGGAAAGAGCCATAGAGGTTCCAGAGTACCCCAACCCTGCTCTCCTGAGAATAGGGGGGCAATGAGATTGGAGAAGGGAGGGTATTTACCTACACAGAGAGAGACGCTCAGGAGATGTCCATACAGGACCACCTGTCCCCGGGCAGAGGAACCAAATAATTCTCCTGCAGATACAAGACCCTTCATGGCTGAAATAAATGTGAAAGTGTGAGTGTCCTCCAAACTGATGTGGTCAGTCATACAGGGGCATATGTGTCCATAACTCCTACAGGTGGGGCTTTAGGGGTCTACCATGGGCAGAGGTGTTTGGGGTGGGATCTGGAGGAGGGAAGAGATGGATAGACCTGGAGATAAACCTGGAGATAAACCTGAGGCTTTGGACATGACTGAGAAGCTGATGCAGATACAAGAAGACTGATGACGAATCAGGGATAGATGCACAGATATAAGGCGTTTTCGCTCTTCAGGTTTAGGATATTCACAAGAGACGGGTGTTTTTTTTCTGATATTTCTGATACATTTCGGGGTGTGACTTAACTGTCCTGCTCTACATATAACAATCACTATCTCTATGTAAGGTGTCTCATGTCCCCCAGTATTCCTTTCACTGTCAGTTTGAGTTAATGCAGCAGATGTTGATGGGGTCGGCCATCAGAGTGATCTTCTAAGCCCAATCTAAGTGAAAGTCCAGGCTGAAATGCAGTGGACTGACCTCTATCATGACTGAGGCTGCAGAGGTGGAGGTGCAGGGGACTGACCTCTGACATGACTGAGGCTGCGGAGGTGCAGGGGACTGACCTCTGACATGACTGAGGCTGCAGAGGTGGAGGTGCAGGGGACTGACCTCTGACATGACTGAGGCTGCGGAGGTGCAGGGGACTGACCTCTGACATGACTGAGGCTGCAGAGTTGGAGGTGCAGGGGACTGACCTCTGACATGACTGAGGCTGCGGAGGTGCAGGGGACTGACCTCTGACATGACTGAGGCTGCGGAGGTGCAGGGGAGTGACCTCTGACATGACTGAGGCTGCGGAGGTGCAGGGGACTGACCTCTGACATGACTGAGGCTGCAGAGTTGGAGGTGCAGGGGACTGACCTCTGACATGACTGAGGCTGCGGAGGTGCAGGGGACTGACCTCTGACATGACTGAGGCTGCGGAGGTGCAGGGGAGTGACCTCTGACATGACTGAGGCTGCAGAGGTGGAGGTGCAGGGGACTGAATTCTGACATGACTGAGGCGGAGGTGCAGGGGACTGACCTCTGACATGACTGAGGCTGCAGAGGTGGAGGTGCAGGGGACTGACCTCTGGCATGACTGAGGCTGCAGAGGTGGAGGTGCAGGGGACTGACCTCTGGCATGACTGAGGCTGCAGGGGACTGACCTCTGGCATGACTGAGGCTGCAGAGGTGAAGGTGTAGGGGAGTGCCAACTGACATTGCTGTGGCTGCAGAGGTGGTGGGGCAGGGGACTGACCTATGACATTAGTGAATCCGCAGTAGTGCGGGGCACATGGCAGACCCTCTGAGTTATAGGATATATATATTAATATGACAGCAGCAGGGCACTAATGGAGCGACCACACTGAGTCCTCACAGAAACCGAGAAATGGCATATTGCGGGGATTTGGTTCATTATGGCGGGTGATTAATGCCTGCTGGTGTGAATACGGTCCAATGTAACGTAGAACATGATTTTGGGTGACTTGGTGAAGGATCTGTGAGGACCTTGTACAGGCTGCTTCTTATTCTGACCCTTGTAAGGAGAGCAGGGACTACTTCCCGCATAGATGATGAGGATGTAGTATCAGGTACCGCAGGGCCCTGATCTGTATACAAAGTCTCCTAACCAGCAGGGGGCAGCGCAGCCTCGTAACCCACAGACTCCAGCAGCTGTGACCTTCAGGAAGCTAAGAAAAGCAGGGACAGGTTTCAGCCGGTTTTTGTATATTGAGGCGTGAGGTACAACGCCCAGGACGCCTCGCTGGAAATACGGATGTTGGCTTAGGTCTAGGTGACCCCAGCAGACGTTATATATAGATATAGATCAGCAGTGACCCCCACAGAGGTAGGACAGGGGCTGAGAGCAGTGGTGAACAATACACTATGAAGGGAAAATCGGAGAAGAAGTCACCAGATGTCCATGACTGATGTGTAATAAAGAGAAATTACTGCCATGTATATAATACTGAGTGCAAGGTGCCCCCAGTGTCCTGCATCACTCAGGGGGTTCTGGCCCATTCCCAACAACCTGAAGGTTCTGTAGGCTCCTGCTATGGACACAGAGCTTCAGTTACTTCAATATCTGCCAAGAGTTTGTATGTTCTCTCCATGTTTGTGTGGGTTTCCTCCAGTTTCCTCCCACACTCCAAAACATACCGGTAGGTTGATTAGATTGTGAGCCCCATTGGGGACAGGGACTGATTTGGCAAGTTCTGTGCGCTATATAAATAAATTATTATAGATTTCTATAGGATTCCTCCAATCATATGAAGTCTCCGCACACCAGGTTGTCCCCACCTCCGCTGTTGGGTGTTTTTGGGGTGATGTACCGTAGCTCTTGTCCTCCAGTGTTCATCTCTGGTGTCTGAGCAGACTCTATTCTCCCAGTATCTCTCAGGCAGGAGTCTGGTGAGGACATTACTCGATTCCAGGTTTTGAAAAAAAAAGCACAGGTTTAGAAATACTTCTGTAACCAATGTGATCAGAAGATTCTGTAAAAATTGGGCCTCATTCACACTGTGTGTTAGGAATGTGTGACCTAATGGCTCCTTCCTTGAGAGACTCATATTTGACATCCGCTGATATTGTGCCAGGATTGCTTTCTCATTACAGGTAGATTTCAGCTGGTGTCATGACCTTTCAATGGCATTTTGCATCCCCCTTCTTGTGTTATATCCTTTTCTCTAACATTTCTCATTTTTACATCTCATTTATGGACATTGCTGGTGATTGGTTTCTTAGTAGGGATCGGATGGGTTGTTACTCAATGTGCTCCATAGTTACTTTATCTGTTACATATAGATGGGGAAGGTGATACATGTGTAGGGCAAAACTCCAGAATCTTATTCTGTGCCAGGTAAGCGCTGATACATTTTTGGGTGCCTGTTAGGCCACGCCTCCTTTTCAGACAAGGCGGGAAGCTACCCAAAAATAGTTTAAAACTCAATAAATGTGGCTCATGGTATTTCAGGTGGAATTTCTCCATAATTCTGGCACAGACCGGTTGGTGAATTTAACCACATCTGCTTTTGGCTTCAAAAAATTGCATCTAAAAAAACCTGAACATGTGAACGCAGTCTGAATGTGCCACATCAGGTTTGAGGTGATTTTAGGAGCAGTTTTGGGAAATTAACAGGCGAATTTGATTTTGACAAACTTGCTCTCTGTTGGATTTAGAACTGCTGGGCTGAAGAGCTGACGTTCTAGATTCAACATGTTTAGGCAGGTGAGATTCTAGAACTCTCTCCCACAGGAGGATGTTACTGTGACCTCCTTTGTACATGTTTAAAGGGGTTTTCCTGCAAAAGAAAAATCTCACATTTCAATCCCCTAGTGATGTTAACACAATAAAGATCATTTTTAACCCCGTACTTCACAACGTTACTCAGTTTTATTGCTGTTTACCTCCTATCACTCCCTGGGCTTCTCAGTGTAAGATTCTAGGGCGTGGGCGGGGCTTCTCTGAGCAGACACATTATAATCCATCTAGCGCTGTGGGGTGACAATGTGGTTACATTATCAGGGTACAGGTGTAAATACTTTCATTTGGCTTCTGACATTGTACTAACACAGAAATAAGATGCCTATTATCAGCTCTGCTACATCTCACAGACATGTGCCCATCTCTCCTTTCCCCCTGATCACTTATCGCCTTGTAGTTTGTCTCTGCTCATGATCTCCTGCAGGAAGTGATCAGTGAGTGTCTCTGAGCTCCATGCAGGGGGTGTGGCCACAGGCTCAGCAAAATCCAAGATGGTGGCCATCCAATCAGCAGTTACAGGGTAATGTCTAGGGGTAACAGAAATTGTGTACAGCAGGATTGAGACAGATTGAAATTATATCTGTGAAATGCTGCATTTTTGTTATCCTGAGTATATATAAGAAACTTGTCTTTGTGGGAAAAGAGAAAAGGGGTCTAGATGCCTTTCTAGGTAGAATATTTTTGCAGTAGTTTCAATTGATCCAGGAAGTTATTCTGATGCCCTATTAGGGGTTTGGGAAGGAAGTTTTCCCTCCTTTGGACCTTGGCATCAGCCTTGCAGAATTTTTGCCTTCTTCTGGAGCAACACAATTTAAGGAATAGGTTAGATCCTCTTTTACTATGAAAACTCATCTACCCCCCCCATTGTGTCACCCTGATGCATGAAGTTGTTATGGGGCAGGAATCAGTTCATAAGTATAAGATCCTACAGCAGGTGATCAACTGAACCACAACCTGGACCTGTAAACACAGAACGAGGTCCAGCCATCCACCAAAATTATGTGAGTGATTAGATTGTGAGCTCCTGGGGCCATATTTATAGAGAACACAGCGCAGCCACATAATGACGACACCAGAGATTCAGTGTTGATGTCTTTACTTCTTGGAGCACTACTTTCCCATCATTCTCTCAATCACTCAATTGCTTTTTCAAGTCCAGGGTCCACACGTAACAGACACAAACCTAAGGTACAGATGATCAGCAGCAGTCGCCCTCGCAGATCCAGCACCCAGGGAGGAGACCGCCATCTGCCCTCCACCTGAAGAGGGGGGCGCAGCAGTTTGTGAACCCACATAAATTAAAGTCAATTTGGTCCCACAATACAAGAAAACATAAATAACCCAGATAATATAAGACCAAGAGCCACCGAGTCATGTACAAGGGGGCGGAGCCAGGGACCCAGCTCCGTGCAGCATGGCGGACCTGCCGGCGGATAATTACGTCACCGTGATTGGAGGTAAGGGGCAGCACAAGGCCCCGGAGAACGCACCCGATTGCCCTGAAGATGCAGCATAAGTTAAGAGTCCACGTAAAAAAAATAATATTATATAAAAAATAAAAACAAGTCCACACATCAGCGCACTGATCACATGGTCGACTCCTTCTCTGTGGGAGGATCCACCACCACACAGGCCGCGTCCTTCAGTAAGGGGTTACCCTCCGGATGATCCTCAGCCACCACCCGGACCGCCGTCAGGTTCACCTCAGCACTGGCCTTCTCCATCCGGTCACTGTACACCTGGAGCAGACCCGCGCCAAACGCATCGCCCTCCACATTCAGAACCGTACAAGTGCGGTCACTGCAGAACAAAGATAGAGTCAGAAGAGCGTACAGGCACATACACCACATTATCAACCGATACATACATGGACAATGTATTACACCCCAGAGCTGCACTCACTATTCTGCTGCAGGTGCAGTCACTGTGTACATACATGACATTACTTATCCTGTACTGATCCTGAGTTACATCCTGTATTATACCCCAGAGCTGCACTCACTATTCTGCTGCTGGTGCAGTCACTGTGTACATACATGATATTACTTATCCTGAGTTACATCCAGAGCTGCACTCACTATTCTGCTGCTGGTGCAGTCACTGTGTACATACATGACATTACTTATCCTGTACTGATCCTGAGTTACATCCTGTATTATACCCCAGAGCTGCACTCACTATTCTGCTGCTGGTGCAGTCACTGTGTACATACATGATATTACTTATCCTGTACTGATCCTGGGTTACATCCTGTATTATACTGCAGAGCTGCACTCACTATTCTGCTGCTGGTGCAGTCACTGTGTACATACATGACATTACTTATCCTGAGTTACATCCAGAGCTGCACTCACTATTCTGCTGCTGGTGCAGTCACTGTGTACATACATGACATTACTTATCCTGTACTGATCCTGAGTTACATCCTGTATTATACCCCAGAGCTGCACTCACTATTCTGCTGCTGGTGCAGTCACTGTGTACATACATGATATTACTTATCCTGTACTGATCCTGGGTTACATCCTGTATTATACTGCAGAGCTGCACTCACTATTCTGCTGCTGGTGCAGTCACTGTGTACATACATGACATTACTTATCCTGAGTTACATCCAGAGCTGCACTCACTATTCTGCTGCTGGTGCAGTCACTGTGTACATACATGACATTACTTATCCTGTACTGATCCTGAGTTACATCCTGTATTATACTCCAGAGTTGCACTCCCCATGACAGATCCCAGCTTGTGCTTCCTATACATTAGATAGGCATCTCCTGTGTGCAGGATTCATCCACAAATCCATATCACAAAGAAGAGAGACTGGGAAAGTTAAAGGTCTTCACAGGTGAAATTCCACATGGGTGGGAGGAGGGGGATACATCCTACGGCAGCCACAGGGACACATCGCTCATGTACTACAAACCCATCATCCCCAAGTAATTACCACATACTAGTATGCGGTTCCCGGAAATCTAATTTGTCAATCCCAATGCCAAAACTGGTGATTGACAAGTCAGGGGCCCTGTCGCCCCCTAGTATTTTCAGCTCCAGTCACTGGCCCCCATCACACAGGACACAATGGACCACATTCAAACCAGCAAAAACAAACAAGGGCCTGATACTTACACCAACCAGTCCACCGCCAGGATGAGGGAGATGTCATTAGTGGGCAGTCCAATCGCCTCGAGAATGATAGCGAGTGTCAGCACCCCACCCGCCGGGATCCCTGCAGCCCCCACACTGGATGCTGTGGCTGTGACCCTGAAGAGAGAAAGGGTGGAGTTAGAGCCTGAAACACACCCCCAGGTCAGATAAGACCCGCCCCCAAAGAACCACACTAACAAGATGGTGACGATCTGGATGAAGTCCAATGTACGGTGGTTCAGTTGTGCAATGAAGACAGCAGCGACACACTGGAATAACGCAGCTCCATCCATGTTCACTGTGGCACCGATCGGGAGGATGAAGCGGCTGATCTGCTTGGAGACTCCATTCTTCTCCTCTACACACTTCATCATCAGCGGGAGAGTGGCCGAGCTAAAGAGACACAGACATCAGCCCTACAACCACTAGACACAACATAACCGATCCTGTATTATACTATTATGTATTTTTTTCCAGAGCTGCAGTCACTATTCTGCTGCTGGTGCAGTCACTGTGTACATACATGACATTACTTATCCTGTACTGACCCTGAGTTACATCCTGTATTATACTCCAGAGCTGCACTCACTATTCTGCTGCTGGTGCAGTCACTGTGTACATACATGACATTACTTATCCTGTACTGATCCTGCGTTACATCCTGTATTATACTCCAGAGCTGCACTCACTATTCTGCTGCTGGTGCAGTCACTGTGTACATACATGACATTACTTATCCTGTACTGACCCTGAGTTACATCCTGTATTATACCCCAGAGCTGCACTCACTATTCTGCTGCTGGTGCAGTCACTGTGTACATACATGACATTACTTATCCTGAGTTACATCCTGTATTATACTCCAGAGCTGCACTCACTATTCTGATGCTGGTGCAGTCACTGTGTACATTACTTATCCTGTACTGATCCTGAGTTACATCCTGTATTATACCCCAGAGCTGCACTCACTATTCTGCTGCTGGTGCAGTCACTGTGTACATACATGACATTACTTATCCTGTACTGATCCCCAGTTACATCCTGTATTATACTCCAGAGCTGCTCTCACTATTCTGCTGCTGGTGCAGTCACTGTGTACATACATGACATTACTTATCCTGTACTGATCCTGAGTTACATCCTGTATTATACCCCAGAGCTGCACTCACTATTCTGCTGCTGGTGCAGTCACTGTGTACATACATGACATTACTTATCCGGTACTGATCCTGAGTTACATCCTGTATTATACCCCAGAGCTGCACTCACTATTCTGCTGCTGGTGCAGTCACTGTGTACATACATGACATTACTTATCCAGTACTGATCCTGAGTTACATCCTGTATTATACTCCAGAGCTGCACTCACTATTCTGCTGCTGGTGCAGTCACTGTACATACATGACATTACTTTTCCTTGCTTACCTAGAAGAGGTCCCGAATGCTGTGGCCAGGGCGCTGACGATGCCCCACAGGAAGCGGTAGGGGTTCTTCCGGGTGACGATGAAGTATATGAGTGGTAGTACGATGAGTCCATGGATGGCGTGTCCCACCAGGCAGCAGCAGATGTACTTGCCGAGGCTGGTGAAGAGCATCACCACATCCTCCATCTCCACAATCTTCCCGGCCACCAGGAACATGATACCAATGGGGGCATACCTGGGGGGGGGGGGGGGGGGGGACAGCAGAGGTCAGAGGTGGGACTCCTGGCCGCCTCCCTGAGCAGCTGCCATATGTTGGGGCACTTACCACATGATCCAGGTGACCAGCACCATGGTGGCTTCATTGAAGGAGTTGAAGAACTTGATGAGGATCTCTCCCTCCTCGCCCAACTTGCGTAGCGCCACCCCAAAGACTATTGCGAAGACCACCAGACCCAGGATGTTCATCCCCTCCACCTCCTGACCATAGGGCACCTAAGGGAAGCATCATATCGGTGAGACACAAATCATTGCGGGGCTGGGGGTGACATTGGTCATGGGCCCTCACCTTCAGCACCGTCTCGTTCATCTTCACTGCAATGGACTCGTTACCAGCAGAGACATTGATGGCCTCCAGCTTATAGGAGGTGGAATACTGCAAAAGAAACAGCGGTCACATGACTGAGCCCCACCCACACACGGCACGTTATACAACTGCGCCCCACAGGGGGAGGAGCCAGATATTACACTCACCGACTGGAATGCTGCAGACACCAGGTTGGAAGGGAAAATGTTTCTGTGGAGAAAAGAAAGAGGTCAGAGACAAAGCAGAAGCCTCATGGAGCAGAGAGCCCATTCACCCCCTGATACCTCCATCACATGACCTCTCTCCCCCAGTAATGCATCACATGACAACCAAACTTGAATCCAGGGTTTATTTCCTAGCACTTTATTCCTCTGATCTGTAGCTTCACCACTGAGCATGTGCATAAAGTGCAGCCACTTTCACTCCAACTAAAAGCCTAGAAGAGGGTGCACAAGCCGCAGTGACTAGAGACACACAGCCATCAACCTCTAATGAGGATCCCATAACTGATTGTCATTGGTGCAAGAGGCCGATCGCGCTGAGAAGTCCTCACTGCGGCCCCTGGAGCAGGAGAGGTAAGTACTCGTCAGCTGTACTGCTCATGGGTCTCCACTATTGTCTCTGGATATTTATTGCTGTACTGTAGCATTTATAATTTTTGGGTGGCATTTTGTGCTGTGGGTGCTGGTGCCTCTAGGGCGCTGCTTACTAATGTGGCCCCTTAAAGTTGAGCAGTGTGACATTGTGGCCCCCAGACCAATAAATGTTGCTCCCCCCATCGGCCTAAACCCTTAGATTGGGAATAGAATAGACATTTTTTAGTATTTGTGGCATTCGTGCATTTCACCACGTCTCCCTGGTCGTAGCACACTGTTCCCATGGTAACCAGGAATGCAGTTTTAGGAAACATCACAGGGTACTCCAGCTCATAAATGGTGCAGAGCCGATGACACCGAGGAGGAACCCGACAGTGTAAACAGAGGCTAAGAGTGACGCACAGAGGGATGGGGGCGGGGCTGGTGACATCACTGCCCCTCCCCTCCTGACATCACAGGATCCCACGCGGCTCAAACATCACACAACTCACAGCAGTCATTGCATCAGCCGAGAGCAGGATGTGCTGCAGCAGCAGCGGGACATGACAGGGTCCAGCATAGCCCCTCATATACAATACAGGAGGGGGGACCCCAGCACAGCCCCTCACATACAATACAGGAGGGGGGACCCCAGCACAGCCCCTCACATACAATACAGGAGAGGGGACCCCAGTATAGCCCCTCACATACAATACAGGAGAGGGGACCCCAGTATAGCCCCTCACATACAATACAGGAGGGGGGACCCCAGCACAGCCCCTCACATACAATACAGGAGGGGGGGACCCCAGCACAGCCCCTCACATACAATACAGGAGAGGGGACCCCAGTATAGCCCCTCACATACAATACAGGAGAGGGGACCCCAGTATAGCCCCTCATACACCAGGGGACCCCGACATAGCCCCTCATATACAATACAGGAGAGGGGACCCCAGTATAGCCCCTCATATACAATACAGGAGAGGGGACCCCAGTATAGCCCCTCATATACAATACAGGAGAGGGGACCCCAGTATAGCCCCTCATACACCGGGGGACCCCGACATAGCCCCTCATATACAATACAGGAGAGGGGACCCCAGTATAGCCCCTCATACACCGGGGGACCCCGGCATAGCCCCTCACATACAATACAGGAGGGGGGACCCCGGCATAGCCCCTCACATACAATACAGGAGGGGGGACCCCCGGCATAGCCCCTCACATACAATACAGGAGGGGGGACCCCGGCATAGCCCCTCACATACAATACAGGAGGGGGGACCCCGGCATAGCCCCTCACATACAATACAGGAGGGGGGACCCCGGCATAGCCCCTCACATACAATACAGGAGGGGGGACCCCGGCATAGCCCCTCACATACAATACAGGAGGGGGGACCCCGGCATAGCCCCTCACATACAATACAGGAGGGGGGACCCCGGCATAGCCCCTCACATACAATACAGGAGGGGGGACCCCGGCATAGCCCCTCACATACAATACAGGAGGGGGGACCCCGGCATAGCCCCTCACATACAATACAGGAGGGGGGACCCCGGCATAGCCCCTCACATACAATACAGGAGGGGGGACCCCGGCATAGCCCCTCACATACAATACAGGAGGGGGGACCCCGGCATAGCCCCTCACATACAATACAGGAGGGGGGACCCCGGCATAGCCCCTCACATACAATACAGGAGGGGGGACCCCGGCATAGCCCCTCACATACAATACAGGATTGGGGACCCCGGCATAGCCCCTCACATACAATACAGGATTGGGGACCCCGGCATAGCCCCTCACATACAATACAGGATTGGGGACCCCGGCATAGCCCCTCATATACAATACAGGAGGGGGGACCCCGGCATAGCCCCTCATATACAATACAGGAGGGGGGACCCCAGCATAGCCCCTCATATACAATACAGGAGGGGGGACCCCAGCATAGCCCCTCATATACAATACAGGAGGGGGGACCCCAGCATAGCCCCTCATATACAATACAGGAGGGGGGACCCCAGCATAGCCCCTCATACACCATGCCCCTGGGCATAGCCTCACATACAATACAGGAGGGTGACCCCCACCATTGCCCCTTATACACCATACAGGAGGAGCATAACCCCTGTAACCCATTCAGGTGGTGTCCTGGAACAACCCCACAAATTATACAGCAGGGACCCATATGTCTAATATATAGGGTTCCCCATTTCCCATTATCACAGCTGTGCCCTGAGCCCCCCCCATACAGTACAGGGGGGCCCGGCATAGCCCCTCATACACCAGTAGGGGGAGCATAACCCCTGTAACCCATTCAGGTGGTGTCCTGGAACAACCCTACCACACATTATACAGGGGGGACCCTGGTGTCCAGTATACAGGGTTTATGACAGCTGTGTCCTGAGCCCCACCATATGCCAGTCCCCCTTAGTTTCTCACCTGATGAGGTCCAGGAAGGAGTCCACCACCTCCTTGGCCTCGGGCCCGTCCCCCGCGTCTGTCCCGGAGCTCTGGGCGCCCTCCCCGGGCTGGATGACCAGGGCCAGGCAGACCCCCAGCGCGGAGGCGAGGAGCGTGGTGACCAGGAAGAAGAGCAGCGCCCACCCGCCAAGGCGGCCCAGGGCGGAGGGCTGCAGGGAGGCTGCGCCGGACACCAGGCTGCACACCACCAGCGGCAGGATGATCATCTTCAGCAGCCGCAGCAGCAGCTCCCCGGGGAACGAGAAGCGGGCGATCTGCGCGGCATCCAGCCCGACCGGCCTCAGCGCCATGCCCAGCCCGGCGCCCAGCAGCACGCCCGCCACCGTCAGCAGCACCAGCAGGTTACCGCGCAGCAGGCGGCAGGTGCGGGCGCCGCAGGAGGAGGGAGGGGGCGGCTGCGGGGGGTCCGCGCTGGCGGGAGACGATCCGTTACATTCCTTCATGGTGCCGGTGCACGTGTGCGCGCGCGGGGCGGAGCTTAAGCACGTAACCTCCAGGAGCGCTGCGCGATACGCGAGTGAGCCGCCGCGTGCGCAACCTGCTCTTATATACTCTAGTGGGCGGGGTGTCACTGTCACCTGCTGACGTCACCAGGCACAGGAGACAGAGGGGTGTGTAATGGAGTATTAGCATAGCCACGCCCACGACCGCGGGAGGAGGACACGTGTACGGAGCCGTCCACAGGGCAGAATCCCCCCGTCATGAAAAGTGACATCACAAATAACATTGACCCCAAAATCATACAGAGAGAAGAGGATACGAGTTATAGTGTATCCGCCCCCCGAGATTCACTGCTTCCACCAAATGCCAGCTGTAATTACATCATAATAAAACCATAAATTATCATAGCATAGTACATGAATACAGCACCAGAACCAAGCTCCATATAGAAATACATCACCACAACTGGACTCAGTACAGAAATACAGGATTATCTGGGGAGGGAAGGGTTAAGGGATTATCTGGGAAGGGTTAAAGGATTATCCGGGGAAGGAAGGGTTAACGGATTATCTGGGGAGGGAAGGGTTAAGGGATTATGAGCAGGTTACAATGTGGGTCCTGCCATTGGTCCTGCTGGAACTTGTGGTGCTCCAGCACAGGTTGCTTGATGTATCGGGTAATGATCCCCATCCACATATCACATGTGTTAGCTCATTTCCATAGCTCCGCCTGGGATGCGCTATCTGGGGTGGGAGATGTTATTTTTAGCCCTCAGCCCCTGGGGATGTTATTTTTAGCATTGGGTCAATGATTTCTGCAGTTTCTGCACCGCAGCAGTGGGCGGGGACAATAGAAGGACACACCTCCAGGTGCTGATGTCATTGATGGATAGTTTTTACATTTCATATATGAAGGAGTTTGGGATATAGAATCTGCCCCTGAGAATTACTAATGTCACATACTGTACTGATATCCTGCGGTGATACCACTGCTTGCATAATACCTCCATACATGGAATACAGCTATACCATGCACACATAATACCGTCATAGGATGCCAACACAATACTGCCATACAGTACCCATGGAATACAGCTATATCATGCACCCATAATACTGCCATATGATGCCGATACAATACTGGGGAAGGGGTAAGCAGCCTCTCACGCACTGATTTGTTATCACTTGTATTGTGATTTGTATATCCAGGGTTTGCAGCCCCCTGTGATTATAGAGGGGTCACCCTGCCTTATTGTACGCTCAGATATCCAGATCAGGGGTAGCACATGTCCCAAACATCTCCCAGATCAGAGACATATATATATACCCCATCATCCAAGAACAGAACACCACACCCCGCACTGCGCCCGCCAAGTACACAGAATAATCCCTTGTGTAATCTGCCCCCAGGAGAGGTGCTGCCTGTGCATGTACCCTCCACACCTGTACCCAATCACCCCCCCTCTCCTGCCTCTCGCCCTCCTCACCTGCACCCACTCACCGCCTCTCATGACACTCGCCCTCCTCTCCCTCCACTGCACTCTTCCTCCCCTCCTGGCACCTGCCCTCCTCACCTGCACTCACCGCCTCTCATGGCACTTGCCCTCCTCTCCTTGCACTCCTCTCCTGGCATTCGCCCTCCTCTCCTTGCCCTCCTTTCCTTGCACTTGCCCTCCTTTCCTTGCACTTGCCCTTCTCTCCTCGCCCTCCTCTCCTGGCACTTGCCCTCCTCTCCTCGCCCTCCTCTCCTGGCACTTGCCCTCCTCTCCTTGCCCTCCTCTCCTGGCACTTGCCCTCCTCTCCTCGCCCTCCTCTCCTGGCACTTGTCCTCCCCCCTTCCTCCCCGATCCTTATCGTGTCATGTGTCGCCCAATCTCTTATTTCCAGCATCTTGTCCTTATTTGCCCCCGTTCCTCTGTCGCCTCTGTGTACCCTCTGGACCGTTTCCCTTGTGTTTGCCTTCAGGGCAATAGGGTGGAGGAGGTGATGGGGGGCTCGGGGGTCTAGGGCTGTCACCAGCTTCACTACAAGGGTGACAGGGGGCGTCTGTTATGTAATACCCCCGATGCATGGTGTTCCCCGCAGCAGCTCCTGTCACTGATTTTTATAAGTTTGTCTTTTGAGCCACTTTCAGGATCTCTGCTTGCTGTCAGTAAACGTGTCATGGACCAGTGATGTGACAGATATATTTCGTTATTGTCACCATGACACAAGGTACAGGATGGACAGTGAGACCAGGGATTAATCAGCAGATCCTGGGAAGCCAGAACATTCTACCCCACTAATATGTACACGGGGACCCCCATAGTGTGTTAGGCGGTGCCCCCGGAGGAGGAGGAGGGGTACATCATACAATGTGGACACCCTGGTGATGACAATTGGGTGGTTTATCACCTTCTATTGTGGTTTCCATGGTGATACATAGGACGATGTAATGGTCTCCATGGTAACCCCTTCATCTTTATTCCCGACCTGTGATTGATGGTGCAGCCCCCCCCCACACACACACACACACATAGAATATAACAACCTGAGCACTGTATGGCGGTGTTATGTGTACACTGTATGGGGTTATGTGTGCAGTGTATGGCGGTGTTATGTGTGCAGTGTATGGCGGTGTCATGTGTGCACTGTATGGCAGTGTTATGTGTGCACTGTATGGCGGTGTTATGTGTGCACTGAATGGCAGTGTTATGTGTGCACTGTATGGCGGTGTTATGTGTGCACTGTATGGCAGTGTTATGTGTGCACTGTATGGCAGTGTTATGTGTGCACTGTATGACTGTGTTAGGTGTGCACTGTATGGCGGTGTTAGGTGTGCACTGTATGGCGGTGTTATGTCTGCACTGTATGGCGGTGTTATGTGTGCACTGTATGGCGGTGTTATGTGTGCACTGTATGGCGGTGTTATGTGTGCACTGTATGACTGTTTTATGTATGCCCTGTATGGCGGTGTTAGGTGTGCACTGTATGGCGGTGTTATGTCTGCACTGTATGGCGGTGTTATGTGTGCACTGTATGACGGTGTTATGTGTGCACTGTATGGCGGTGTTATGTGTGCACTGTATGGCGGTGTTAGGTGTGCACTGTAGGCTTGTCACAGCTTAGTTTACATAAATTGTCTTAACTGGATCTAATTGTAACAAACCGGGCAATGATTAAGCCGCACAGCCCAGAAGATGTCCCTTCTTCTTAGATTTCTCATTTCCAGCTGGAGAACACGACGTCCTGGGTCCGGCGCCAGAAGCAGAATGTGCCACATGTGACTGCCGCGCCTCAGCGCCAGATGTGCATCGCCTCTGCTGCCAGCCAATCACAGGCCACGTACAGCTCGAAGCCCCTTCTACATCTGACCTGAACGCCTATAAACAACTCTGAGGGGGGTTATTCACTAAACACGGCAGATGTAAGGCGCCTACTACATGGCGGCACAATGATGACAGCAGCAGGCAGAGGACAGGCAAGGGCAGTATATGTAACCACACATATATGTATATAGATCACACGCTCCATGTCATGTGATATCACCCACCAGATCACCCTCAGAGCAGGACGTCCTGTGCCCCTGCCCCTCCCCTGCAGGAGAGATGTGCTGCCGATACTGGAAAATAGTATGACTTATACTCCAGTCACATCCAGAGCTGCAGTCAAATCCAAAATAACTTGTAGAATTTTAATTGCAGCTTTGCAATGCAACAGCAGCGGCTTACTGCGGGTGCAGCTCTGGAGGTAACCAGTGACTAAGGGATTGTAAATGCAGCTCTAGATTTATTAGAATAACAGCAGAACTTTGCCGGCAGCTCTAGGTAGGACTGGAGTGTAAGACCTAAATTTGGGGTAAAATTGTGTTGCAGCTCTGAATGTGATTGGTGTATTATGACTGTAACGACAGCTCTGGAAGTGACTAGAATATACAGCTAAAATTATCAATCAACGGAGAAGACAGTAGTCTGGCACCATCCGACCACAATAATACATAGATCTCAATGATAGCCCGGCAGGGGTCTTGACAGGGTGGTAAGGCCTTCTTGCACAACTCGGAAAACGGTGGTGCTCAGCAAGAGCAAAGGTAATCCAAATAGAAAATATAGAGTTCAGCGGCACTCACCAATACAGTGCGAAGAATACTTTTATTGAGGTGCGTACAGGTACAGAGCGGGGCCAGGCGACGGGCCGTTTCGCGCTAGTCTAGCGCATTATCAAGCCAAATGACTTCACATCCCGGCGCCGCGCACAATATATGCGTCGGGGCCGGTCGGCGGCGTCATGGAAACAATGATACAACAATATGCATAAAAGGTATACGTGAAAGTGACAGTTAAAATACACACAGTATAACAAAGTTAAAAACACATCAGCACTACGTGCCGATACTAGGACCTGCTGTGGTAAGTATGAGCTAAGCACGGGACAAAATAGTCACCTGCAAGTGGAACGCTCTATCAAGGGTCCGGTAGACTAAGAAGTGCATTGGACCGAGACAGAAATAACCAAAGATTTAAGCAACGGTAGATACATTCACAGAAAGCAGCTATAATCATTCCTGTCATTTAGACCTAGGGCGCCTGTGGCGTCAAACCGGATGATCTGCCTACTTTCCTGCCTAAGTAACTGTTTTTTTCTATCCCCACCAAGGGGATCCACTTTGATCTGTTCAACCCCTGCAAATCGTAGGACCCGTGGGTCACCACCATGTTGTTTTTTAACATGATCGATCAGTCGGGGGCAACCATCCCCCGTACTAATCGATTTGTAGTGTTCTCTAAACCTCACATAAAACTTTCGTATTGTTTTTCCAAAGCTAAAATTATCATCATGTGGTGGATGCAGCTCTGGATGTGACTAGAGTATAAGACATGATGTGACAGCAGGATTGTGCATCTTTGGATGTGGCAGGACTGACCGAAGG
This sequence comes from Engystomops pustulosus, assembly GCF_040894005.1. Lineage (NCBI taxonomy): Eukaryota > Metazoa > Chordata > Amphibia > Anura > Leptodactylidae > Engystomops > Engystomops pustulosus. The sequence continues at coordinate 17,036,037 of NC_092419.1, forward strand.
GTCCAGTCCCTGGAAATGGCTGAGGTGGAGTGAAATGTGCAGTCATAGTGGACCTAACACTTAGAACTTTCTTCCCATAATATGAGACTGGCAGTGACTGGGCCCAGTAATAAGGCTTATAAAGGTTGTGAGCCGCAGGTTGTAACAGGAGCCGGGCGTCAGCCGCGCCAAGCCTCATCTACATGTTATAACAGAGCAGCACTGCAGCCCCAGAGCATGATGGGAGACATGTGTATGACATGGTGATGGCCTCCTCCTCCATCGCCACTGGGGTGGGGGAGCACCTCCATCGCCGCAGGGGGCGGTCTCCTCCATCACCACGGTGGTGGCCTCCGTCAGCGCACGGGGTGGTCCTCTCAATCGCTGTGAGGGCTGCCTTTATTGCTGCTGAGGGTGGTCTCCTACATCCTTGCGAAAGCCGTCTCCATCGCCGCAGGGGGCGGTCTACGCCGTCGACGCAGGTGGGCGGCCTTCTGCGTCGCCCGAGGCGGCGGCGGCCTACTGCGGCGCCCGAGGCGGCGGCCTACTGCGGACTACTCCGTCACCCGAGGCGGCGGACTACTCCTTCGCGGCAGGGGACGGCCTCATCCTTCGCCGCAGGGGACGGCCTCCTCCATCGCAAAGGAGGGTGGCCTCCAACGTCATGTTTTTGAGCCAGTTCCTCCATGACATCTGTGACTGACGCAGGAATGTAGAGATTATATAGAAATACCAGGACATCACATGACACAGATACAACAAAACTGACAGAACAGGATGTGACTACAGGAACAATAGAGAGCGGACTGCCAGGAGGCACCGGGGAAGTCCCTACACTCCCCACCTGCTACAGTGGGTATATTGAGTACATACAGGAGGTTGTAATAAGTCTTTTCACTTGGAGCCGCACAGATCCACAGTTCAGGGGGAGAATCTTTCCACAGGATGACTATTCGTTGTGTCCCCATCTGTGTGCAATGCCCAGTCACAATCCATTCACAAATGTGACTAAGCTAGAACCTCACTGCAAAGAAGATTGGGGGAACCTCCAGCCTCTAGCTGTACAATAAAGAATGGGGGAACCTCCAGCCTCTAGATGTACAATGGGGGAACCTCCAGCCTCTAGATGTACAAAGAAGAATGGGGGAACCTCCAGCCTCTAGATGTACAAAGAAGAATGGGGGAACCTCCAGCCTCTAGATGTACAAAGAAGAATGGGGGGGAACCTCCAGCCTCTAGATGTACAAAGAAGAATGGGGGAACCTCCAGCCTCTAGATGTACAAAGAAGAATGGGGGAACCTCCAGCCTCTAGATGTACAGAGAAGAATGGGGGGAACCTCCAGCCTCTAGATGTACAAAGAAGAATGGGGGAACCTCCAGCCTCTAGATGTACAGAGAAGAATGGGGGGAACCTCCAGCCTCTAGATGTACAAAGAAGAATGGAGGAACCTCCAGCCTCTAGCTGTACAAAGAAGAATGGGGGGGGGGAACCTCCAGCCTCTAGATGTATAAAGAAGAATGGGGGGAACCTCTAGATGTACAAAGAAGAATGGGGGGAACCTCCATCCTCTAGATGTACAAAGAAGAATGGGGGAACCTCCAACCTCTAGATGTACAAAGAAGACTGGAGGAACTTCCAACCTCTAGATGTACAAAGAAGACTGGAGGAACCTCCAGCCTCTAGATGTATAAAGAAGAATGGGGGGAACCTCTAGATGTACAAAGAAGAATGGAGGAACCTCCAGCCTCTAGATGTACAAAGAAGAATGGAGGAACCTCCAGCCTCTAGATGTACAAAGAAGAATGGGGGGAACCTCCATCCTCTAGATGTACAAAGAAGAATGGAGGAACCTCCAGCCTCCATATGTGCAAAGAAGAATGGAGGAACCTCCAGCCTCTAGATGTACAAAGAAGAATAGAGGAACCTCCATCCTCTAGATGTACAAAGAAGAATGGAGGAACCTCCAGCCTCTAGATGTGCAAAGAAGAATGGAGGAACCTCCATCCTCTAGATGTACAAAGAAGAATGGAGGAACCTTCAGCCTCTAGATGTACAAAGAAGAATGGAGGAACCTCCAGCCTCTAGATGTACAAAGAAGAATGGGAGGAACCTCCAGCCTCTAGATGTACAAAGAAGAATGGGGGGAACCTCCAGCCTCTAGATGTACAAAGAAGAATGGGAGGAACCTCCAGCCTCTAGATGTACAGAGAAGAATGGGGGGAACCTCCAGCCTCTAGATGTACAAAGAAGAATGGGAGGAACCTCCAGCCTCTAGATGTACAGAGAAGAATGGGGGGAACCTCCAGCCTCTAGATGTACAAAGAAGAATGGAGGAACCTCCAGCCTCTAGATGTACAAAGAAGAATGGAGGAACCTCCAGCCTCTAGATGTACAAAGAAGAATGGGGGGAACCTCCATCCTCTAGATGTACAAAGAAGAATGGGAGGAACCTCCAGCCTCTAGATGTACAGAGAAGAATGGGGGGAACCTCCAGCCTCTAGATGTACAAAGAAGAATGGAGGAACCTCCAGCCTCTAGATGTACAAAGAAGAATGGAGGAACCTCCAGCCTCTAGATGTACAAAGAAGAATGGGGGGAACCTCCAGCCTCTAGATGTACAAAGAAGAATGGAGGAACCTCCAGCCTCCATATGTGCAAAGAAGAATGGAGGAACCTCCAGCCTCTAGATGTACAAAGAAGAATAGAGGAACCTCCATCCTCTAGATGTACAAAGAAGAATGGAGGAACCTCCAGCCTCTAGATGTGCAAAGAAGAATGGAGGAACCTCCATCCTCTAGATGTACAAAGAAGAATGGAGGAACCTTCAGCCTCTAGATGTACAAAGAAGAATGGAGGAACCTCCAGCCTCTAGATGTACAAAGAAGAATGGGAGGAACCTCCAGCCTCTAGATGTACAAAGAAGAATGGGGGGAACCTCCAGCCTCTAGATGTACAAAGAAGAATGGGAGGAACCTCCAGCCTCTAGATGTACAGAGAAGAATGGGGGGAACCTCCAGCCTCTAGATGTACAAAGAAGAATGGAGGAACCTCCAGCCTCTAGATGTACAAAGAAGAATGGGGGGAACCTCCATCCTCTAGATGTACAAAGAAGAATGGGAGGAACCTCCAGCCTCTAGATGTACAGAGAAGAATGGGGGGAACCTCCAGCCTCTAGATGTACAAAGAAGAATGGAGGAACCTCCAGCCTCTAGATGTACAAAGAAGAATGGAGGAACCTCCAGCCTCTAGATGTACAAAGAAGAATGGGGGGAACCTCCAGCCTCTAGATGTACAAAGAAGAATGGAGGAACCTCCAGCCTCTAGATGTACAAAGAAGAATGGGGGAACCTCCAGCCTCTAGATGTACAAAGAAGAATGGGGGGAACCTCCAGCCTCTAGATGTACAAAGAAGAATGGAGGAACCTCCAGCCTCTAGATGTACAAAGAAGAATGGGGGGAACCTCCATCCTCTAGATGTACAAAGAAGAATGGGAGGAACCTCCAGCCTCTAGATGTACAGAGAAGAATGGGGGGAACCTCCAGCCTCTAGATGTACAAAGAAGAATGGAGGAACCTCCAGCCTCTAGATGTACAAAGAAGAATGGAGGAACCTCCAGCCTCTAGATGTACAAAGAAGAATGGGGGGAACCTCCAGCCTCTAGATGTACAAAGAAGAATGGAGGAACCTCCAGCCTCCATATGTGCAAAGAAGAATGGAGGAACCTCCAGCCTCTAGATGTACAAAGAAGAATAGAGGAACCTCCATCCTCTAGATGTACAAAGAAGAATGGAGGAACCTCCAGCCTCTAGATGTGCAAAGAAGAATGGAGGAACCTCCATCCTCTAGATGTACAAAGAAGAATGGAGGAACCTTCAGCCTCTAGATGTACAAAGAAGAATGGAGGAACCTCCAGCCTCTAGATGTACAAAGAAGAATGGGAGGAACCTCCAGCCTCTAGATGTACAAAGAAGAATGGGGGGAACCTCCAGCCTCTAGATGTACAAAGAAGAATGGGAGGAACCTCCAGCCTCTAGATGTACAGAGAAGAATGGGGGGAACCTCCAGCCTCTAGATGTACAAAGAAGAATGGAGGAACCTCCAGCCTCTAGATGTACAAAGAAGAATGGGGGGAACCTCCATCCTCTAGATGTACAAAGAAGAATGGGAGGAACCTCCAGCCTCTAGATGTACAAAGAAGAATGGAGGAACCTCCAGCCTCTAGATGTACAAAGAAGAATGGAGGAACCTCCAGCCTCTAGATGTACAAAGAAGAATGGGGGGAACCTCCAGCCTCTAGATGTACAAAGAAGAATGGAGGAACCTCCAGCCTCTAGATGTACAAAGAAGAATGGAGGAACCTCCAGCCTCTAGATGTACAGAGAAGAATGGAGGAACCTCCAGCCTCTAGATGTACAAAGAAGAATGGAGGAACCTCCAGCCTCTAGATGTACAAAGAAGAATGGGGGGAACCTCCATCCTCTAGATGTACAAAGAAGAATGGGAGGAACCTCCAGCCTCTAGATGTACAGAGAAGAATGGGGGGAACCTCCAGCCTCTAGATGTACAAAGAAGAATGGAGGAACCTCCAGCCTCTAGATGTACAAAGAAGAATGGAGGAACCTCCAGCCTCTAGATGTACAGAGAAGAATGGGGGAACCTCCAGCTTCTAGATGTACAAAGAAGAATGGGGGAACCTCCAGCCTCTAGATGTACAAAGAACAATGGGGGAACCTCCAGCCTCTAGATGTACAGAGAAGAATGGGGGGAACCTCCAGCCTCTAGATGTACAAAGCTGGGGGGAAGACATCTCCTAACAGACCTGTCACTGACTGAGGCAGGGTAATCATTTTCTTTCCACTTCACAGTTACTTGACATGTGATGTATACATGTGTATAGCAGATGCCATGTTACAGCAGACACTGTGTACTGCCCGTCACTGCTATACGGGGTGGTGATCAGTAAATATGGAGGTGACGCAGTGTGAGGATTTCTGGTGACGACTCCGTTACCCTCCTCCCACTTCTAAGGACCTGATGCAACTCAGAGCCGAGTTACAGGAGCAGCGTCCTGGTGCTGAGGAGGAGGAGGAGGCGCCGCTGATCTTATGCCTGATGCAATCTTAATCTGCAGCTCTAATTCCCTCTCATTGTACACTGATCCGGGGGTGCTACAACACACCCATGGGAGCAACCACAGCCCCTTGTGCCAGGAAATACCCGCTATGCAAAGAAGTTTCACTCTCAAGAATTCAGCAGATGTAAAGATTAATCCTTCACCTCCTGCTAAGTAACGGCAGTCTAACCGTAATAATAAACATCGGTCAATATGGCTGTATACAGGGCCACCGGTCAGGGTGACAGTGGATATACAGGGTGACAAGTCAGAGTGACAGTGGACATACAGGGTGACCGGTCAGGGTGACAGTGGACATACAGGGTGACCGGTCAGGGTGACAGTGGACATACAGGGTGACCGGTCAGGGTGACAGTGGACATACAGGGTGACCGGTCAGGGTGACAGTGGACATACAGGGTGACCGGTCAGGGTGACAGTGGACATACAGGGTGACAATGGACATACAGGGTGACTGGTCAGGGTGACAGTGGATATACAGGGTGACAATGGACATACAGGGTGACTGGTCAGGGTGACAATGGACATACAGGGTGACTGGTCAGGGTGACAGTGGATATACAGGGTGACCGGTCAGGGTGATAGTTGATATACAGGGTGACCGGTCAGGGTGACAGTGGACATACAGGGTGACCGGTCAGGGTGACAGTGGACATACAGGGTGACTGGTCAGGGTGACAGTGGACATACAGGGTGACCGGTCAGGGTGACAGTGGACATACAGGGTGACTGGTCAGGGTGACAGTGGATATACAGGGTGACCGGTCAGGGTGATAGTTGATATACAGGGTGACCGGTCAGGGTGACAGTGGACATACAGGGTGACCGGTCAGGGTGACAGTGGACATACAAAGTGACAGTGCACATACAGGGTGACTGTTCAGAGTGACAGTGGACATACAGGGTGACCGGTCAGGGTGACAGTGGATATACAGGGTGACCGGTCAGGGTGATAGTTGATATACAGGGTGACCGGTCAGGGTGACAGTGGACATACAGGGTGACCGGTCAGGGTGACAGTGGACATACAAAGTGACAGTGCACATACAGGGTGACTGGTCAGAGTGACAGTGGACATACAGGGTGACCGGTCAGGGTGACAGTGGATATACAGGGTGACAGTGGACATACAGGGTGACAGTGGACATACAGGGTGACCGGTCAGGGTGACAGTGGACATACAGGGTGACCGGTCAGGGTGATAGTGGATATACAGGGTGACCGGTCAGGGTGATAGTGGACATACAGGGTGACCGGTCAGGGTGATAGTGGACATACAGGGTGACCGGTCAGGGTGACATTGGACATACAGGGTGACAGTGGACATACAGGGTGGCAGTGGATATACAGGGTGACAGTGGACATACAGGGTGACAGTGGACATACAGGTTGACCGGTCAGGTTGACAGTGGACATACAGGGTGACCGGTCAGGGTGATAGTGGACATACAGGGTGACCGGTCAGGGTGACAGTGGACATACAGGGTGACCGGTCAGGGTGACATTGTTCATACAGGGTGACAGTGGATATACAGGGTGACAGTGGACATACAGGGTGACCGGTCAGGGTGATAGTGGACATACAGGTTGACCGGTCAGGGTGACAGTGGATATACAGGGTGACAGTGGACATACAGGGTGACCGGTCAGGGTGATAGTGGACATACAGGGTGACCGGTCAGGGTGACAGTGGACATACAGGGTGACTGGTCAGGGTGACAGTGAACATACAGGGTGACCGGTCAGGGTGATAGTGGACATACAGGGTGACCGGTCAGGGTGACATTGGACATACAGGGTGACAGTGGACAAACAGGGTGACCGGTCAGGGTGATAGTGGACATACAGGGTGACCGGTCAGGGTGACATTGGACATACAGGGTGACAGTGGATATACAGGGTGAAAGTGGACATACAGGGTGACCGGTCAGGGTGATAGTGGACAAACAGGTTGACCGGTCAGGGTGACAGTGGACATACAGGGTGACAGTGGATATACAGGGTGTCTGGTCAGGGTGACAGGGGATATACAGGGTGACCGGTCAGGGTGACAGTGGACATACAGGGTGACCGGTCAGGGTGACAGTGGACATACAGGGTGACCGGTCAGGGTGACAGTGGACATACAGGGTGACCGGTCAGGGTGACAGTGGACATACAGGGTGACTGGTCAGGGTGACAGTGGACATACAGGGTGACCGGTCAGGGTGATAGTGGACATACAGGGTGACCGGTCAGGGTGACAGTGGACATACAGAGTGACTTGTAGATGTCAGGATGACAGAGTATAAACTAGACACAATGTTTCATTATTTTGCAGATTCATTTTCCGCCTCCGGGTATAAATATGTATAACTGCAGGAGACGTTGAGTCATTGTTACTTTACAAGCTGAGGAAACTGATGAGTCACCTCAGGCTGCGCCTCCTGGAGGAGGGAGGAGAACCCTCATCATCTATGTCCATCATACACTAACATGACCCCCACCCATCCCTTCTCCATCACTATATCAGCAGAAAGACGGTCCCTGTGCTGTATACTATACAGGAGGAGGGGTATACAATGCCGCAGCTCTTTACTCAATTAAAACATAACTTACTGCAATCAATTCATCAAAAGTTTTAAAGGGAACCCAGGGACCCAAAATTGTAGCTTCTCCAAGCGCACAGGGGGCATGTCCTCACACTGCTGTGCTCTGTGCATCCAGTTTTCTGTATTTTCCCTGGAGAGATGTGTAATCAGACCTTTGTGTATTTTGTATGTAGCAGCAGGACTGTGATATATGATTTCTATTCCTGGATTGTAGATTCTCCAAGTGTATTGGGGGGGGGGGGGTCCTCACACTGCTGTGCTCTGTGCAGCAATTGTTCAGAACTGTACAGCTATATTTCACAGTCCTCCTGACCCCTTGTCACATAAACAATTATTACATTCATCTTCCATGTTGTTGTTGAGGCTAATCCAGATCTTTCTGGAATATCTCACATTCTCTCAGCTCTCAGGAGAAAGGACTCAAACTTCACTTCTAATCCCGGGTAAGTAGAAAGATTACAGAGAAATGGGGCCCAACACTGGTCCCTGTGCCTTCCATCTCACGCATTGCAGGTCCCTCCAGTCTCTGCTGCCACCTCCCAGCACAGTTATTTCTGACTTTCTATACTCCCTATACAGGTCCTTCCAGTCTACACTGCTCCCTGCATAGATCCTTTGGTAGCTACTGCTTGTTATATAGAACTTACAAAAGGGGCAGTTATATTCTTGTACATAGGGGGCAGTATTATAGTAGTTATATTCCTGTACATAGGGGGCAGTATTATAGTAGTTATATTCTTGTACATAGGGGGCAGTATTATAGTAGTTATATTCCTGTACATAGGGGGCAGTATTATAGTAGTTATATTCCTGTACATAGGGGGCAGTATTATAGTAGTTATATTCCTGTACATAGGGGGCAGTATTATAGTAGTTATATTCCTGTACATAGGGGGCAGTATTATAGTAGTTATATTCTTGTACATAGGGGGCAGTATTATAGTAGTTATATTCTTGTACATAGGGGGCAGTATTATAGTAGTTATATTCTTGTACATAGGGGGCAGTATTATAGTAGTTATATTCCTGTACATAGGGGGAAGTATTATAGTAGTTATATTCTTGTACATAGGGGGAAGTATTATAGTAGTTATATTCTTGTACATAGGAGGCAGTATTATAGTAGTTATATTCCTGTACATAGGGGGCAGTATTATAGTAGTTATATTCTTGTACATAGGGGGCAGTATTATAGTAGTTATATTCTTGTACATAGGGGGCAGTATTATAGTAGTTATATTCTTGTACATAGGGGGCAGTATTATAGTAGTTATATTCCTGTACATAGGGGGCAGTATTATAGTAGTTATATTCTTGTACATAGGGGGCAGTATTATAGTAGTTATATTCCTGTACATAGGGGGCAGTATTATAGTAGTTATATTCCTGTACATAGGGGGCAGTATTATAGTAGTTATATTCTTGTACATAGGGGGCAGTATTATAGCAGTTATATTCTTGTACATAGGGGGCAGTATTATAGTAGTTATATTCTTGTACATAGGGGGCAGTATTATAGTAGTTATATTCTTGTACATAGGGGGCAGTATTATAGTAGTTATATTCCTGTACATAGGGGGCAGTATTATAGTAGTTATATTCTTGTACATAGGGGGCAGTATTATAGTAGTTATATTCCTGTACATAGGGGGCAGTATTATAGTAGTTATATTCCTGTACATGGGGGGCAGTATTATAGTAGTTATATTCCTGTACATGGGGGGCAGTATTATAGTAGTTATATTCCTGTACATAGGGGGCAGTATTATAGTAGTTATATTCTTGTACATAGGGGGCAGTATTATAGTAGTTATATTCCTGTACATATGAGGCAGTATTATAGTAGTTATATTCTTGTACATAGGGGCAGTAGTATAGTAGTTATATTCTTGTACATAGGGGGCAGTATTATAGTAGTTATATTCTTGTACATAGGGGGCAGTATTATAGTAGTTATATTCCTGTACATAGGGGCAGTATTATAGTAGTTATATTCTTGTACATAGGGGGCAGTATTATAGTAGTTATATTCCTGTACATAGGGGGCAGTATTATAGTAGTTATATTCCTGTACATGGGGGGCAGTATTATAGTAGTTATATTCCTGTACATGGGGGGCAGTATTATAGTAGTTATATTCCTGTACATAGGGGGCAGTATTATAGTAGTTATATTCTTGTACATAGGGGGCAGTATTATAGTAGTTATATTCCTGTACATATGAGGCAGTATTATAGTAGTTATATTCTTGTACATAGGGGCAGTAGTATAGTAGTTATATTCTTGTACATAGGGGGCAGTATTATAGTAGTTATATTCTTGTACATAGGGGGCAGTATTATAGTAGTTATATTCCTGTACATAGGGGCAGTATTATAGTAGTTATATTCTTGTACATAGGGGGCAGTATTATAGTAGTTATATTCCTGTACATAGGGGGCAGTATTATAGCAGTTATATTCTTGTACATAGGGGGCAGTATTATAGTAGTTATATTCCTGTACATAGGGGGCAGTATTATAGTAGTTATATTCTTGTACATAGGGGGCAGTATTATAGTAGTTATATTCCTGTACATAGGAGGCAGTATTATAGTAGTTATATTCTTGTACATAGGGGGCAGTATTATAGTAGTTATATTCTTGTACATAGGGGGCAGTATTATAGTAGTTATATTCTTGTACATAGGGGGCAGTATTATAGTAGTTATATTCCTGTACATAGGGGCAGTATTATAGTAGTTATATTCCTGTACATAGGGGACAGTATTATAGTAGTTATATTCCTGTACATAGGGGGCAGTATTATAGTAGTTATATTCTTGTACATAGGGGGCAGTATTATAGTAATTATATTCTTGTACATAGGGGCAGTATTATAGTAATTATATTCTTGTACATAGGGGACAGTATTATAGTAGTTATATTCTTGTACATAGGGGGCAGTATTATAGTAGTTATATTCTTGTACATAGGGGGCAGTATTATAGTAGTTACATTCTTGTACATAGGGGCAGTATTATAGTAATTATATTCTTGTACATAGGGGACAGTATTATAGTAGTTATATTCTTGTACATAGGGGGCAGTATTATAGTAGTTATATTCTTGTACACAGGGGGCAGTATTATAGTAGTTATATTCTTGTACATAGGGGGCAGTATTATAGTAGTTATATTCTTGTACATAGGGGGCAGTATTATAGTAGTTACATTCTTGTACATAGGGGCAGTATTATAGTAATTATATTCTTGTACATAGGGGACAGTATTATAGTAGTTATATTCTTGTACATAGGGGGCAGTATTATAGTAGTTATATTCTTGTACATAGGGGGCAGTATTATAGTAGTTACATTCTTGTACATAGGGGCAGTATTATAGTAGTTATATTCTTGTACATAGGGGGCAGTATTATAGTAGTTATATTCCTGTACATAGGGGGCAGTATTATAGTAGTTACATTCTTGTACATAGGGGGCAGTATTATAGTAGTTATATTCTTGTACATAGGGGGCAGTATTATAGTAGTTACAGCAGACACATGGGTTAATTTCCCTATGTACAATTCATGAACAGGTTAATGAGCAGTAAAACAAAAACAAACAATGAATTGGCCTTTGAGCAACTCCACCTATATAAGGGAAGAACAAACACCTCCTTGAATGAAGAAATCAATTTTTTTTAGGATGGGAACGTTGCGCTGCCTCCAGACAAATGAAATCGAAATTTCTGTAAGCAATTTTCTATTTTTCTTATCGACTTGCAGTACTAATGGGGAGGAACGTGAGTTGCCAAAGGCTGATTCCTCTGATACGGAGACGTTCCGGCCTGTAATGCTTGATAAATGTCAAAGCTGAAGACCTAATGTCTGTTTTACAAATGTGTTGACCAAACTGCGTCCAGGACGTGGCTGTGTATCACGTGGAATCAGCTCTCATCTGGGCTGGAGCTACTTGACCTGAAAGGATATAGCAGTCTTTTCCCGTATCCTCGACCCACCTGGGATGTGTAGCCTTGCCCCATTCTCTTGCTCATCCATATGTTCTGATATGGAGCACCTTCTGATGGTCATCCTTTGCATCAGGAAAGAAGGTTGGAAGAGAAATGTCTTGCTAAATGTTGGAGAAAGAAAATGACTTTAGGAATGAAACAAGGATTGGTGCGGACAATAATGCCATATGGTAACGTGCATAGGTATGGATCTAAGCAGGAGAGGGCTACAAGGTGGGGAGGTGGTCTGTAATAAGAATAGAGTCTTGAAGGAGATGCACTTGAGATTTGCTTGTGCCATAGTTTCAAATATAAACCCCTTAAAGCCTGCAGGACCAAGGCTAAACTATGGAATGGTTATAGATGGACGACTTCAAGCCTCTGAGAGATCCCTAGAAATGGTTGATTAGATAATGGTTAAAGTGCCAGCTGTGGTGTTGGGTCCATGAAGTTGATCCTAGTGATTCCTCCCTCCTTTCAATCCCGAATGACTTCTGTTCCAGACAGAGAGGAGATCTTGCTGAAGGCATCTTACACAGTATTTTGCCCAAAAAAGCATCATCTATACCCGAATCATCTACCCTAGATCGGTCATTGCTTGACAAATTGAAACTTTGCGATTTGAAATTACGTGCGAGGTAACAAACCTTTGCTTCCAGTCCTCAATGTTAACTTCAATGTCCTCTGCTGGAAGTTGACTACTTAGTATCATTTTATTTTTTTGCACCAGAGATAATTGGGACTTTATGTTTATTAAAACCCTCAGTACATCCTGGACTATCTGATGGTAGAGAATCAGGATCTCTTTGGAGTCATCAAAAATCAACCAATCATCTAGATACAGAATGATGGATATACCTGGTAGATGGAGAACCTCTGCCAGGACTATCACAGTTTTGTGAAACCCTCTTGGTGCTGATGTTATTCCAAATAGAAAACACCTGAATTGGAAATGCGAGGTCTCCTCCTCCTTCTGCGGTATTTCCTCTGAGATAGTAGCATAGTGACATGCAGTGAGGCATCTGTTGGTGGACGCCATAGAACAAAAACTTGTTCAGATAGTCGAGGTCTATTCTCAGAGGTCATTTGTCTACTGGGACCAAACAATGACAAGTACAAAGAGTAGACAAGTTGAGAAGATGGAACGTTCAAGTGCATTCTTGTCCAGGAAAACTCAAACGTGATGAAGCTTCTGCTAGAAATGATTAACCAGGAACCTGTCTAAAGGAAGACCATAGCACAAGGAGAACAAACCTAGCCTGTACTTACTTACTTAACTGGAGGTAATATTAATCTGGCATCATAGATCTCCAGGGTTGGTGTTGGATTGTTTTCCTTTTAGAACAATTGTAGTTTTGTTTGGTCCAGAATTTTCTTTGCTTGGCTTGATACCTGTTATTTCTTTGGAACGTCTTTTCCCTTGGTAACTAAAGGACCTAAGGGTGTTTTTTTTTCCCTGGATATGGAAAACATGAAAATTACTCTTACCGGTAATTGTTTTTTTCGTAACCTCCACAACAGCACTGACAGGAAACAATGTGGAACAGAATAAAAGGGAGGTACCTCCCCTCGTTTCTCTGTTAATATCTTTGGTCCTGACTTTATAATAAATTTGAGAAATGAAACAAAAAAAAAAACGGAAAAAAGGAAAAAGAAAAAAAATTTGGGATGGGAAAACTCTGTGCCATTGTGGGGGTTGCGGAAAATTCAATTACCGGTAAGAGGAATTTTCATCTTTTCCTAGCACCTCCACAACGGCACAGACAGGAGGATAAGAAGAGTCATTTACTCAGGGCGGGACTACTGCAGAGAGCACCCTCCTGCCAAAGGATAGATCCGGGTACGAACCCACATCTAATATATAGTGCCGAAAAAAGGTTTGAGGGTTTTTCCATGTAGCAGCCTTGCAGATCTGCTTTACTCTCGCGGAGTGAGCTTTGATTTGTTCCGGCGGAGACTTTCCTTCAAGAGTGTAGCAAGTAGAAATCACGAGTGGTTTTACTTGCACCGGACCTTCTTTCCTTGATACTGGGCCACTAGGCCAATACTGAGTTCAAAAGGTTCTTTTGTTAATGCTGCTAGCACCTTGGATACGTCCCGAGGGGGGGGGGGGGTCGGATGGGGGGAGGGTTCGGATGTACATATGGTCAAATTCTATGAGAAGCTTTTATGAATCTCCTGATCCAAGGGTTATCTGCTAGTTTGATGTCAAAAAAGTCACTGAGAGCTGATACTTGCCCTTTACGGGAGCTTGTGCTCAACCCTATTTCCGGGTCCAAAATAAGGGCTATGTTCGGGGTATTTGTGGACTTTCCAAGTTGTTTGCTAAACTTTGAAGAGGTATTCCATACCTGAAGATACATTTTTGATGAGACTTTCTTCCGGCTTTCAAGAAGAGTCTCTATCAAAGTTCTGACAGACCTTTCTTTTTTAGCACAAACCTTTCAGCATCCATTTCGTAAGTAGTAGGTGGTGAATGTTTGGATGATGTAGCGGGCCTTGGGTTAGGAGGACTTCCACCAAAACTCTGGCTCCATAGAGATACTGAAAAGCTAAACACATTAGCACTCACCCAGCATCCTGAAGCTGCTTAAATTTCAAATTTGGCGACAACCTTACTAAGCTCTGCCCAGGAGCCGGAAGTGGAGCAGAGAGAACGCTGCCCAGCATCCTCTATATCTCTGAATGCCACCTGCGTGGTGAACCCTACAAGGAGAACCCGAAGGCACCTGGACTGCACGAGCTTGCCCTCCAGGAAGGCTTTACAGCTAGGAGACGAGAGGACACAGCTGATCCTGCTTCTTGCTCCCAGCACAGCCCTTCAGACGCACAGGGGGTCATTTACTAAGGGCCCGATTCGCGTTTTCCCGACGTGTTACCCGAATATTTCCGATTTGCGCGGATTTTCCCTGTATTGCCCCGGGATTTTGGCGCACGCGACCGGATTTTGGCGCATCGGCGCTGGCATGCACGTGAAGGAAATCGGGGGGTGTGGCCAAATGAAAACCCGACGGATTCGGAAAAACCGCCACATTTAAAAAACAAAAAGTGTTGCGGAGCTTGCACTTACCTTCACCAGGAATAGGCGAGTGTGCTTGACTGCATTTCAGTGGACTTCAGCGCAGCAGCGCCACCACGTCGGACGAACTACCACGTCGGACGAACTACCACGTCGTGAATCCCGGCCGGACCCGAATCCACCGCAGAGAGCGCGCCGCTGGATCGCGAATGGACCGGGTAAGTAAATCTGCCCCACAGTGTCAGGATCCAGGTAGGCTGGGCGTTATCCTGCTCCTGCACCACAGCATCTTAAGGGACAGAAAACAACTGGGGAACAACAGGAGGGACCTCCCTTTTATTCTGTTCCACTTTGTTTCCTGTCCCTGGGAAGCGGGGAATCCCTCCTGTCACTGGCATTGTGGAGGTGCTAGGAAAACAGTGTTTCTTCATCCAGAAATCCAAAAAAAAATTTCAGTTGCTCCTCCAGGAGATGCTCAGCTTGAACGAGAAGACTGGGGAAGCTCACTTTGGCTGGTGTGTCCTACTTCCAGATTTTATCCATAAAGCTTTGAGGATATCTTGGACGTTGAGACATTTTTGATAATGTCTCAAACTGAGACTTTTTTGAGAAGGGACAAGCATCTCTTCTCTTGGTACCTCACCCTTTAAACCCTAAATTGGTTGAGATTAATTCCAAATGGTAACAGACAGAGGAGGCTCGATGTACCTTTGTGAGAAAGTCTTCCACTTTCCCGTCAACTGGACCTTGCAGCAATGTTACTTTCTCAGAAGGAAAGACAGACTTCTATGCAATCTTTCTTACTGAGAACAGCTTCCCATAAAGTTCTGTACTGAGGGTCCAATTTCTTCAATATTTTTTTTTTTTATAATTTCTTTTTATTAAGTACAGGTAGAAAAACGGGTTACAAAGAAACAGAGATTCCATCGGGCAAAGACATGTCAAGTACAAAAGATCACGATGTCTCAGCGCCATAGCAGTACATCAGAGGAAAAACATTGTATTAACCAGAGACAAACAAATTTAACATGTCTATATGTAAATTAATCTTTATAAATAAACTCTGAATTCACACCCGCTCTACTAGCCTGTTTTAAATTTAAATCTGGGAACAGAAAGAGTAAAAGCAAAAAGACTTGGATAAAAAGGGTGTGGGTGGTACATACAGGGTGGGGAAATCAAGGGGGGGGGGGGGGGGAGGCAGAGCACTGTCAGCTGAAGCATATAGTAATTCCAGGCTTATATCAAGTCTCCGTACTCAGGAGACAATTTGAATTGAATCCAGGGTTGCCATGTTTTGTGGAACTTTTCGTAGGTACCATGAACAGAGGAAGTAAGTTCTTCCATGTACATGAGGTCGTTGACTTTTGTCACCCACATTGCCATGGTTGGTGGTACAGTTTGTTTCCACAGTATCGGGATGCACGCCCTCGCAGCGATGATGAGGAACCGCAGTAGTGACTTCTTATATCGTTTGGCAGACATATCGCAATGGTGAAGGATGAGAAGAGAGGGTTCCAATCTGAATGATTCCCCACACAGATGAGATATAGTTCTGTCCAAGTCTTGCCAGAAAGGGGTCAAGACATTACAGGACCAGAACACATGCAGAAAGGATCCCTCCTCTTCCCCACATCTCCAACAAGTGTCTGGAACCTGTGGGAAAATTGTGTGTAGTCTGGTAGGGACCCTATACCATCTTGCCAGCAGTTTGTAGCCGGCCTCTTGGTAGCGGGAGCTAATGGTTGCGTAGTGGCATAGCTCGAATATCCTGTCCTTTTGTTCTGTGGTCAGAGAGATGCTCAAGTCTTCCTCCCATTGAGAAAGGTAGAGAGGGCCAGGGTCATCTGGGATTGAGAGTAGGCATGAATATGTTAAGGATAAAGTGTGTCGTAAGCCATTTGCATTGCCACAAAGACATTCAAAAGTAGTTTTCTCCTTTGTGAACTGTTCACAGGGAGATAAGGAGACTAAGAAGTGTCGTAGCTGACCTGATCTCCACACCCCTAGGGGACACGGGTCCGTGAACTCAGTCATGTCCTGGGACGTCATCCAAGCTGAATCTTTGATGAAGTGCTCCGCTCTGAACCTACCAGCCTCTCTCCACTGCTGGAAGACTTGGTCTTCTATGCTAGGAGTGAAATCCGGGTTGCCAAGAATCGGAGTAAGAGGAGATTTTAGAGGTAGGAGTCTTTCCCTAGTGCGTTTGGACTGACAGATTAAGAGCGTAGGGCCAATGGTGGGGTGACGCTTCAAAGACATAGTCACGGAGGGTTCCAACCAAGGTAAAACCTGGAGGGGTATTTGTGTGAAGGACTGCTCCAGATGGATCCAGGGCTTGGTGCTTTGATTGCAGCACCAATCTAAAACTCTTGCCAAATGTGCCGCATTGTAATAGTTCCGGAAATCAGGCAGTCCCAGTCCCCCAGACCTCTTGGGTCTAAACAGAGTATTGCGGCTGATTCTTGCCGGTTTGTCTGCCCACACAAATCTATGTTGTATGGTATTTAAGGAGCGAAAAAAGGCCGTAGGTAAATGGACCGGGACAGCCTGGAATAAGTATAGGAGCCGTGGAAGGATGTTCATTTTAAAAATGGCACATCTACCAAACCACGAAAAAAGACCCTTGGACCATCTGGAGCAGTCCCTCTGAACATTTTGAAGGACTGTTGTGAAATTCAGGGTATATAATTTGGATAAGTCTGCTGGAAGACGGATTCCGAGGTATTTTATACTTTGTTCAGCCCAATTGAAACTAAAGGAAGCTTGCAACGTTTCTTTAAGAGAAGCATGCAGGGACACATTCAGGGCCTCAGACTTTGACCAGTTAATTTTAAAGTTGGAAAGCAGAGAGAACTGTCGTATTTCCCACATAAGGTTGGGCAGTGAAATCTGTGGGTTTGAGATGAAAAAGAGAAGATCATCTGCGTAGGCAGCTATTTTGTGAGTTGACCCTCTAACCGTGATGCCCGATATGTTTGGATTAGAGCGAATCTTACGGAGGAAAGGCTCTATAGACAGGACGAATAATAGAGGGGAGAGGGGGCAACCCTGTCTCGTGCCATTTTGAATGTGGAAACTGTCAGACAGTATGCCATTCACCCGTATCGAAGCCGATGGGGAGGAGTACAGGGACAACACGCAAGCAAGCATGCGACTTCGCAGGCCAAAGTAACGAAGGACTTCAGACATAAATGACCAATTGACTCTGTCGAATGCCTTCTCCGCGTCTGTGGACAGAAGCATTAGAGAGAGCCCATCCAAGCGAGCCTTGTGTATCACATTTATCGCCCTAGTAGTGTTGTCCCTGGCTTCTCTCCCCAGTATGAAACCGGCCTGATCCGGATGAACGGCATGTTTCAGTAAAGGGGCCAGTCTCATCGCCAATATCTTAGAGAAGATCTTAAGGTCTTGGTTCAGCAATGAAATTGGACGGTAGTTAGAGCATTGAGTCGAGTCTTTACCGAGCTTAGCTATGACGGTAATCGTAGCTTAGAGAGCCTCGTTTGGGAGTGGGGAGCCAGAGGCTATAGAATTAAAGGCACTTGTCCAGTGGGGTTCAAGCAATTTAGCAAACGTCTTGTAATATGGCAGTGAGAAACCGTCGGGGCCAGGGGCTTTACCGGTCTGTGCCGCCTGTAGGGCAGTCTGGAATTCAAGCCCTGTTATGGGGGCCTCAAGGGCCTCTGCCTCATCATCCGACATGGTCGGGAGTCCGGATTCAATTATGTAGGATCGCATTTTTTCTTTGAGTTCCTCCCTGGCGCGGTGAGATGTTGGTTGAGGTAAATTGTAAAGAGACTGATAAAAGTCCCTAAAAATGGCTGCTATGTCTCGACTGAGATGGAGGGTTGTTCCTGTCGGGGAAGTGATTTTAGGGACATAGGTGTGGGATCGTTGTTCCCTCAAGGCTCTGGCCAGTGTTCTACCACACTTGTTACTGTATTCATAAAAATGTCTGCTACACTTAGCTAAGGTGCTTTTAGCCTTGTCAATAAGAAGGGACCGCAGAGATTCTCTAGCCGAAAGTAAGGCAGACCGGTTATCAGATGTGGGGGATCTCTTATGAGAGAGTTCTAGAGACTTAATGCGACTCAGTAAGTCGGTAACGGCTTGAGCCCTTTCCCTCTTACGTCGGCTGCCGTGAGTAATCAAAATGCTGCGTACGTTAAATTTGTGTCCTTCCCACGCTATAGAGGGATTAATGTCATCAGCTGTGGTCCTTTCGAAATGAGAGGCTATCGAATTTTTAATGTCATCTATCACTAGGGGATCCTCCAGAAGGGAGGCGTTCAGCTTCCACTGCCATTGAAAGTCAGCAGGGTTCGGGAGGAATATCGAGATAGAGATCAGTGCATGGTCCGAGAAGGTGATGTTGTCTATGGTGGCTTCGCGCAACAGTCCCAAATCTCCGTGTCGTAGAAATAAGTAGTCCAGTCTGGAATAATTATCGTGTGGTGTGGAGTAGAACGTGTAGTCCTTGTCCGAGGGATGCATTAATCTCCATGTGTCTATCAACTGGTGGTCATGTAGTAAACTTTTTATTCTGCGCAAACTAGCTCGCGTGAGGGCAGAGGATCCCACTGATGTGTCTACTGCAGGGTCAAGAGCTACATTAAGGTCTCCCCCAGTTACAACTGTGCCCTCTGCAAACTCGTCCACCATTTCGAGGAATGAATTCATAGCCTGGGCTTGCCCTGTGTTCGGGAGATACATAGAGGCAAAAGTGTATACACTGGGGCACATTTACTTACCCGGTCCAGTCGCGATCCAGCGGCGCGTTCTCTGCACAGGATTCGGGTCCGGCCGGGATTTATGAATGTAGTTCTTCCGCCGTCCACCAGGTGGCGCTGCTGCGCTGAAAGTCATCTCATCGCGCCGGAATGCACCACCTCGGACCAGGTGAAGGTAAGCGCTTCCCGAGCGACACTTTTTCGGTTTTTAAATGCGGCGGTTTTTCCGAATACGTCGGGTTTTCGTTCGGCCACGCCCCCCGATTTCCGTCGCGCGCATACCAGCGCCGATGCGCCACAATCCGATCGCGTGCGCCACAATCCCGGGGCAATTCAGGTACAATCGGCGCAAATCGGAAATATTCGGGTAACACGTCGGGAAAACGCGAATCGGGCCCTTAGTAAATGACCCCCACTGTCTCCTATCTTGCCCTTCACCATAATTACGCGGCCATCACCATCGCTGCGGGAATCTATGAGCTCCCACTGAATCGTGTTTGATATAAGAATAGACGTGCCCCTGGATCTTACGTCATCCGAGTAGCTATGGTAGGTATGTGGAAACCATCTATTCTTGAAATTGTAAGGCCTCGTTTCAGTAAGGTGTGTCTCTTGAACGAAGGCCACTTGAATCTGTCTACGTTTAAGC
Organism: Engystomops pustulosus; assembly: GCF_040894005.1. Classification (NCBI taxonomy): domain Eukaryota; kingdom Metazoa; phylum Chordata; class Amphibia; order Anura; family Leptodactylidae; genus Engystomops; species Engystomops pustulosus. Next base: position 17,056,136 of record NC_092419.1, read on the forward strand.
AGGTTGTACAGGATAGAGCGTTTTTCCGGGCTATGTAGCCCTTTAACATTGAGGGAGCCTATGGTTAAAACATCTCGAGATCTGCCCGGGAGAGGCATCTCTGCCAATCGCGGATGGGGTAAGTGGGGGGGAACAGAAAGAGGCAAGGGGACCTTCGTTAGGGGGGGAGGGTGGGGAGGGATAAGAGGTCAATAGAGCGGGGCACGAGGGGTGAAAAATAAGAAAATAAAAAATACAAATAGAGAGAACAAATAGTAATAGAGGGGAGGTACGTATGCAAGGGGGGTGAGCCCCTATATCCCAAGTGAGTACACGAGGGAACACCAAAAGTTGGTGTGTGTGGGAAGCGTAGAAAAACGTGAGCGGAGCTTACGAACTAACAGGCAGTGAATACCAACAACAAACAAATAATGTAGCCCGGCAGCATCATCCCCATCGTGCCCCCGGGTGCGCCAACCACGTGAGGCCGCAACCGGGAGGAGGAGGGGGAGGCTTTAACTTAAAACACTTTCTCCATGTAGGAGGGATCCTTGATGGTAAATGGGTACATATTACAGGCATTTTCAATAAGAGGTGAGGCCGGGTTTAGAAACAACTAGTCAAATTGACCAGAATTATACATACGTATGTAATGGGCAGGGCTAGGACCTGTGCTGGCGTCACACCAAGAAACCACTAGGGGGAAACAATCACACCAATCAACTGACCAGCAAGAAGACTGATGGAGAGGCCCACAGGATCGGTGCAACCCCAGTCCAGGCTCCCCCTTTAGCCCATACTGGAAAGAAAACAAGTTGGTTACAGTTTTGCAATTATAAAACATTAATAAGGAAATCGTAACGAGTAACCTGAGTCCATGGTCCTAACGCTGGGGAGGAAGAACAAATCAGAGCAGGACCGATCAGGAGCAGAACCATGTTTGTCCAATAGTTCCGTAGGCAAACTAAGCTGTTTCAAAACAGGCGAGATGTAGAAAGTAGGGTCGCCTCCTCAAGCTTCCAGCGGTAAAGGCACAGAAAGATCCGGACCCGTAGGTGTATCGTTTTCCATCCATTCCGCGGTGGGAGGTGCGGGGGCAATGGCAGGAGGAGGAATTCTTCTTCTCAAGGAATCCCTCCTTCTCCTAGCAGTTGAGGGGCCCATACGCATGTTGTCGAGACTGAGCCAATTAGGGACTTCCATAGGAGGCATGTTCAGGAACAGAAATAATTCAGGGAGATCTTCTGGCCTCCTCAAGAAGAAGTTTTGGTCGTCGTGTCTCACAATTAGATGAAAGGGGTGACCCCAACGATAAGTAGCCCCTCGCTCTTTAATGCCATGCAGCAGCGGTTGTAGTGAACGTCTCATGTTTAGAGTGCGGGTGGAGACATCTGGGTAAATGTGTATCTCAGATCCCTCTATCTGGACAGTATCTTCAGACCATGCCGCTCGTATAATCTTTTCTTTATCGGAGAAATAATGCAAGCGACAGAGTACATCTCTGGGCATTGGAGAGGCCGCGGACGACATCCTTGTCACTCTATGGATGCGGTCTATAAGTAACTCTGTATCTGAGGGGCGGTGAAGTAATTTGTTGAAAATGAACGTTGCCCTTTCAGATAAGTTATCATTAGGCAGATTTTCAGGGAGACCTTTAATACGGACGTTATTTCTCCTGCCTCTATTTTCCTGATCGTCTAAGAGGAGGGCCAGATGTTGCATGTGCTGTCTTGAGTTACTGGCTTCCCGCTCCAGTGCAGAGACCCTCTCATTTAGGGAGACAGTAGCATTTTCAGTGTTCACAGTACGGGCTGTAAGTGTCTCAATATCTTCTCTAATGCCTCCTAGTGCCTGCTGGTGAGCGGCTTCCACCCTTTGAATCACAGAATCTAAGTCCTGCCTTGTGGGGAGAGCCTGTATCAGTTCCCTAAGGAGCTGGAACTCAGAATGAATTGTGCCCCCTTGTGCATCTGTGGGGGGAGGGGTGGGAGAAGCCTGGGCACTCTGGGGGCTTCCATACCTGCTCACCCAACCTGGGCTTGGTGACTGGGCTGGCTCTGGGTTTGGAGAGGAGCTCGAGCCTTCACATGTGGCAGGCATCCTCCTGTCCTCTGCACTGCTTCTGACAGGGGCGGGCGCCATGTTGGAATCTGGCAGCGGGTCCGGGTCTACCTGCCAGCTATGCTGGCTGCATTCGGCTGCGTCCCACGGCTCCCTGGGGTGAGTGGAGCTGCCCGACACTTGTGTGTCGTCGGGGCCGGTGTCCCCTTCGCCTCCGTTAGGGGGGTTCAGCGCAGCACGTGCGTGCGCCATATTGGAGCCGACAGGTGGGACTGCCGTCTCCCGCGGCTGATGCCGAAACCTGTCAAGGCTCCGCTCTGGTGCCGGGTGACGGGGTTTTGAGCTCCCGGACCGGACCGTGCTCCTTCCCCTCCTTCCCGACATGTCAGCGATGCTGCCGGACTCGTAAAGGCGCCTGCTAGTGCGGAGCTCCTAAAACGAGCGTCTTCACTCCGCCATGCTTCTTCAATATTTTTTGTAGATGCCACTGTAGATTTTACAGCCTTAGGCTTCACGCTGGGCCGATCCCACAGACTGCACACTTGGGAGTCCTTGCATTATGCAGAGATATGATGCAAGGACTTCACGTCTGCCGGCATAACTGCACAGCTTGTACAGAGCTGTCAATGCGGTCCTTGCATCATATCTCCGTGAATATATTTTATCAGCATCATCAGATTCTTCTTCAAGGGAAATGTTTTCTCCCTCTGAGAGTGAATCATTTTTCGGAGGAAGAAGAGGAGGCAGCTCCCCGAGGCACATGCTTCATGGCAGAGGCACAATTTCTTTTACGTTATGAAATGCAGAAGATAATTGCGCTCTAAACCAGGACATGGTTGTGCTTCAGCTCTAGGTGGATTTGTCTCTTCAGGAGCTACACAGAAAGAACACAAATCTGGGGGTTCCATTACTTTCTGCATCTAAAGGACATCTACCACCAGGATGAAGGAATGTACACCAAGCACACTGACATACTGGTGTGCACCCCCTCTGGCAGGGTCTGCTAATCTTTAAGCTTCTTATGGCTTTGTTTAAAAAAAAAAAAGGGCTTTAAAATTATGCAAATGAACCTATGTAGCCTGGAGTCCCTCATTTGCATAATTTTAAAAACCTTTGTTTTTATAGAAAAAATAAACAGGGAATAAGAAGCTAAAAGAAAGGCAGAGAGGGCATACACCAGCATATCAGTGTGCTTGGTTTACATCACTTGATCCTGGTGGTCCTATGAAGGAGAGCATAGCATGACCCAAAAATGGTAGTCGAGTGGAAAGGCTTCTGTTCACCTGCCATTTTCCATGGACCATAATAAACCATCTGTTATTAATAGCAGATACAGGATTCTGCGCCATTTTTACTGCTCTTAATAACGTAATGTGTAACAGAACCTGCAGAAGGCAGCTGTGAGCTTAAAGCATTTTTCCACTTTCATCAAATATTTGATAAGGTTTGTGTAAGGAAAAGTTATCCAATTTTCCAATATACTTCCTGTATCAATTCCTCTTGGTTTTCTAGATCTCTGCTTGCTGTTCTTCTACAGAAAGCTTCTATTTTTACTTCCAGCGGATAGAAATCTGACCATGTGATAGGATGGACCTGCAGGTGCAAGAACCGTCATTGGAAAATTGTAGAACTTTTTAGTACATACACAATATCAAATATTTGCTAAAAGTGGACAACCCCTTTAACCTTAGACTCGTTGTCAGGAGGTAGTTTGCTTTTCCTCCTTTTCTTTCTAGAAAAAAAAAAAGACTTCAGACTGAAGATCAGGTGGGGACATCTGCTGGAAAGAGAGAAAACAACATGCAAGAAAGAAACATGCGGGAGCCCCTCGGCTAAGACCGCTTGCCTAAATAAAAAAATAAAATAAAATTTAAAAAAATATATATTTTTTTGTCTGTTTTTGTGAAGATTTATGTAAATGGTATTTATTAGTTATATATATACACACACACACCTACATACATGCATGCATACATACATACACACACACATATGCTTCCGTTCTCTTGCGGCGGCGCCCGGCACTGCTGTATACAAAGGCCGAAGGTGATGCGCGTCTACAGCTTCTGTTTACATGCAAAGGCCCGCAGTGGCGCACGTATACAGCCGCGCTGAAACTCATGTAGCTCCAGGTCACCGCCGGCCTCTGTATACAAGTAAAAACTGGAGAGTGGAATCAGAGGAATAGGTGTTTTTAAACACCCCCAGCCATAATATATACACACAAACACCATATATACTCGAGTATAAGCCTAGTTTTTCAGCAGAAAAAAAAGGGGTGAAAACCCAAACTCGGCTTATACTCGAGTAAAAATATATATCAAAACTCACCTTTCTGGCTTCCCCCGCTGCTGGCTATATACTGGGGCAGGGGGCAGGCTATATACTGGGTCAGGGAGCAGGCTATATACTGGGTCAGGGGGCAGGCTATATACTGGGACAGGGGGAAGGCTATATACTGGGGAAGGGGGCAGGCTATATACTGGGTCAGGGGGCAGGCTATATACTGGGACAGGGGGAAGGCTATATACTGGGGCAGGGGGCAGGCTATATACTGGGACAGGGGGAAGGCTATATACTGGGACAGGGGGAAGGCTATATACTGGGACAGGGGGAAGGCTATATACTGGGGCAGGGGGAAGGCTATATACTGGGGCAGGGGGAAGGCTATATACTGGGGCAGGGGGCAGGCTATATACTGGGGCAGGGGGAAGGCTATATACTGGGGCAGGGGGAAGGCTATATACTGGGGCAGGCTATATACTGGCGCAGGGGGCAGGCTATATACTGGGGCAGGCGGCTGGCTATATACTGGGGCAGGGGGCTGGCTATATACTGGGGCAGGGGGCTGGCTATATACTGGGGCAGGGGGCTGGCTATATAATGGCGCAGGGGGCAGGCTATATACTGGGGCAGGGGGCTGGCTATATAATGGCGCAGGGAGCAGGCTATATACTGGGTCAGGGGGCAGGCTATATACTGGGACAGGGGGAAGGCTATATACTGGGGAAGGGGGCAGGCTATATACTGGGTCAGGGGGCAGGCTATATACTGGGACAGGGGGAAGGCTATATACTGGGGCAGGGGGCAGGCTATATACTGGGACAGGGGGAAGGCTATATACTGGGACAGGGGGAAGGCTATATACTGGGGCAGGGGGAAGGCTATATACTGGGGCAGGGGGAAGGCTATATACTGGGGCAGGCTATATACTGGCGCAGGGGGCAGGCTATATACTGGGGCAGGCGGCTGGCTATATACTGGGGCAGGGGGCTGGCTATATACTGGGGCAGGGGGCTGGCTATATACTGGGGCAGGGGGCTGGCTATATAATGGCGCAGGGGGCAGGCTATATACTGGGGCAGGGGGCAGGCTATATACTGAGGGATATGGGCTGGAAGACTATATACTGGGGGGCAGGTTTCAACAGGCTATATACCGGGGAGGCTGTGACCAATGCATTTCCCACCCTCGGCTTATACTCGAGTCAATAGGCTTTCCCAGGTTTTTGTGGTAAAATTAGGGGCAAAATTATATACTAGCTAGTCTCACGCATGCAGCGGAGGAGGCCCTCAGAAAAATCCCATTGACATTAAAGTTTCGCACAAGGCCAAACCTCGAAACCCAGAACTGCTGGAGAACGTGGTTCTTACTGGTATAATCCTCCTGTAGGTGTCAGACATGGAGAACAAATCAGAGGAAAGAGACAAGTCTATAATACAAACAGCGGAGGAGAGGAGATCTGCCCAATTACATTGCTGTTAACATTTACGTTTACAAAACACAAGGTCATTGCAATTCCGTAGTTAACAGCATGTAAAAAAATATGTTTCCAAAACACAAGTGTTAACGCAATACTAGCATTAACGTGATGTTAACGCATACATTAACATTGGGGGTCATTTACTAAGGGCCCGATTCGCGTTTTCCCGGCGTGTTACCCGAATATTTCCAATTTGCGCCGATTTTCCCTGAATTGCCCCAGGATTTTGCCGCACGCTATCGGATTGTGGATGCTGGCATGCACGCGACGGAAATCGGGGGGCGTGGCCGACCGAAAACCCGACGGATTTGGAAAAACCGCTGCGTTTAAAAAAAGTGTTGCGGGACTCGCGCTTACCTTCATTAGGAATAGGCAGGTGAACTTCAGTGCATTCCAGCAGGCCTTGGGGAACTTCAGTGCAGCAGCACCACCTGGTGGACGTCGGAGGAACTGCCTTAGTGAATCCCGGCCGGACTAAGAGAACGCGCCGCTGGATCGCGAATGGACCGGGTAAGTAAATCTGCCCCATTGTGTTGATGTTACATTTTGTAAACACATTTTAGCAGCAATGCAATGAAGCAAATCTAATCTAAGCATAATCTCATAATCCCTTCTGTAAACTCGTGAATGCACATCCCAGACTGTTCTGTGTGAATAACCTTTTGCACAAGCGAGGACCTGGAACGGGTGACGACTGTGGCCGTGACGTTACCTCTGCACTTCTGTATATATACACAGACCATTGCCAGGTGGCACAGCGCGCGCCCCGAGAGCCAGAGGGAGAAAAATACTGAAAACTTGTACACTTTTTTTTTTTTTTTAAGTCCTCCACACCACAGGTAAAAGACATATAGAGGTGTTTGATCCATGAACTGCCCAAAAATGTCCAGGTTCAAATAGAACTGGTATTGAAACAGTCCTCCTTATCATGTTTTTATATTCGGACATCATAAAACCAAGACGACAGCTAACAATTGATCAGCAGTACAGCGTAAGGCTGCATTCACACACGTGTATGGGGGACGTACACTTTATTAGGTACACCATGCTAGTAACGGGTTGGACCCCCTTTTGCCTTCAGAACTGCCTCAATTCTTCGTGACATAGATACAACAATGTGCTGGAAGCTCCTCAGAGATTTTGCTCCATATTGACATGATGGCATCACACAGTTGCCGCAGATTTGTCGGCTGCACATCCATGATGCGAATCTCCCGTCCCACCACATCCCAAAGATGCTCTATTGGATTGAGATCTGGTGACTGTGGAGGCCATTTGTGTCCAGTGACCTCATTGTCATGTTCAAGAAACCAGTCTGAGATGATTCCAGCTTTATGACATGGCGCATTATCCTGCTGAAAGTAGCCATCAGATGTTACAGGGTACATTGTGCTCATAAAGGGATGGACATGGTCAGCAACAATACTCAGGTAGGCTGTGGCGTTGTACCAAGGGGCCCAAAGAGTGCCAAGAAAATATTCCCCACACCATGACACCACCACCACCAGCCCCACACCATGACACCACCACCACCAGCCTGACCCGCTGATACAAGGCAGGATGGATCCATGCTTTCATGTTGTTGACGCCAAATTCTGACCCTACCATCCGAATGTCGCAGCAGAAATCGAGACTCATCAGACCAGGCAACGTTTTTCCAATCTTCTACTGTCCAATTTCGATGAGCTTGTGCAAATTGTAGCCTCAGTTTCCTGTTCTTAGCTGAAAGGAGTGGCACCCGGTGTGGTCTTCTGCTGCTGTAGCCCATCTGCCTCACAGTTGGACGTACTGTGCGTTCAGAGATGCTCTTCTGCCTACCTTGGTTGTAACGGGTGGCGATTTGAGTCACTGTTGCCTTTCTATCAGCTCGAACCAGTCTGCCCATTCTCCTCTGACCTCTGGCATCAACAAGGCATTTCCGCCCACAGAACTGCCGCTCACTGGATGTTTTTTCTTTTTCGGACCATTCTCTGTAAACCCTAGAGATGGTTGTGCGTGAAAATCCCAGTAGATCAGCAGTTTCTGAAATACTCAGACCAGCCCTTCTGGCACCAACAACCATGCCACGTTCAAAGGCCTCAAATCACCTTTCTTCCCCATACTGATGCTCGGGAGAACTGCAGGAGATTGTCTTGACCATGTCTACATGCCTAAATGCACTGAGATGCCGCCATGTGATTGGCTGATTAGAAATTAAGTGTTAACGAGCAGTTGGACAGGTGTACCTAATAAAGTGGCCGGTGAGTGTATATACGGCCAACGTATATGCGGCCAATATACGTCCCCTATACACTTCTATGGGCTCACGGCATGGTACAGGACATGTCCTATCTTTTCCTGTATTACGGCGCCGTGGCCCATATCTTCCTATGGAGAGGGGCGGGGGTGAGCAGCGCTTACCTCTTCCTCTTCTCCCCGCGCTGCCGTGCTACGGTGCGGCGGGCACACGGCAGTGTGCATGTAGCCTAACTGTTACACTTAAAGCAGCATGTTCTCAGACAGAAGTGGCCACTGAGCTTAGAGAATGTGCTATCAGCAAGTTGTAACAGAGGTAGAGAGATTCTTGTACATAGGGCGTAGTATTATAGTAGATATATTCTTGTACATAGGGGGCAGTATTATAGTAGTTATATTCTTGTACATAGGGGGCAGTATTATAGTAGTTATATTCTTGTACATAGGGGGCAGTATTATAGTAGTTATATTCTTGTACATAGGGGGCAGTATTATAGTAGTTATATTCTTGTACATAGGGGGCAGTATTATAGTAGTTATATTCTTGTACATAGGGGGCAGTATTATAGTAGTTATATTCTTGTACATAGGGGGCAGTATTATAGTAGTTATATTCTTGTACATAGGGGGCAGTATTATAGTAGTTATATTCTTGTACATAGGGGGCAGTATTATAGTAGTTATATTCTTGTACATAGGGGGCAGTATTATAGTAGTTATATTCTTGTACATAGGGGGCAGTATTATAGTAGTTATATTCCTGTACATAGGGGGCAGTATTATAGTAGTTATATTCCTGTACATAGGGGGCAGTATTATAGTAGTTATATTACTGTACATAGAGGACAGTATTATAGTAGTTATATTCTTGTACATAGGGGGCAGTATTATAGTAGATATATTCCTGTACATAGGGGGAGTATTATAGTAGTTATATTCTTGTACATAGGGGGCAGTATTATAGTAGATATATTCTTGTACATAGGGGGCAGTATTATAGTAGTTATATTCCTGTACATAGGGGGCAGTATTGTAGTAGTTATATTCTTGTACATAGGGGGCAGTATTATAGTAGTTATATTCCTGTACATAGGGGGCAGTATTATTGTTCCATGTATGTTATTGTTCTGTTCTTATTTTTATTTGTATATGTAATCCATGACCTGTAAAACACTGAGAAATATGATGGTGCGATATAAATAATGATTAATTATTAGGCTGGTTTTGACCTGGACTACACATAGAGTATGGATTGTAATGTTGTACTGCCCCATAGTGGACAATAAGGGCAGTGCAGGAGAATTGTTATCAATGGAGCGGAAAATCCCTCAAATACAGCATATCCTCCCCTCATCCCCCCCACTGTTATTCACAGTTGCCTCTCCCCTGAAATGGACAGGACTGAACCACATTCATACTTGGACCATTTTATTTGTTTTCACATTTAAATGTACAATAGAAAAAAAAACACTATCTGTTTATGAGGAATGGGCAGGAATAACACAACGCCTGGGAAGAGCAGGGATCGGTGCGGAGGCGTGCACACACAGGTCACATGACAGGAGGCGGGGTCACAGCTTACTCCAGGGACTGTAGCATCAGTAGCTGTTTTAGAACCTTGGTCTGACTCGTCTCCCGAATCTCTCCAGCCAAAAACATCTCGTCCACCACTGTATACACCTGGAAGGGGGAGGGGAGAGTGTGAGCTGCAGAGAGCGCACCGCAAGGTCACCACAATAGAGGGAGATCTATAGACTCACCTTATAGAAATTAAAGACCAGATCCAATTCACAGACATTGTGGAAGTATTCGTTTAGCACCTAGAGGAAACAAGATGGAGGTAAGTGACCAAGACTCCGTCCACCTGTCCCCAATGACCTACCCCAACTCTCATCCTTGACTGTCACAGGTAATAGCTTCATCACATGGCCGCTATGGGGACTGCGATCTGGCCGCATGATTTGTGACCAGTTCATGACCCCCAAAGACTTCTTTGGCGATGGAGCGGCACTGCCACTGAGTCGGCTGCTCGTCTGCCTATGGAAGGAGGAGGGGTGAAGAGCGCTCACCCCCCACCCTCCACCACCCGGCCCCGTGCTCGCCCAGGATCCAGTCTGGGAAAACACACCGTCCGTGGTAATGTACCCCAAGAGCCTCAATAGTGTTATACTGTTACACAAGCTCAATGCACCGGTATATAGAGATGTATCATCTAAGATGGCGAACCTTTTAGAGACCGAGTGCCCAAACTACAACCAAGACCCACTTATTTATCGCACAGTGCCAACACAGAAATTTAATTTGTGATTGATACCAGCACCTGAGGACAACAATAAAGCAGAAAACAGAAGAAATTTGGATGATCATTGTAGCTTCCCTCCAGGGTCCCATAAACAGGAAGAATTGTCAGGGCCGGAGCAGGAGCTACAATGATAATCCACATCTGTCCACACCTTCCCACTCCTCCAGTAGTCCCAGGTAGAACTGTCACTTTACTATAGCTCTGTGCACTGCAAGTCCTGGACTGTCTGGGACTACAGGAAGATACCTGGAGTTATCTCTGGTGAAGGCCTGAGTGCCCACAGAAAGGGCTCTGAGTGCCACCTCTGGCACCAGTGCCATAGGTTAGCCATCACTGATCTAAGAGATATCCATACATATCTCTACATTATCCGTTAAATTACGTTTAATTCATTAAAGATTAATGATACATTTTAGATTAAAGTACGGAAAAATACTTATTGCATTTTTTTAAAAAACAAATAAAGTGTCAAACTAGAGGCAACCTAAAAACTAAAGCTTGTCTTGCAAAACATGCAAATTCTCTGAAGGGAATCTGTGAACGTTGCGATTATGTGCGATATTTGCCGCACAGCATTTTTACAGCAACATCTGCGCAGTGCGTGGGATTTAGCTCAAACGTGGGAAAAATCTGCATCAGAATCGCTTTTTTTACGATAAATAGGGAAAGAGGTGCCAAGTCACTTATTCCTGTGGACGTTGGTGTGGAAATCAGTCTCGATAAAGCAAAGGTCTGACCCCCCCCCCCCTGTTAGCGGCAAAACAGCCGCATTTTATGCATAATAGTCCATCTGGCTGTGGGATTATCGATGGGGTAAATCCCACAGTCATTCAGCTACCATGTGCGACTATCCGAAAAGTTTATTATTTTTTTACACTAAGCATCGGTATTGAATTCCACATTCTGGTATAAGTGCAACTTTAGTTTTACTGTATTTGTACACGTAGCCCATGAGGTGTATAGCACTGCTGAATATTATGGTGCAGAAAGGTTGGTTCACAACGTAAAGAAACGCCAGCCTTCCTGCAGTGTGGTTTCTGGGATTTAGGACAATCGCATACAAAACATTGCAGGAAAAAGTCTTCAATGGAAACGCTGTGCACGGTGCAGAAATCAACCTTTGTATTGGCTGAGCTCCCCCCCCCCCCAGCTACTGCTAAATCACGGCATATACCATCAGAAACAAGATGATTGGGCTCGTTTCTCATGCACAACGCCCATGGGATAACCACTAGTTAAAATCCACAAACCCTCATCCTAATACAGGACGGATATCTGAACACAGCAGGCCAGACTTATCAAACGTGTCTCATAGGAAGACATTTCAGTTTCAGGACGGCCTTCTACAGCAGCAGATCCGCCACAGTGTGCGATGCTAGATAATAAATCTGGCATGGTGTAAGACTGCCTTGTCGTACTTTACACCCCTCTGCTATTATGCCCCCGCACCTAATGTCTCACCTCTACAAAGTTATGGATGGCTTCCAGATAGGCCAGGTTATTGTCCGTCACATCCACACAAATGCAGAAGTAGAGGCCAGCGTAGCGGCGGTAGATGATCTTAAAATTCCGAAACTGTAAGGAAGCAGGAAAAATAAATATATCAGTAAATATGAAGCCGCTCCCCTCAACCTCTTCCCACATCAGTGGAAGGCACAACATGATGGCCCCCCACTATGTACCCCTCAATGTATGAGCACACAATGATGATGGCATCACACACCCGGGCAGTGTATGAGCACACAATGATGATGGCATCACACACCCGGGCAGTGTATGAGCACACAATGATGATGGCATCACACACCCGGGCAGTGTATGAGCACACAAATGATGATGGCATCACACACCCGGGCAGTGTATGAGCACACAGTGATGATGGCATCACACACCCGGGCAGTGTATGAGCACACAGTGATGATGGCATCACACACCCGGGCAGTGTATGAGCACACAGTGATGATGGCATCACACACCCGGGCAGTGTATGAGCACACAATGATGATGGCATCACACACCCGGGCAGTGTATGAGCACACAATGATGATGGCATCACACACCCGGGCGGTATATGAGCACACAATGATGATGGCATCACACACCCGGGCGGTGTATGAGCACACAATGATGATGGCATCACACACCCGGGCAGTGTATGAGCACACAATGATGATGGCATCACACACCCGGGCAGTGTATGAGCACACAATGATGATGGCATCACACACCCGGGCAGTGTATGAGCACACAATGATGATGGCATCACACACCCGGGCAGTGTATGAGCACACAATGATGATGGCATCACACACCCGGGCAGTGTATGAGCACACAATGATGATGGCATCACACACCCGGGCAGTGTATGAGCACACAATGATGATGGCATCACACACCCGGGCAGTGTATGAGCACACAATGATGATGGCATCACACACCCGGGCAGTGTATGAGCACACGATGATGATGGCATCACACACCCGGGCAGTGTATGAGCACATGATGATGATGACATCACACATCCCAGCAGTGTATAAGCACACAATTATGATGACACCACATACCCTGGTGGGGGATGAGTACACAATAATTATGACATCACACACACCAGTAGTGTATGAGCACACAATGATGATGACATCCCACATCCGAGCAGTGTACAACAACAAAATGATTACATCACACACGCCGGCAGAGTATGAACACACGATAATGATGATAACACACATCTTGGCAGTGTATGACCACAAAATGATTATGACACCACGGACCTCGGCACTGTATGAGCACACTACGATGATGACATCACACACCCAGGTGGTGCATGACCACACAATAATGATGGCATCACAGACCCAGGTGGTGTATGAGCACACAATGATGATACCACAGACCCAGGCAGTGTATGAGCACACGATGAAGGCGTCACACGTCCCAGCAGTGTATGAGCACACAATGATGGCATCACACACCCCGGCAGTGTATGAGCACAATGTGATGAGGGCACCACAAACCCTGGCGGGGTATGAGCACACAATGATGATGACACAACGGACCCAGGCAGTGTATGAGCACTGATGGCATCACACATCCCTGTAGTATACAAGCACACAATGTTGATGGCACCACACACCCTGGTGGGGGATGCGCACACAGAATAGGTGCATTCGCCCCCTTTTCACCTCAACAAAGTTGGTGTGCTTGGCATCACGGACGGTCACCACGGCGTGCACTTCCTCTATTAGTTTCTGCTTCTCATCATCATCAAATTGCATGTACCACTTAGCGAGGCGGGTCTTCCCTGCGCGGTTCTGGATCAAGATGAAACGGATCTGGGGAAAGATAGAAAAAAAAAAAAGGCTCAGTATTGTGTGTGGCCTCCACGTGCCTGTATGACCTCCCTACAACACCTCGGCATGCTACTCATGAGGCTCAGTATTGTGTGTGGCCTCCACGTGCCTGTATGACCTCCCTACAACACCTCGGCATGCTACTCATGAGGCTCAGTATTGTGTGTGGCCTCCACGTGCCTGTATGACCTCCCTACAACACCTCGGCATGCTACTCATGAGGCTCAGTAGTGTGTGTGGCCTCCACATGCCTGTATGAACCCCCTACAACGTCCAGGCATGCTCCTGATAAGGCTCAGCAGTGTGTAGCCTCCACATGCCTGTATGACCTCACTACAATGCCTCGGCATGCTCCTTATGAGGCTCAGTATTGTGTGTGGCCTCCACGTGCCTGTATGACCTCCCTACAACTCCTCGGCATGCTCCTGGTGTGGCTCCGCACTGTGTATGGCCTCCACATGCCTGTATGACACCACACACACACACACACACACACACACACACACACACACACACACACACACAACACCTGGGCATACTCCTGAAGAGGCTCAGTTTTGTTTGACCTCCACACAACATCATGGTGTTCTCCTGATGAGGCTTAGGGGGTGCATTTATCACCTTTTTCCCCTTGCTGTTGGTGTTTTTGCTCCTTTTTCTGCGTAATGGGAATATTACGCCTCAATTCGCCGTGTGTTTTTGCGCCTGATTTGTCATTACATTGAGCCTCTTTACAGATGTTTGCGCCTGATTTATTATACTATTGCACTTATATGAGAACAAATAATTGCGCAATAACGCCAGTCCTGACCATGCTTAGGAAAGGCAATGGTATGATTTGTGCTATAAATTGTGCCTTTTTAAAATTTGATGTCTCTTCCATGTCTCCTGGTTTACTGGTCTGTCTCCTGGTATCTGCTCCCCTCCTCCATGTCTCCTGGTATCTGCTCCTCCTCCATGTCTCTTGGTGTACTGCCCTGTCTCCTGGTATCTCCTCCTCCATGTCTCCTGGTGTACTGGCCTGTCTCCTGGTATCTGCTCCTCCTCCATGTCTCTTGGTGTACTGCCCTGTCTCCTGGTATCTCCTCCTCCATGTCTCCTGGTGTACTGCCCTGTCTCCTGGTATCTCCTCCACCATGTCTCCTGGTGTACTGGCCTGTCTCCTGGTATCTGCTCCCCCCCACACACACCGTGTCCCTTGGTGTACTGGCCTGTCTCCTGGTATCTGCTCCCCTCCTCCATGTCTCCTGGCCTGTCTCCTGGTATCTGCTCCCCCCCCCCACCGTGTCTCCCGGTGTACTGGCCTGTCTCCTGGTATCTGCTCCCCCCTCCATGTCTCCTGGTGTACTGGCCCATCTCCTGGTATCTGCTCCCCCCCTCCATGTCTCCTGGTGTACTGGCCTGTCTCCTGGTAGCACTTCCAGCTTTTGGACACTACACCGACAGACACAGCAAACCTTCTGGCCATGTCTCGCATTGATGTGCCATCCGGGATGAGCTGCACTAGCTGAGCCATTTGTGTGGGTTGCTGAGGCGTTGTAGGGAGGTCATACAGGCACATGGAGGCCACACACACAACACTGAGCCTCCACAGGAGCATGTCAAACCATTGTAGGGAGGTCATACAGGCACGTGGATTCCACACACAACACTGAGCCTCATCAGGAGCATGCAGAGGCATTGCTGGGTCATACAGGCACGTGGAGGCCACACACAATAACAAGCCACATTTTGTTTTGTTTTACGGTCATCATATCAATGTTAAATCATCCTGTACTGTGTTTTTCCACATTACTATTGTGGGTGACTCCAAATCTCCATTGGTTAATACTTTTTATTTCCATTGATAAGTTTTTTTTAATGTGATTCTGATGTATGCAGTGTACATACATATGTAGAGGGATGTATGCGATACATATACGCACAGGTGATGTATACGATACATATACGTACAGGTGATGTATGTGATACATATACGTACAGCTGATGTATGCGGTACATATACGTACAGGTGATGTATGCGGTACATATACGCACAGGTGATGTATGCGGTACATATACGCACAGGTGATGTATGCGGTACATATACGCACAGGTGATGTATGCGGTACATATACGCACAGGTGATGTATGCGGTACATATACGCACAGGTGATGTATGCGGTACATATACGCACAGGTGATGTATGCGGTACATATACGCACAGGTGATGTATGCGGTACATATACGTACAGGTGATGTATGCGGTACATATACGTACAGGTGATGTATGCGATATATATATATATGTACAAGTGATGTATGCGGTACATATACGTACAGGTGATGTATGCGGTACATATACGTACAGGTGATGTATGCGGTACATATACGTACAGGTGATGTATGCGGTACATATACGTACAGGTGATGTATGCGATATATATACGTACAAGTGATGTATGCGGTACATATACGTACAGGTGATGTATGCGGTACATATACGTACAGGTGATGTATGCGATATATATGTACAAGTGATGTATGCGGTATATATACGTACAAGTGATGTATGTGGTACATATACGTACAGGTGATGTATGCGGTACATATACGTACAGGTGATGTATGCGGTACATATACGTACAGGTGATGTATGCGATATATATACGTACAAGTGATGTATGCGGTACATATACGTACAGGTGATGTATGCGGTACATATACGTACAGGTGATGTATGCGATATATATGTACAAGTGATGTATGCGGTATATATACGTACAAGTGATGTATGCGGTACATATACGTACAGGTGATGTATGCGGTACATATACGTACAGGTGATGTATGCGATATATATGTACAAGTGATGTATGCGGTACATATACGTACAGGTGATGTATGCGATATATATATATGTACAGGTGATGTATGCGGTACATATACGTACAGGTGATGTATGCGATATATATATATGTACAGGTGATGTATGCGGTACATATACGTACAGGTGATGTATGCGATATATATATATATATATATATATATATATATATATATATATACGTACAAGTGATGTATGTGATATATATATATATGTACAAGTGATGTATGTGGTATATATACGTACAAGTGATGTATGTGATATATATATATATATATACGTACAAGTGATGTATGTGATATATATATATATACGTACAAGTGATGTATGTGGTATATATATACGTACAAGTGATGTATGTGGTATATATATACGTACAAGTGATGTATGTGGTGTATATATATATATATATACACGTACAAGTGATGTATGTGGTGTATATATATATATATATATATATATACACGTACAAGTGATGTATGTGGTGTATATATATATACGTACAAGTGATGTATGTGATATATATATACGTACAAGTGATGTATGTGATATATATATACGTACAAGTGATGTATGTGATATATATATACGTACAAGTGATGTATGTGATATATATATATATATACGTACAAGTGATGTATGTGATATATATATACGTACAAGTGATGTATGTGATATATATACATATGTACAAGTGATGTATGTGATATATACGTACAGGTGATGTATGTGATATATATACATATGTACAAGTGATGTATGCGGTGTATATACGTACAGGTGATGTATGTGATATATATATATGTACAAGTGATGTATGCGGTGTATATACGTACAGGTGATGTATGTGATATATATATGTACAAGTGATGTATACGGTGTACATACGTACAGGTGATGTATGCGGTGTATATACGTACAGGTGATGTATGCGGTGTATATACGTACAGGTGATGTATGCGGTGTATATACGTACAGGTGATGTATGCGGTGTATATACGTACAGGTGATGTATGCGGTGTATATACGTACAGGTGATGTATGCGGTGTATATACGTACAGGTGATGTATGCGGTGTATATATGTACAAGTGATGTATGCGGTATATATACGTACAAGTGATGTATGTGGTATATATATATGTACAAGTGATGTATGCGGTATATATACGTACAGGTGATGTATATGACACATATATTTGCGTTACACATACAGCAGCCTCCCCGGTATTAGTGATACACGTCAGGTCTATAGGATAATTACAGTATAATAAGATATTACGGAGCTTCTCTCACCATTGCTGCCTCTCCCTTCTCTTCCCTTCCTGTCACCCGCTACGGATTTCCGGAGGAACTACAACTCCCATGCTGCTTTACGGCTATCCGAGGAAGTGACGTCAGAGAATCATCCGCGTAAGACCTCAGAGCAGCCAGTAGGGGGAGGAGCGATGGAACATGCGGGAAATCGTCACCGATGTCCCGTGTTATATCGTCACTGTCCTGTCCTATATGTCGCGCGTTATATCGTCACTGTCCTGTCATATATGTCCCGCGTTATATCGTCACTGTCCTGTCCTATATGTCCCGCGTTATATCGTCACTGTCCTGATATATATGTCCAGTGTTATATCGTCACTGTCCTGTCATATATGTCCCTTGTTATATCGTCACTGTCCTGATATATATGTCCCGCGTTATATCGTCACTGTCCTGTCATATATGTCCCGCGTTATATCGTCACTGTCCTGTCATATATGTCCCGCGTTATATCGTCACTGTCCTGTCATATATGTCCCGCGTTATATCGTCACCGTCCTGTCATATATGTCCCGGGTTATATCGTCACTGTCCTGTCATATATGTCCCGCGTTATATCGTCACTGTCCTGTCATATATGTCCCGCGTTATATCGTCACCGTCCTGTCATATATGTCCCGCGTTATATCGTCACTGTCCTGTCATATATGTCCCGCGTTATATCGTCACCGTCCTGTCACATATGTCCCGCGTTATATCGTCACCGTCCTGTCATATATGTCCCGCGTTATATCGTCACCGTCCTGTCATATATGTCCCGCGTTATATCGTCACTGTCCTGTCATATATGTCCCGCGTTATATCGTCACTGTCCTGTCATATATGTCCCACGTTATATCGTCACTGTCCTGTCATATATGTCCCGCGTTATATCGTCACTGTCCTGTCATATATGTCCCGCGTTATATCGTCACCGTCCTGTCACATATGTCCCGCGTTATATCGTCACCGTCCTGTCATATATGTCCCGCGTTATGTCGTCACTGTCCTGTCACATATGTCCCGCGTTATGTCGTCACCGTCCTGTCACATATGTCCCGCGTTATGTCGTCACCGTCCTGTCACATATGTCCCGCGTTATATCGTCACCGTCCTGTCACATATGTCCCGCGTTATGTCGTCACTGTCCTGTCACATATGTCCCGCGTTATGTCGTCACTGTCCTGTCACATATGTCCCGCGTTATGTCGTCACTGTCCTGTCACATATGTCCCGCGTTATGTCGTCACTGTCCTGTCACATATGTCCCGCGTTATGTCGTCACTGTCTTGTCACATATGTCCCGCGTTATGTCGTCACTGTCTTGTCACATATGTCCCGCGTTATGTCGTCACTGTCCTGTCACATATGTCCCGCGTTATGTCGTCACTGTCCTGTCACATATGTCCCGCGTTATGTCGTCACTGTCCTGTCACATATGTCCCGCGTTATGTCGTCACCGTCCTGTCACATATGTCCCGCGTTATGTCGTCACCGTCCTGTGACATATGTCCCGCGTTATGTCGTCACCGTCCTGTGACATATGTCCCGCGTTATATCGTCACCGTCCTGTCACATATGTCCCGCGTTATATCGTCACCGTCCTGTCATATATGTCCCGTGGTATATCGTCACCGTCCTGTCATATATGTCCCGCGTTATATCGTCACCGTCCTGTCATATATGTCCCGCGTTATATCGTCACTGTCCTGTCACATATGTCCCGCGTTATGTCATCACTGTCCTGTCATATATGTCCCGCGTTATGTCGTCACTGTCTTGTCATATATGTCCCGGGTTATGTCGTCACTGTCCTGTCACATATGTCCCGCGTTATGTCGTCACTGTCTTGTCATATATGTCCCGGGTTATGTCGTCACTGTCCTGTCATATATGTCCCATGGTATATCGTCACTGTCCTGTCATATATGTCCCGTGTTATATCGTCACTGTCCTGTCATATATGTCCCGGGTTATATCGTCACTGCCCTGTCATATATGTCCCGCGTTATATCGTCACTGTCCTGATATATATGTCCCGCGTTATATCGTCACTGTCCTGTCATATATGTCCCGCGTTATATAGTCACTGTCCTGTCATATATGTCCCGGGTTATATCGTCACTGTCCTGTCATATATGTCCCTTGTTAGAGCCTCACTGTGCTGACGGAGATGTCCCATTCATATGGTCACGGTCCTGTCACAGATTTCCTATGTTATACCGTCACTTTTCTGTGTGATGTGTCCCGTATTCTATGGTCGCCATCCTGTCACAGATGTCCCATGTTATGTCACCATCCAGTTAAAGATGTCCCATGATTGGCTGTATTACTATGTTTGGGGCAGCAGGAGCCTCCTGTATAAAAAGGAGATGTATCTGTTCTTTCATGCTGCAAGTTTTCTAAATACATTGGGGCAGAATTATCTTAGGCTTTATTCATGAGGGATCTATATACAGCCGACGTATATATGTCCCCCATACACTTTTATGGCCTCACAGCGCCATATGGGAGCGGTACTGTGCCGTACCGTTCCGTAGACCATAGAAAGATAGAACATGTGGAATACGGCGCCATGTGCGGTGCATTCCTGTGGAGAGGGGTGGGGGTGAGCAGTGCTCATCCCCTGCTCCTCTCCCTGGCGCCGATGTATGTCCGCCATACTATGGTACGGCAGGCATACATCGTGTGAATGTAGCCTTAGTCTGATGCAGACTTTATGTTGTATTTTATTGACATTTTGGGAGTATTGAGTTATTTTTCCAATATTTTGTGACCTTTCCAAGCACTACATGAAGTTTGCAGTGTAGCAGTAAACCGGGTTTGTGTCTAAGTGGTAATTATTTTGCTTCCAGATGTTAGCGCATGATTTAACATTGTTTTGTGCATAAAAAGATGCAAAAATTGAGCAAAAACACTCCATTCCTGATCATGCATAGGAAAGCCAACGGTATGGATTTTCAAAATTTCCGCTTTTTTGAAAATTTGAGCCTAAAGGAAACCCTGTCTTTTTATAATTTGGTGTTCAGAGTGGTTTTTACAAGAGCCACCCAAATTTTCCATATTAATTTCATAATACTTTTTGATACTTTTTATTAGAATTTTTTTTTTTTTTCAGATTGAGCAAATATTTCTCTAGCGTATACATACAGACAGTCCCCGGGTTACATACAAGATAGGGTCCGGAGGTTTGTTCTTAAGTTGAATTTGTATGTAAGTCAAAACTGTATATTTTATAATTGTAGATCCAGACAAAAAAAAATTTTGGCCCCAGTGACAATTGGAGTTTAAACATTTTTTGCTGTAATGGGACCAAGAATTATCAATAAGTCTTCATTACAGACACTTTACAGCTGATCATTGCAGCCTGGGGCTATAGTAACATCCAGAGAGGTCACCAGAGGTCAGAGGGGTCTGTCTGTAACTATGGGTTGTCTGTAAGTCGGGTGTCCTTAAGTAGGGGACCGCCTGTATAATTCATTTTTTGTAGCTTATAGTATACAGGTAGCCCCAGCACACTCACCCTCCCATTTCCTCCATCGGGCTGCGCTCGGTACAATCACCCACCCTGCCTGATGGAAGAAACGGGCCTGTTGATGTGGCATTTTTTTAAAAAAAGCTTTATGGTTATAGCTACTTTTCAGGAATCCAGTTTAAAAGTGAAACTCATATAGTATATATATATATCTCTAGAGTCATTACAATCAGAGTGAACTTTTTCAAGTGTTTATTTATGTTAATGTTGTTCATTATGGCAACAGTGAAGGAAACCCCAAAAGTCATTGCATAAGATGTTTCAATCTGTCTTCGCCCGAATAATTTTCCACCGAAATGTGCGCCACAATTATTAAAGGTTTGAGACCATTTTTCGGCAGTTTTCCAACTCGTCAAAAAAGTGGTGTGTCATCAATAATTAGGGGGCTTGAATGGACAGGAAATAGCCCTTGCAGCAGAAAGTTCAGTCCGGTGCCAGAAAATTCAATATTGTGGTGCACAAAACTAGACCAACTAATTCAAGGTGCAAAGCACGACTCGCCAGTCTTGTACTGCACCAGATTAATCATCCAGCATCAGGCACAGGGATTAACCTGGAGCAGCACAGAACACATTAATACATCTCCCCGTTTTGTTTATGCCTTGTATCTGCTGGCTGTACACATCCTGAACATCTCCATTATCTTCCGTCACCAGCTGATTTCAGTTATTTCAAGAATGTGAACAGGGAACATACAGAATAATGCATCCAGGGAAGTAATTTACAAGCAGAAGAAAAGGACCGCATGAAGATTGACAGAAGCTGTGGGTCAGACATGCATGCTGCACATAGAAGGTGTAAAGCAGCTGACTCCATGGAGCATCGATTGCAGACTCGATTCTAGGGAATAGTTATGGTTAAGATTGAAAGAACGACTAATACTCCACCACCATAGTGGAATATGGACAGCATATTGTTATCAGAACCAACTTAAAAACACCTGGTACCCCTGAGATCTGCAAGATTGCTTCACTGCATTCATTTGCCTATGCTGTGAAATGGACATCTAAGAGACTGCTGAGCTGTTAACTTGTACGGTATATATCCACCCATACATCTGGGGGTGTGTGTTCTTTTTTTGTATGATTACAAACCACAGCCTAGTTGTATGTGTAGTGCTCTAACTGTATGAAGTAGTGGGAGTCTTTGGGGTGACTTCTAGTGGAGCTGTAGGGGTCTGGTAGGACCCAGAGCAAAGGGTCAAAGAATCCAAAATACACAAGTCACAAGCCGGCTAGTTCAATGTAAAACTAGCAAGCATGGAGGAAATAGTTAGCAAACCTTTAATGAGATGTCAGAGGCTCTGATCAGAAGATGATTGGATCAGTTCTCTGACATCCAGACAGGGCAGAAATTGTAGTGGATGGATATTCTGTCTTTCTCAATGGATTAACCTATTGCCCGTCTGTCCATAGTGAAGCCCGGATCGCTGTATAGGGGTGAAAACTGGAGTCTAGGAATAATGCCTCTAGGCCCAAAGACTGGTTGGATAGCACACAACTTAAAGATCATCACTGCCACATAGCATGGATGGCCACCAATGAGATTTTAACTAAAATTCAGTACTGTGATTTGCTCCCCAGTGGGAGGGTGGATAGTTTAGTACTAGAGATAGCTCAGGTTACCTTGGGCCTCTAAATGCTGTTTCCACTGATCCTTTGGTTAAGAACCGGTTGGCAATGTGAAGTGGTTGCTGAGGCTTCCCGACCTCTCAAACAGCAACGCAGGCTTGTAAAATAAAGTCCCCTTTGGCATTGGGAGTGGGTGTGGTCGGGGAAGGGAATGTTGTTTTCATATTGGTTTGGTAATGACGTTAATGGTGGATTTGAATACAGCTTATAGGGGTATTGGGTCGGCTACTATGGGGCCTCATGTAAGGGAGGTAAAATATTTTTTGCATCATTCCCCGTTAATGGTGAGGCTCCAATGTGGGGAAGGTGAGCTTAGAAACCAGGGTGAGTGGCGGTTAAATGCCTTTTGGTTGAAGTTGATGGATAAAGTGCAGGTTAGGGCCTAGTTGCAGGAATACCTTGACATCCAATGAGGGAGATAATGGATGTCTTTGAATCTTTTTATCGAAATCTTTACTCATCAAGGATAAATTACACTGCAGAGCAATTGGAGGAATTCTTGGGGAGTGTTGATATGCAATGTCTTTCGGTGGAGGAGCAGGACTACTGGATAGCCCCATTTTTTGGGGGGGAATAATGGTGGTAGCAGGGATGGCAAACGAGAAGGCACCTGTGGTAGACGGGATCCCAGTAGAAGTGTTTATATTGGTGCCACAACGGTTGGAGACCTTTGAAGGAGTGCTACGCGGCATTAATAGTGGCGCTACCAAAGAAGAGGAAAGATGTTCAGATTCAGGATTCGTACAGACCATTGTCATTGCTTAATTAAGATATCCAAAATATCAAAATCTTGGCAAAGGTCTTTGCAAGTAGGTTGGGTGATAGGGACCGTGATACATAGGGATCAGTCAGGTTTCATTCCCTCGAAGTCTATGGCGTTGAATCTGAGGAGGTTATATCTGAATCTACAGGCTGCGGAGGCAGTGGAGGAGGCTGCGGTTTGGAATGAATTTGAGATGGGTGCACTTGTTATATATAGGCCCCCTATGGCTTGTGTGCGGACGAACGGGTTTGTTTCTGATAGATTCATTCTACAGAGGGGGATAAGACAAGGTTGTCCCTTATCACCATTGCTGTTTACGTTTGCTATAGGCCAGTGGTGGCGAACCTATGGCACGGGTGCCAAAGGTGGCACTCAGAGCCCATTCCGCTGACACTCAGATCATCTCCCTAGGACAGAGTTCACCAAACGCTGAATCTTCCTGCAGTCCCAGGCAACTTAAGAAATGCTGCTCTCAGGGCTATATTAAAGCGACACTTCTTCGGCTGTTTGGAACTGCGGGAAAAGTTGGACGGTTTTGAAAGAACCGCATTATTTTTGGAGATCATCCTGCTGGGCCCACCATTCTTCCTGTACAGAAAGACTCTGGGGAGAAGCTTACTCTGAATTTGCCCTCCTTCTTTCAACGGTCTTGGTGGCCTCAAGGGGCCAGTACGATTGAAAAATGTGGAAGAACAGGTAGCAACAAGTTACTACTTATAATTCCATGTTGGCATTCTTCAGTAAATAAGTGAATTTTGGTTGTAGTTCGGTCTATCAAAGGTTCGCCATCACTGCTATAGGCTATCATTAGGCAATACCGGGGCATCCGTGGCTTTTGGTACCTGGGGGCTGAGGAGCGGATAGCACTATATGCTGATGACCTCTTTCTGTTTGTGTTGTAGTATATGCTTGTTTTAAAGATTAAGCCATGGATGTCTAAGTACTGACTATTCTTTACAGTGAAACTGTGAATGGCTCATTAAATCACTCACTTCCAGTGGTGATGGACCTCATCTCTGGCTATAGGGACTATTTTCGGTTATGGATTAATTGGGCACAGTCACCGCTATTAGCATTGCTTTCTTGGTGGAAGAGTTTACTTAAAATGGTATTGGGATTACTAGATAATTATCAGATGATGTAGATCTGAATTTAGTTCCTTTGCTAACTGAAACAAAGTTGTGGATTTTGGTCTGGAAAAGTTGCCCCTTTCAGCCTTGGGTCGAGCTAATCTTATCCAAATGGTTTTGATGCCACAGTTGTTATACATCCTGCACAATGCGCAAGTCTGGATCCCCAAGGGTTGGTTTTGTAGAACAGCATCTTTAGAGACCTGGTGTGGAAGCAAGTGATACCATGAATGCGACTAGAGGAGCTTCTGTTACCTAAAGATAAAGAAGGACTGGCACTCCTTAATAAGTAGGCTTACTATTTACCGGCACAATGTCAACATCTTGGGGGGGGGGGGGTGGAATCTTATTGCCCAAGGATGTTGTATCATTTTGGTGCTGATGTACCTCCGGTGGCAGCGCTGGAAGCTGGAGTATTTGTGAGACAGACGAGGGGTCACCCGACACTAGCATATTGGTACAGAAAGTGTGGAAGGTGCATAAATGTCACGGATGCTCCTGTGAACCATGTCCCGGGTCGCAGGACTACCCATGTGTCCCCAGAGCCAGTCTGCATCCTCACCTACCTTCCCTTGGTGGTTCCTGCGCTCCGGCGTGCACGTCCCTGCCCCCTAGTGCGCACACCGGCTCTGTAAGATTTAAAGAGCCAGCGCACCAATAATTGGTGCTGGCCGGCCGCCATCCCTGATAAATTGCCAGCCCCTTCTGTGTCCCCTGACGGATCGTTGAGCTCTATGCCTTTGAGAAAGCATTTCTACTCTGCCTGTGTGATTCCTGTTGTGACCTCCTGTTATGTTCATGACTCTGATTCTTTGCCGCCTGCCCTGACCTTCTGTTTGGTCCCTGACTTTGATCCTGTACTGCCTGTCCAAGACCAAGTTTCTGCTCTACGATTCTATACTTCGCCTTGGCTACCATCGCAAGCAAGTCACGCCTGTGTAGCGACTTGGTGGTATCTCGCCTCAGCAAGTCCACCCCGCTTTGCGGCAGGCTCTGGTGAAAACCAGATGCCCCTTAGACTCCACTCCCAGGTGTGAGCTTATGTCATCGCTCGTGGTGGTACAGTGGGTCCACTATCCTTGAATCTTGAAAGTAAGATCAGGCCATGGATTCCGTTCCATTACCTGAACTTGCTGACCTCATCTCTATCATGGCTCAGCAGTCTGATTACTGTGCAATGCCAGCAGATCAATCAGTTCACCACCATTATGCAACAGCTATTGGCTCCATCCACTACAGCGACTTCAACAGAACCCAGACTGCGTTTGTCTGTGCCTTCCAAATATGAAGAGGACACCAAGTCATGCAGAGGCTTCGTGACTCGGTGCTCTCTGCACATTGGGCTGATTCTACACAGTTCACCACAGTAAGGTCTAAGGTGGCAATCGTAGTCAGCCTACTCTCGGGGAAAGCCCTGGAATGGGCTGTCCGCACGAGATCTGCCGTATTCTCTCAGTGACCTCATCTCCCTGGCCACTCGGATAGACATCCGGTTCTCAGAGCTCCTGGAGTTAGTAGCGCCTAGAACATACGCAGATAAGGACCGGTCGTCTGTCCCGCTTGGCTCCAGTTTTCCAAAGACATCCACAGCTGCCATCCTTGCCTGCTGTTGAGGAGTCCATGCAGGTGGATAAAACTCGTCTGACACTTCAAGAGCGCTCCTGACGTTGAAAGGAGAATCTGTGTCTCTATTGTGCCAGTAAGGAATATTTTCTCGGAACTTGTCCACAGCGTCCGGGAATTGCACGCACCTTGGGTTCTTGGGAGAAGCGTCCCTAGGTGAAGGTAAAGCTTCTCCACGTCTGAATATCCCTGTTCTGCTCAGCTCTGGGACAGGTAGCCAGTTCCAGGCTTCTGCCTTCCTGGATTTGTGGTCTGTCTTGAGAAGCCGCTGGTCATCTCGTCCATCAGTGGGCAGATTCTGGTACTCTATGTCTGCAAGTACACAAAGTTGCACAAAGAGAGACTTTCATTTATGTGCTACCCTGGTTTACGACTTCTGTCTTTATGGGCCTTCCGTGGTTGCAGCACCTGTGCTCAACTGGCAGACTGGGGAAGTTCTTCATTGGGGACCAGAATGCCAGTAACGCTGTCTAGTGGCTCTTCATCCAGTGGCCTCTGTGCTTTCTCCGGTGTTCTCCAAGCCATTGGTGCGTTTCCCCACTTCTTAAATGGACTTTACTGACTCTGCCACTGCACTGGCCCTATGACTATCCTATAGAGCTGCTGCCAGGCACATCTCCACGGGGTCGGGTGTACCCACTATCTGTGCCTGAGACTGCGACTATGTCGGCCTATGTCAAGGAGAATCTACAATAGGGGTTCATTCGCAAGTCCTCCTCTCCTGCAGGTGCTGGATTTTTCTTAGTGGCCAAGAAGGATGGTTCTCTCCACCCTTGAATTGACTACTGAGGCCTTAGTAAAGTTAAGGTGCAGAACCGCCACCCCTGATCACGGAACCTAATCCTCATACGTGCGGGTGATGAATGGAAGACTTCCTTCAACACTCCAGATGGGCACTTCTGGTCATGCCCTTTGAACTCTGCAATGCACCTGCTGTGTTTCAAGAGTTTGTCAATGAGACTTCAGAGACTAACTTTATACCTGTGTTGTGGTCTACTTGGATGATATCTTGGTGTTCTCTACAGACCTGGAGTCCCATCAGGCCCATGTACAACACATTCTTAGATTCCTAAGGGTTAATCGTCTATATGCCAAACTCAAGAAGTGTTAGTTCCACCAGAAAAGCCTTCCGTTCCTCGGGTATATCATCTCAAGGGACTACAGATAGATCCCACTAAGTTGTCTGCGGTGCTTCAGTGGCCTCGCCCAGTGGGACTTCGTGCTATCCAGAGATTCCTGGGCCTTGCTAACTACAACCAACAAAACACCGTATTTCTCCTCCCTCATGTCACCTATTGTTTCTCTGACAAAGAAAGACGCTGGCCCTTTTTACACAATCAATCCACCCACCAGAGATCCCCAAAAGAATGACCATTTCCTATTATTCTAACACCCCGCTGCCTGTGATGACACAAATATGTTAATTGCTGTTTTAATTACTCAGGGTCTATGAATGCTGGTTACGCCTCTGAATCTTTATATGTTAATATCTTGATATGTGGGCCTCCTACAGACTTGCTTCCATCTTTTCCCTCATGATGTCCCGCACACATTCAGACTAATCATGAGGATAACCGTATTAATATTTTGGGAGTTTTTCAGTTGTTCTCTATTACTGTGACGCTATCCCTTGGCCTTTGACACATTAACAGAAGATTTGTGAATGGAATTATTATGGAGAGGTTAAAACATGAATTATGCCACATATTCCTCTGATATGTATCGCAAGAAGGTCTTTCTAGCTGTGACCCAAGATCCAGAGTTGACATTAACTCTTGCCGATCTCGTTAATGGATATAGAGAGAATTTCATCCACACACCATGAATTTTTACATTGGATGTCTGGTTTTGGGTATTGCCCCAGTATGCTGGTCTGCTTTTAGTGCAATTCCTAGGGAATTTTAGATGGGATGGGTGCTTACAACTCCTCATTTCGAGATATTCTTGTATTTACCCTACAGTGCTGTTTAATAGGCTGTTGAAGTTTGTACCTATATCGTTTTCAGTGGCTCAGCATTACTCTATTTCATGCCAGAGTATGTTTAGTACTCTTCTCTGTGTCCGGGAGGCAGTGGAGAAGGGCAGAGTGGGTCACTCTATTAGCTGTTCCTAGATCGGTACAAAAGTATTTGATTTACCATGATTACTATCGATCTGTCCTGAGATGTGGCTTTTCAGTGTTGAGAGTTTCATACCTGTGAACAGTTGGATTGGTCACTCTTATGAGGTTCAGTTTGGTGTTCCCTATGTTCCCCAATTCCTTAGGAAGGTTGATCGTAGTCCATTAGTGTTGGGATGGACCATGCAGCACCGGACGCCACTGTTTGGGTGGTATCATATGCTGATGATGTCACAGTTTTTTTGGCCATGTGATGGTGAAGACTGAACACTACTCAGAGGCGTCTGGGTCATAGTTCACCCAGGATAAGGATAAGAGCTCTTTATTTCCCAGTCACTCTCTCAGGGCCCCAAGACTCTGGTCTCGTCATTGAATTTGGCCAGGAGGATTATCTCATACACAACTGAGACAGCATGCTTAAATGGGTTATCCGTGATGAAGAAATAAATTAGGGCCTGGCTGGGGCAGGCTTTTTAAAAATAATAAAAGTGTTTGCCCAGCACATTAAAAAAAATAACCTTACATACTCACCTTACAGCAGTGCCCAAAGCTTGGTGCGGCTCGGGAGCGCCGGAAGGTGAGTATGTAAGGTTAATTTTTTTAGAGATCTGTGTATAAGCCGAGGTGGGGTTTTTCAGCACATTTTTTTGTAATGAAAAACTCGACTTGAGTCTATACGGCACTCACCTCCTCCATTGCCACTGATGTCCCACGGCACAGTTTGCCTGATCCTCATCCCTGTTTGTTTACAGGAGCACAGAAACCGCGCACCGGGGGCTTCTGGCCAGCTGGAAGCTCCAATCTGACACCATCTCCCAGCTCCCTACAAAGCTGAGAGATAAGGACGGATGGGGGTGGCCGGGAGTGGCTGGCGGATGATGCAGCAATTGAATACTTCTGCCTGCCAGGCACAACACAGTGATTACATCATTCTCTGGTGCAGTGCATAACGAATGTAAGAGGAGAAGTGCAGAGCCAGTCAATGGAACGGCAGAGCTTCATTATCATGTTATAATTGTTTTTATTTTAAAACCACTCAGCACAGGGATTAAACAAGATATGTTTCTGCATCAGTGTAGCTACAGCATTCTCAAGGTATGTTTTGTTCATAATGCATAAAAAACAAATGGTAGGTTTTCTTTAAGATTAATATTGAAAACCTCTGGTGGCAAATACTCTGTGGGTATATTCCCATTTATGTAGGGGACTGTTTTCATACTTCCTTCCAGTTATGGGAGACTTGAGGGCAATTGAAAGATGCTTGGATATTGAACACCACATGTCTTATGGAACAGATTTATGAAAAGTGGCCAACCCCTTTAAGTCCATTAATGTGTGTGGTATATGTTTTGTGGTGTAGTCTGTTATTAATGGGTGTTGTTTATTTTATTTTAGTTTTTTGTGAGTTTGGTTGTGTACATTGGCTAGGTGGGGTATATAGTAATATTATTTAATTTTAGTGTACGTAACATTATTGTTACAATTAATATACATTTAATCCCCAACTTAAGGACACCCGACTCACAGATCACAATAACATTGTTACAGTAAGACCTGGAAATGGTAAAACAACAGATTATGCTCCTAATCCCCTTGTGTACCGCCAAGCTATTTGTGTTGTTTTCTATTTTGAATTTTAATAAAAGTTCTACAGTACAGGATAAGTAATGTCGTTTATGTACCCAGTGACTGCACCACCAGCAGAATAGTGAGTGCAGCTCTGGGGTATAATACAGGATGTAACTCAGGATCAGTACAGGATAAGTAATGTCATGTATGTACACAGTGACTGCACCAGCAGCAGAATAGTGAGTGCAGCTCTGGAGTATAATACAGGATGTAACTCAGGATCAGTACAGGATAAGTAATGTCATGTATGTACACAGTGACTGCACCAGCAGCAGAATAGTGAGTGCAGCTCTGGGGTATAATACAGGATGTAACTCAGGATCAGTAAAGGATAAGTAATGTCATGTATGTACACAGTGACTGCACCAGCAGCAGAATAGTGAGTGCAGCTCTGGAGTATAATACAGGATGTAACTCAGGATCAGTACAGGATAAGTAATGTCATGTATGTACACAGTGACTGCACCAGCAGCAGAATAGTGAGTGCAGCTCTGGAGTATTTATTCCGATTTATCTCTATTAATACAGAATATTAGCTTCTCTTCCTGTTTCTGTATAAATATCATGTATGGTACATTATAATTTTTTAAGTTGTCCTATACTATGAGTCTGATGAAGGTCAGACTTAAGACCGAAACGTCACTGTTTGGATGTTTGCTATGAATTCTAAATAAAATCTCAAGTTATCACATAACAACAGTGTGATTGGAGTTACAATTTACATTGTATTGGCAGTCACTTTCATGGATGCAGTGTGATGCACTGCCCTTCTCACCAGCGTCTTCCTGCTCTTAGTTGCACTATGGGGCTCATTTATTAAGGGTCACGCTGCTCACTTTTGTTGGACTGTTCACCTGTTTTGGGGATTGCACGGCTATTTAACAGGTGTCTGCACTGGGATTGTATTGCACGCGATCAGATTTTGGTAGAAATTAGGGGGCGTGGCCATCTGATGATCCAACTGATTCGGATTGAGCGCAGGATTTAACTTTCAAATTGTGTCACAAGCCCAAGCACTTACATGCACTTTCGGTAAACTCCAGCAGACGGGTAGGTAAATGAGCCCCTATATCTTCGCTTACTAGGAAGGTAAAGGTTGTGCAATGATCAGGTACAGCTGCCGGGTCGGGTCAGTGCCCCCTGTGTCAGCGCGATTGACTACGAGTACACAGAAATGCTGGGCAGGAACATCTTGATATGGCAGCTTTATTGGTTAATCAATCTTCTTAAAAAATACAAAAAGAGGCCACCAAACCAAGAAAGGTGATAAATCCAACTATGATTAACACTGCATTGAAATGTGTGTCGAAATTTGAGGCGTTGGAAAAGGTGAACGCTTTTAACAACTTCCTTCTCTGTGCTTATTATTTGCATCCGCATAGTGTTGGGACTGATAGACCATTGTGGCTGCTGCATTATACATTGTAGAGGGGAGAGCTTAGTAAGTGGAAGAGCCATTAGTAGAGAGTTATAGTAGTTGAGATGAGAGTGACTCAGAGCGAAAATTAGGGATTTAGGCCCCTTCCACACTTGCGTTTTTCACGCGCGTTTTCTGCGAGTGCTTTTGACGCACAGAACTTGCATTGCACTCTGACCCATTGTAATCAATGGTCTTTTTCACACTTGCATTTTTTTCAAGCAAACATGCGTGTTTTTTTAAACGCGCGTTTAAATCTCGGCATGCTCTACTTTTGCAAGTCACGTGCGTGAAAAACGCACCATACAAGTCTATGGAGACGCATCAAAAACGCATCGCACTCTGAGACACAGGCAACTGCATCAATTGCCATAGAAAAGATAGAGCTCAGTCCTGAGTCCTTTCACGCGCAGATAAACACATTGAAATTGCATTGAAAACGGGCGTGAAAAAACTGAGACACTGAACAAACTCTGACTGAAAACTGACTGAGCTCTGATGCAAAATGTCAGTTTTTCACTGACCAAACCCTGATCGCAGCCTGATCAAACTCTGATGTCATCTGCAACTCAAGTGTGGAAGGGGCCTAAGGCTGGTGCCACACTAAGCGCTTTGAAAACGCAAACGCAGACAAAGCCGCGCCCACCGGGCCGGGCCTCGGTCCGATCGCATCAGCGTTTCTATGGAAACGCCTGCGATCGGGAACGAGCCACCAGTGTTTTGCGTTAAATGAACGGAAAACACCGGCAGCTCGTTCCCGATCACAGGCGCTTCCACGGAAACGCCGATGCGATCGGGCCGAGGCCCGGTGGGCGCGGCTTTGTCTGCGTTTTCAAACGCAGACAAAGCGCTTAATGTGGCATCAGCCTAAGGCCGCGGTCACACGTACCACTAGGCGTCCGTTCATAACGTGACGCTAGCACACAGGGGGAGGTCCTCGGCCCGAACGCATGAGAATATTAAAGAGGAAAAGGGGGAAACAACAGATTAAGCCCCTCCTCCACGCTATTAGTGTCACACTATAAGTACAGATTCCAGAGTTATAAGAAGGTATGTCTGGATATATTATGTACCGTCTTACACAATGCTGGTCTTACTTGTACACATCCTTTAACTATTTCTTTAAAAGACATGAAATTTTGATCACTTACCGAGACAAGTTAAAGGGGTTCTCCGGCCATATCATAGCCTTACCCACATGATGGGCCATAGCTTGCTGATCGGTAATGGGATCATGAGAACTGGGGTCCTTTACACCCAAGATGAGTGGAGCAGCCAGTCACGAATGCAGAGGCTGCTCCATTCATCTGTATGGAGCTGATGGACGAGTGTGGCACATCTCTATCAGTGGCACAAGAGTTGAATGAAGCAGCCTCTGCATTCATCACTGGCTGCTCTGGTCATCTTGGGTGCAACAGACCGTGAGGGTCCCATCACCCCTATAATGACAAGAGTTTTCTGCCCCTTCAGACACCTCTTTGTCGTCAATACTCCTCTGTCTATGCTAGACATCTCTGTCTCCTGCTGACTCCTCCAAACCCCCCTGTCAGCTTATAGAATCCCCTGTTCCCTGCCAGACTCCTCAATCTCCTCCAGACCTCTTCACCCCAAAAAGACAGTTCTATCCACTCTACAGCCTCATGTGTTCCTTTCAGACCTCTCTACCCACATCTGGACGCCTCTACCGATACAGAACCCTCTGTGCCTCCAGACTCTGGCACTTCTCCCCTCTGTCCTTTCTCTATACCCCTATATCCCCCTCCACCCCCCTCTGTCCTTCCTCCAGAGCCCTATATCCCCCTCCACCCTCCTCTATACCCCTATATCCCCCTCCAGACTCCTCTGTCCTTCCTCTAGAACCCTATATCCTCCTCCTTCTCTGTCCTTACTCCAGAGCCCTATATCCCCCTCCACTGTCCCTTCTCTATACCCCTATATCCCCCTCCAGACTCCTCTGTCCTTACTCCAGAGCCCTTTATCCCCCTCCTCTAGACCCCTATATCCCCCTCCTCTGTCCTTCCTTTAGACCCCTATATCCCCCTCCTTTGTCCTTCCTCAAGACCCCTATATCCCCCTCCACCCTCCTCTAGACCCCTGTATCCCCCTCCTCTGTCCTTCCTTTAGACCCCTATATCCCCCTCCTTTGTCCTTCCTCTAGACCCCTATATCCCCCTCCACCCTCCTCTAGACCCCTATATCCCCCTCCACTGTCCTTCCTCTAGACCTCCACTGGTGCCAGAGGCGGCACTCTGAGCCCTTTCTGTGGGCACCCAGGCCATCACCCCAGAATGAAGTTCACCAGACAGAACTCAAAGAATCTGCCTGCAGAATCTTCCTACAATGATAGATGAATTTGCCCTCCTCCTTTTAACTGCGTTGGTGTCCTTGGGAGGCTGAAGGATTGAAAGTTGTCAATGAACAAGGAGAAATAAATTGCTGCTTAAATTGCTGCGCTGGCACTTTGCAATAAATAAGTGGATTTTGGTTGAAGTTGTGTCACTGAGGCTCTAAAAGGTTCGCCATCACTGCTCTAGACCCCTATATCCCCCTCCACCCTCCTCTAAACCCCTATATCCCCCTCCTCTGTCCTTCCTCTAGACCCCTATATCCCCCTCCACCCTCCTCTGTCCTTCCTCTAGACCCCTATATCCCCCTCCACCCTCCTCTAGACCCCTATATCCCCCTCTGTCCTTCCTCCAGACCCCATATATCCCCCTCCACCCTCCTCTGTCCTTCCTCCAGACTCCTATATCCCCTCCATTCTCCTCTGTCCTCCATCCTGGCTCTGGCCAACAATGAGATCTCTGAATACGTCACACATATGATATTTGATATGAGATTTTGTTGTTGATTTCATGCCAAATTTGCGGATTATTCTGTATCAGAGGGGCAGATTCTTAGAGGAATAGCTTAATGTGGGAGCCAGGAGCCTTAGAGCCCAAGTGTCTCTCCCCCCTATGAGGAGACCAGTAGTTTGACCGTCCGCTAGGCCTCTGGGAGGGTCCATGACTGGCGGGGGGATTACTGGTGCCTGTACAGGAATGCTGTGTCACACACTGGGAAACCTTTGTGCACAGATTACTACAGTGTGAGAATGTTCAGGACACAAATAAAGTTATCATTAAAAAAAAATGCAGAGTCTCTGGTGTAGCAACATGGCGTTTTGGTACTTCCGGCGCTTTCAGAACCATAGCAGGCAATGGCAATGAGAGTAGAAACATGGCCGACTTCCGGAGGCGCTCCCGGCGCGCCCACGACGCCCTTTCTCCTTTGGTCGTGCCCGCGCCCGCGCGCCCGCCGGAAGGAAGGAGCCGCCATTACAGGAGGAGACTCCCGAGTCACCCGGATACACCCGGAAACCGCGGCCGGGGACCCGCCGTCACCCGCAGCACCCGGATATACGAAGAGGCCGCGGCCATCTCCACAGCAGAGCCGGGCGTAGACGGAAGGAAGACGCATCTGGGCCGCACTGCCCCCCGCACCTGGAGCTCCCGGAAACCGCGGCCTGATCCACGCCCGACACAGACGGGTGAGAGCTGACAGCCCGGGCCCCGCCACACACACCCGGCACAGGGCGGGCACCACATTGTGTCACCTCATGGCAAACATGACAACACCGCCTGGCACACACATGACAACACCGCCTGGCACACACATGACAACACCGCCTGGCACACACATGACAACACCGCCTGGCACACACATGACAACACCGCCTGGCACACACATGACAACACCGCCTGGCGCACACATGACAACAGGGCCTGGCACACACATGACAACAGTGCCTGGCGCACGCACATGACAACAGTGCCTGGCACACACATGACAACAGTGCCTGGCACACACATGACAACAGTGCCTGGCACACACATGACAACAGTGCCTGGCACACACATGACAACAGTGCCTGGCACACACATGACAACAGTGCCTGGCACACACATGACAACAGTGCCTGGCACGCACATGACAACAGTGCCTGGCACGCACATGACAACAGTGCCTGGCACGCACATGACAACAGTGCCTGGCACGCACATGACAACACTGCCTGGCACGCACATGACAACAGTGCCTGGCACGCACATGACAACAGTGCCTGGCACGCACATGACAACGCCGCCTGGCGCACGCACATGACAACGCCGCCTGGCGCACGCACATGACAACGCCGCCTGGCGCACGCACATGACAACGCCGCCTGGCGCACGCACATGACAACGCCGCCTGGCGCACGCACATGACACCGCCGCCTGGCGCACGCACATGACACCGCCGCCTGGCGCACGCACATGACACCGCCGCCTGGCGCACGCACATGACACCGCCGCCTGGCGCACGCACATGACACCGCCGCCTGGCGCACGCACATGACACCGCCGCCTGGCGCACGCACATGACACCGCCGCCTGGCGCACGCACATGACACCGCCGCCTGGCGCACGCACATGACACCGCCGCCTGGCGCACGCACATGACACCGCCGCCTGGCGCACGCACATGACACCGCCGC
Source organism: Engystomops pustulosus (assembly GCF_040894005.1). Classification (NCBI taxonomy): domain Eukaryota; kingdom Metazoa; phylum Chordata; class Amphibia; order Anura; family Leptodactylidae; genus Engystomops; species Engystomops pustulosus. The sequence goes on from NC_092419.1 coordinate 17,092,351, forward strand.
CTGGCGCACGCACATGACACCGCCGCCTGGCGCACGCACATGACACCGCCGCCTGGCGCACGCACATGACACCGCCGCCTGGCGCACGCACATGACACCGCCGCCTGGCGCACGCACATGACAACACGTATTAGCATGCAGCCTAAATCCTTAGATCCTTTGAGTTTCTGTTTTATTCTCCCCTGATTCCAAAAGCCTTAACTTTTTTTTATTTTTTAACAGATTGTATTTTTAATAAGCGCCATTTTATATTACATGCAAGTCTAGTGAAATGAATAAAATTGCGCCATTTTCTTGTGCGCTCTGTGGTCACGTCTTTCCCTGTGCGTTTCAATTAACACCTCCCCTTTATTCTTTATGTTGGGGCAGTCACAGGGAGACCAAATTTATCGAGGTTTTAATTTTAGTGGATTTAAGAAAATCAAAAACAATTGCCATTTTGCCAAATTTCACACCTGTGTGACGGACCTTGTAAGGTGTCATTTATAGAAATTTGGGAACTAAATAATTAATTTTTTAATCAAATTTTTTGGTTGAAAAAAGGCAAAACAATGGCGATTTGGGCGCTATTCTCCGTTACCGTGTTCACAGTCGAGAATAATCTTTTTTTTCTATTTTAATAGAACCGGCATCTTGGGGCGAGGCGCTACCTGTCATGTCTATGATTGTTACTGCTTATTTATTTTTATCTGTTTTGGGGAAAGAGGGTGTTTTAAACCTTTACAATTTTTTTTTTAAATGTTTTACCATTTCTTAGGCCCCCTAGGTTACATTAACCCTGGGGGAGTCTGATCGCTCATACAATATACTGCAATAGTACTATACTCCAGTATGTCCATCAACAACTATTAGAAATCAGTATCCATCGCGGGCCTACAATTCTCTGAGCTTGTAGGCCTTTGTCATGGCAACTAGGGCTGTGGAGTCATGGAGTTGGTGACAATTGTGGGGGAGTTGTGATAAAATGGACCGACTCTACAAAAATATAGTAATGTAATAATAAAAATTGTCCTTTAAATGTCTGTTCTATTCATGAGCAACATTTATCGGTCCAAGGGCCTCCAGAGCGGACAATAATACCGGAAAACCTCCACCCTAGAGAGTGCATAATAATATCGGAGAATCATCACCTCCCCTTGACCCTTCCCCCCAGAGCGCACAATAATACCGGAACGACCCCCCTCCCTTCCCCCAGAGCAAGCAATAATACCGGAGAAACACCCGGCCCCTCAAGAGCAGAAAATAGTACCGGAGAACCAACAAGGTGCTCTCCCCCCCCCCCCTCCCCCCGGCAGACAATAATACCGGAGCTCTAACCCCCCCGCACTCCCACAGCAGATAATAGTACAGGAGCCACCACCCCAAAGCAGACAATAATACCAGAGGCCCCACCCCCCCTGAAAATACAATAAAACCTGAGATCCTTACTGCTGTCGGGCCCCCTCCTGCTTCTCTGTGTCGTTGCTGCTGTCGGGCCCCCTTCTGCTTCTCTGTCGTTGCTGCTGTCGGGCCCCCTTCTGCTTCTCTGTGTCGTTGCTGCTATCGGGCCCCCTCCTGCTTCTCTGTGTCGTTGCTGCTGTCGGGCCCCCTCCTGCTTCTCTGTGTCGTTGCTGCTGTCGGGCCCCCTCCTGCCTCTCTGTGTCGTCGCTGCTGTCGGGCCCCCTCCTGCTTCTCTGTGTCGTCGCTGCTGTCGGGCCCCCTCCTGCCTCTCTGTGTCGTTGCTGCTGTCGGGCCCCCTCCTGCCTCTCTGTGTCGTTGCTGCTGTCGGGCCCCCTCCTGCCTCTCTGTGTCGTCGCTGCTGTCGGGCCCCCTCCTGCCTCTCTGTGTCGTCGCTGCTGTCGGGCCCCCTCCTGCCTCTCTGTGTCGTCGCTGCTGTCGGGCCCCCTCCTGCCTCTCTGTGTCGTCGCTGCTGTCGGGCCCCCTCCTGCCTCTCTGTGTCGTCGCTGCTGTCGGGCCCCCTACTGCCGCTCCGTGTCCTGACTAGGGTTGCACTGATACCAGAATTTCGAGTGCGATATGATACCCAGAAAAGTATTGCAGTACTCGATACCGATACTTTCAAGAAAAGGAAAAGGTATTGTGTGAATATTTGGGGTGCGGTCACATGGGGCATTTACATTGTGTTTAGAAACGCAATGCAAAAGTCTGGGGGCAGAGCTCAGCCTGATCACATGTGTTTTAATGCAAATACGATTGGTAATGGTGACCAGTGATTGGCCAGGAGAAGCTTTAGTGCTTTATGACAATGTAGTAGATGGGTTGTAAAGGTTGTCCTTGGAATGGTAACATAAAATACTACACTAAATAGTATATTTTAGGGCTCATGTAGACGGGCGCTTTTGTCCACGTGTCCATTTTTTTTCCCGGATGTGCAGACAGTAATAAAAAAAAAAATTGCAGCATGCAGACCACGTACATCCATAGAATTCAATTCTACAAATGTTGCAACCAACTGGGCGGGGCAAGAAGGACATTAGAAGCCCATCAGCTTTTTAGAAGCAGATGAGCAGCGGACACGCCCGTCTGAATGACCCCCTTACATTTTGTCTTTTTGTCATTTAATTTAACTGTATTATATGCTTAAAATATTATAATCTCCATAATAATCATCTCAATAATAATCTCCCTAATAATAATAATCTCTGAGAAGATCCCTCCAGTGCATGGAGCCTGTTTCACAGTATAAATCCTCCCATTGACAGCCACTAAGCCCATAGCCTGGTGGGTAGATGTTCTGTCTCCCTATGGCAGGTGGAGTGTGGAGGTTGTGGGTTCAAATCCCGGGCTGGGATAATATGTATTTAATTGAATTTAATAGAGACCTTGTGTCTGGGGAAGCCCTGGGAGATGTAGAGACCATATATGGACAAATGGTGTGGTCCCAACACATCTACACAAAGGATTCCCTGCCCGATGTCTGTGGAAGTCACTCCGTTCCACACCTAACAGAAACCTGGTATTGACCCGTTCTGGCTTTGATAGTATCGTACAAGTACCGAGATTTCAATGTATCGTGCAACCCTAGTCCCGACAATGGTTGTGTCAGGATAAGGACACACAGCAGAGCCGCCTCTGCAGCAGGGCACAGGAGAGGTCCACACGTGGACAGAATTGTTGGTCCCCTCGTTTGATAAGGAAGAAACCCACAATGGCCACATAAATAACTTGAACCTGACAAAAGTAAAAATTAAATTGCTTTTCTATGTAACCAAACGAGGGGCAGACATTGCTTTTCCTCCAGACCCAAAAATAAGACTCCTGAAACGGGACAGAAATTAAACGTAATATTGTGTTTCAGAACCTTATGAGGTCGATCGCTGCAGTCACACGATTTCTGTGACTGTCAAGGAGGGACTTGGGCGGCTCCTCATGAGCTGCTCCAGTGTCTGGGGGTGAAGGGTTTCGGCTCCTTCCAAAGATGCTCAGTAGGATTTAGGTCCTTGCTCACAGAAGCCATTTTAGTATAGTCCAATGGTTTTCTAATTCTTGGGTGTTTTTAGTTGTGTGTTTTGGGTGATTATCCTGTTGCAAGACCTGAGACTGAGCTTTCTGACATTGGCTGCACATGTCTCTCTAGAATCTCTTCATAGTCTTGAGATGTCATTGTCCCCTGCACAGATTCAAGACCCCCTGTGCCAGATGCATCAAAGCCCCAGAACATAACAACCTCCTCCATGTGTCACAGTGGAGATGGTGTCTATTCAAGATCTGCTTCATTTTTCCATCTGTGACCATGGAGCTGATGTGCCTTTCCAAAAATTAGATTTTAGTCTCGTCTGTCCATGGAACTTTCTCCCAGATGCTTTGAGACTTGTCAACATGTAGTTTTGCAAATTCCAGCCTATGATTTGTTTTGAGCAATGGTGTCCTCTTTGGTCGTCTCCCATTTAGTCCACTTTGGCCAAAACAACAACAGTGATCTGACACTGATGTTCCTTGAGCTTTGAAGTTCACCTTTTAATCACTTTAGAAGATTTTCTGGGCTCTTTAGTTACCATTCGTATTATTCGGAATAATATGTGCAGCTGTAGTCACAGGAGCAGCAAGCTGCTTGGAGATTTGTTTTATAACCTTTAGCTGTAACATGCCTCATGACAAGTATTTCCTTGGCTTCCTCCATTGAGTGTGGTACACAGCATGGCACCAGGACATTTCTGTCCAATCCTGTTGAAGTAGGGATGGAAAGCAATGTCTACCTTTCATTTGTTCAATTTCATGGAAATGTATTTTTTACTTTTGGCTGATTGATGTTGTGTCTGTGACCAATGTGTGGTTTTCTTTAATTAAACATGGAGTAGAGGAGGAGTGAGGAAAGGAGAGAATTTAATTTGTCTGCTCTGGGGTCTCCAGTACTAATATTGTCGCTCTGCATGTAGTGTTTGGTTGCTGCGGTGGTATTTATTGTTGTACTGTGGTATCTATAACTTCTGGGGTGGCATTTTTTGCTGCGTTGTGGATATTGGTGCATCTAGGGTGCCGGTTACTGATGTTAGGAAATTTCATAATTTTTGTTATGTTTGTGGAGTTTGAGTCGGTCCATTTTATCACTACTCTTACTCCACCAAAATTGTCTTCGACTCCGCCACATGTCGCTGCCATTCAATTTACGTGTCTCCACTTGGGAAACTGCTCCACTACACATATTACACAGTTCCACTACATGTTATCGCTTCACATGTGACATGACCCGGTCACGCATATTACATTGCTCTGCCACACTTCACCCTCGTGCATGTTACACTTGTCTCACAGCGCCCCATGCATTGAGTTTCTTATGGGGATGGTGGCAACTAACTTAACTACAGAACAGAGTGATATCTTAGTTACAGTAATACCTTCACCCTGAGTGTTTGTGTCCCATGTCACTGCTGACGCTGAATATGTTTGTTTTCCAGACTGCCCAAGAAGCTGGATGATGAGCACCATGTATGGCTGGCACGGTGGAGATACATGGACCAGCTCCTCCTCCTAAGAACTTGCTTTACCCATCTAAAGAGAGACATGTGGGAATAACGAGGACCTGGCTGTGGATTACAACGTCCTTGTGTGTTGTATCCTCTGAAAGAGTCTGTGCATGGAGTGCCATCACCAAGCCTTATCCCGGCAGGCGTTGATGTGGGCAGGATGAGTGCTACGCCATGATGATGGCTCGGAAACAAGATGTGCGGGTCCCCACCTATAGCATCAGTGTGGTGGGCCTGTCCGGCACAGAAAAGGAAAAAGGCCAATGTGGCATCGGGAAGTCCTGCTTGTGCAACCGCTTTGTACGTCCCAGTGCAGATGACTTCCACTTGGACCACACGTCCGTCCTTAGCACTAGTGACTTTGGGGGCCGAGTTGTGAACAATGACCACTTTTTGTTCTGGGGGGACGTCACCCGGACACTGGATGATTGTGTGGAATGCAAGGTGCACGTGGTGGAGCAGACAGAATTCATTGATGACCAGACTTTCCAGCCTCATCGCAGCACAGCGCTGCAGCCATACATCAAGCGTGCGGCCTCCAGTAAACTTGCCTCTGCTGAGAAACTCATGTATTTTTGCACAGATCAATTAGGACTGGAGCAGGACTTTGAGCAGAAGCAGATGCCTGACGGCAAACTGCTAGTCGATGGCTTCCTGCTCTGCGTGGACGTTAGTCGTGGAATGAATAGGAATTTTGATGACCAACTTAAGTTTGTGTCTAATCTGTACACTCAACTAGCCAAGACCAAGAAGCCGATTGTACTCGTGCTGACCAAGTGCGATGAAGGCGTGGAGCGCTATATCCGAGACGCTCACGGCTTTGCACTCAACAAAAAGAATTTGCAGGTGGTGGAGACGTCGGCACGGTCCAATGTCAATGTGGACTTAGCCTTTACTGCCCTCATACAGCTGATAGACAAAAGTCGCGGCAAGTCCAAAATCATTCCTTACTTTGAGGCGCTGAAACAGCAGAGCCAGCAGAGTGCAGCTGCCAAAGACAAGTATGAATGGCTGGTGGGACGAGTGGTCAAGTCACACAATGAGACGTGGTTGAACGTGAGCAGGCGCATGCAGAGCTACAGTGAATATCAGGATTATGTATACTTGGAAGGTACAGAAAAAGCCAAGAAGCTCTTTCTGCAGTACATCCAGCGGCTCAGACAGGACCATATTGAGCGCCGACGCAAGGCTTACTTGTCAGTTCTTCCCCGTGCTTTAGATGTCCTGGTGCCTGACCTCAATGAGATAGAACATCTGAGCTGCCCCAAAGCTGCCAAACTGTTAGAGTCCAAACCTGACTTCTCGCATTGGTTCGTGATTCTTGAGGACACCCCATGGGACCTAACAAGCCACATAGACAACATGGAGGATGACCGGATACCTTATGATATTATGGAAACTGCTCAGGCAGCAGATGTCTATTGTGGCCACCTTGAGAAGCTAAGGAATGCAAGAAAAAAATGTGAGATGAAGAAAGCCTTCAAAGAAAATCTATCTGCCTCTCCATTCATCACCCCAGGGAAGCCCTGGGAGGAGGCTCGCAGCTTTATTATGAGCGAGGAGTTCTACCAGTGGTTGGAGGAGCCCGTCTACTTGGAGATATATAGTAAACACCAGAAAGAGATCATTGACAAAGCAAAGGAGGAGTTCCAGGAGCTGCTGCTCGAGTATTCAGAATTGTTCTATGAACTAGAGCTTGATGCCAAGCCGAGCAAAGAGAAGATGGGGGTCATCCAGGAGGTTCTGGGGGAAGAGCAGAGGTTTAAAGCTTTGCAGAAGCTGCAGGCCGAGCGAGACGCCCTCATCCTTAAACACATTCACTTTGTCTATCACCCCACAAAAGACACTTGCCCTAGTAACCCTTCATGTGTAGACACCAAAATAGAACAGCTGATCAGCTCTAGGTGCCCTTACCCCTATGATCGTCTGTATAAAGACCCAAATGTGGACAGAATAAACCTGGTGATCCTCGGCAAGGATGGCCTGGCTCGAGAGCTGGCTAATGAGATCCGTGCTCTTTGCACCAATGACGACAAGTATGTGATCGATGGGAAGATGTATGAGTTGTCTTTGCGTCCCATTGAGGGAAATGTACGACTGCCTGTCAACTCCTTTCAGACCTCCACCTTTATGCCTCACGGATGCCTCTGCCTTTACAACTCCAAAGAGTCTTTGTCCTATGTCGTAGAGAGTATTGAGAAGAACCGGGAATCCAGTCTTGGAAGGAAGGACAACCACTTGCTTAACTTGCCCCTTACCTTAATACTTGTCAACCGTAGGGGTGACACGAGTGGAGAGACTGCACACAGCCTCATTCAGCAGGGTCAACAGATATCCAGCAAGTTGCCATGCTACTTCGTAGATGCTGCCTCCACAGGCTTGGGCTACGGTCGCAATGTCAATGAGAAGCAGATCAGCCAGATTCTACGGTTTCTTTTGGAGTCCAAGAAGAACCTGAACCTTGTGAGCTCCTCCCCTAGTATCAAGGATCTAGTTGATTGCGACCTACGTATAGTCATTTGCTTGATGTGTGGGGATCCCTTTAATATGGAGGAGGTGCTGAATGTTCTGAAGCCTCATACGTATCGCCCATCGCAGTTTGGAGTCGGTGGCTCAGTGCTGCTCGACCTCCCGCTAGGAAGCCAGAAGCGCAGACTAGAGCTGCTGATCTTGTCCTATCATGCCTCCTTCAACATCCGTAAGACTAAACTGGTACACGGGTATATGGTTTTCTACGCAGCCAAGCGACGTGCCTCCCTGGCCATGCTCCGGGCCTTCCTCTGTGAAGTTCAAGACATCGTTCCTGTTCAGCTTGTTGCCTTGACGGAGGGCCCTGTAAATCTCCTTGAAAACCTGACCAGAGACCAGCTGACCGAGGGCGAAGAGATTGCTCAGGACATCGAGGGTAAATTCCTAAATTTACAGTGTGGACAGGCTCTGCCCAAGCTGGAAATGTTCTTCTCCTTCTTTAAGGACGTTGTCGAGAAGAAAGTCATCATTGAAGCGTCTCATATGTATGACAACACAGCAGAAGCGTGTAGCACTACAGAGGAGGTCTTCAGCTCTCCTCGTGCAGGGTCTCCACTCTGTAATTCCCACTTGCCAGACTCTGAGGAAGATCTAGACCCTTCTCCGCAGCACATCCTCTCTCGGGATGACATGAGTCTGACCCCAGCCTCTAGAGACCATTCCAAATTGGAGGACAGTGACAGTCTTCCTTACATCTCTGTCGTGAGCACCTTAGAGAGCAGACTGAACAACAAGGTACCTCCGCCCCTAAAACCAAAGCCTGATCTGTCCTACCTAGATCCAGGGTCCCGAGATGGACACAGAAGGTCCTTAACCTCCATCGCATGGCCAACATGTGAAGCCTTTGACCCTTCAGACTATGCTGAACCTATAGACTCTGTAGTGAAACCAAGGAACCAGGAGGAGAACATCTACTCTGTGCCTCATGACAGCACGCAAGGCAAAATCATAACTATCCGCAACGCCATCAAGCCTCAGTCCAACGGGAGCGGGAATGGCTCAGACAGTGACATGGATACAAACTCCCTGGAGCGAACACGGAAGGCATCGATTGTGACCAAACCTGTCCTCTACCGGACCAAGTGTGCCAAACTTGGGAAGTTCTCTAGTTATCGCAGCAGCTTCAGCGTGGGCAGCGATGACGAGCTTGGTCCCATGAGGAGAAAAGATGAAGAAGTAGGACCACAAGGGCCCAAGGACAACACTACAAACTCCTATGAGGCAGACGGGGAGGATCCACGCAAGAGAAACATTCTACGCAGTCTGAGGAGGACCACCAGGGTATATAGCATCTATATGGGCAAAACAGTGTAGATTCTCACTTTATGTGCATTCACAGCCTGAGCTGCAGAGACAGGAGTGTAATACATGATGTAACTCAGGATCAGTACAGGATAAGTAATGTCATGTATGTACACAGTGACTGCACCAGCAGCAGAATAGTGAGTGCAGCTCTGGAGCATAATACAGGATGTAACTCAGGATCAGTACAGGATAAGTAATGTCATGTATGTACACAGTGACTGCACCAGCAGCAGAATAGTGAGTGCAGCTCTGGGGTATAATACAGGATGTAACTCAGGATCAGTACAGGATAAGTAATGTCATGTATGTACACAGTGACTGCACCAGCAGCAGAATAGTGAGTGCAGCTCTGGAGTATAATACAGGATGTAACTCAGGATCAGTACAGGATAAGTAATGTCATGTATGTACACAGTGACTGCACCAGCAGCAGAATAGTGAGTGCAGCTCTGGAGTATAATACAGGATGTAACTCAGGATCAGTACAGGATAAGTAATGTCATGTATGTACACAGTGACTGCACCAGCAGCAGAATAGTGAGTGCAGCTCTGGAGCATAATACAGGATGTAACTCAGGATCAGTACAGGATAAGTAATGTCATGTATGTACACAGTGACTGCACCAGCAGCAGAATAGTGAGTGCAGCTCTGGGGTATAATACAGGATGTAACTCAGGATCAGTACAGGATAAGTAATGTCATGTATGTACACAGTGACTGCACCAGCAGCAGAATAGTGAGTGCAGCTCTGGGGTATAATAGAGGATGTAACTCAGGATCAGTACAGGATAAGTAATGTCATGTATGTACACAGTGACTGCCCCAGCAGCAGAATAGTGAGTGCAGCTCTGGAGTATAATACAGGATGTAACTCAGGATCAGTACAGGATAAGTAATGTCATGTATGTACACAGTGACTGCACCAGCAGCAGAATAGTGAGCGCAGCTCTGGGGTATAATACAGGATGTAACTCAGGATCAGTACAGGATAAGTAATGTCATGTATGTACACAGTGACTGCACCAGCAGCAGAATAGTGAGTGCAGCTCTGGGGTATAATAGAGGATGTAACTCAGGATCAGTACAGGATAAGTAATGTCATGTATGTACACAGTGACTGCACCAGCAGCAGAATAGTGAGTGCAGCTCTGGAGCATAATACAGGATGTAACTCAGGATCAGTACAGGATAAGTAATGTCATGTATGTACACAGTGACTGCACCAGCAGCAGAATAGTGAGTGCAGCTCTGGGGTATAATACAGGATGTAACTCAGGATCAGTACAGGATAAGTAATGTCATGTATGTACACAGTGACTGCACCAGCAGCAGAATAGTGAGTGCAGCTCTGGGGTATAATAGAGGATGTAACTCAGGATCAGTACAGGATAAGTAATGTCATGTATGTACACAGTGACTGCCCCAGCAGCAGAATAGTGAGTGCAGCTCTGGAGTATAATACAGGATGTAACTCAGGATCAGTACAGGATAAGTAATGTCATGTATGTACACAGTGACTGCACCAGCAGCAGAATAGTGAGTGCAGCTCTGGGGTATAATACAGGATGTAACTCAGGATCAGTACAGGATAAGTAATGTCATGTATGTACACAGTGACTGCCCCAGCAGCAGAATAGTGAGTGCAGCTCTGGAGTATAATACAGGATGTAACTCAGGATCAGTACAGGATAAGTAATGTCATGTATGTACACAGTGACTGCACCAGCAGCAGAATAGTGAGCGCAGCTCTGGGGTATAATACAGGATGTAACTCAGGATCAGTACAGGATAAGTAATGTCATGTATGTACACAGTGACTGCCCCAGCAGCAGAATAGTGAGTGTAGCTCTGGGCTATAATATAAGGTCGCATACATGTATATTTGTCCTTTCATCATGTTCTTTTCAATTCTTTCTAGAAGCGACCTAAAATCCGGCCCCCCTTGACCAAACAGACCTGGGAGAGCACCTACTTTGGGGTGCCACTTGTGAATGTTGTGACCCCTGAGAGGCCCATCCCTGTGTTCATTGAGAAGTGTGTGGAGTACATAGAAACCACAGGTGAGAGGAGCCTCCCAATATGTTGGGGTCGGGTGTTGAATCTCCCGTCTGATCTTCCACTTAGAGGTCCCTTTCTCTTGTGTTCTGTCTATAGCGCCCCCCATATCCCTGGCTGTATGTAGCATGGCAGCTCCTAATCATAGGCCTGGGGGGTGTAGTCATCACTTTGGAGCAATGGCCGGTGCCACAGTGGGACATGTTGCCCCTCCTCACCCATTTTTTTAATAGTTTTTTTTAAAGTGTCTTTTGGGTAGCAGAATGGGGTTCTAGGTGTGATAACTGCCCCTATGGTTTGTGTTCCTCCCCCTCACATTGGTGAATGTTCTGCTTCCCCCCAGGTATGAGCGCAGAGGGAATCTATCGGGTCAGCGGCAACAAGTCCGAGATGGATTCACTGCAGAGACAGTTTGATCAAGGTGATGATTATACTAAGAGCATTGTCCCCCTGCCCGCCCCTCCGCTGCTGTACCGAGCATTGTCCCCCTGCCCGCCCCTCCGCTGCTGTACCGAGCATTGTCCCCCTGCCCGCCCCTCCCCTGCTGTACCGAGCATTGTCCCCCTGCACGCCCCTCCGCTGCTGTACCGAGCATTGTCCCCCTGCCCGCCCCTCCGCTGCTGTACCGAGCATTGTCCCCCTGCCCGCCCCTCCGCTGCTGTACCGAGCATTGTCCCCCTGCCCGCCCCTCCGCTGCTGTACCGAGCATTGTCCCCCTGCCCGCCCCTCCGCTGCTGTACCGAGCATTGTCCCCCTGCCCGCCCCTCCGCTGCTGTACCGAGCATTGTCCCCCTGGCCGCCCCTCCGCTGCTGTACCGAGCATTGTCCCCCTGGCCGCCCCTCCGCTGCTGTACCGAGCATTGTCCCCCTGGCCGCCCCTCCGCTGCTGTACCGAGCATTGTCCCCCTGCCCGCCCCTCCGCTGCTGTACCGAGCATTGTCCCCCTGCCCGCCCCTCCGCTGCTGTACCGAGCATTGTCCCCCTGCCCGCCCCTCCGCTGCTGTACCGAGCATTGTCCCCCTGCCCGCCCCTCCGCTGCTGTACCGAGCATTGTCCCCCTGCCCGCCCCTCCGCTGCTGTACCGAGCATTGTCCCCCTGGCCGCCCCTCCGCTGCTGTACCGAGCATTGTCCCCCTGGCCGCCCCTCCGCTGCTGTACCGAGCATTGTCCCCCTGGCCGCCCCTCCGCTGCTGTACCGAGCATTGTCCCCCTGGCCGCCCCTCCGCTGCTGTACCGAGCATTGTCCCCCTGCCCGCCCCTCCGCTGCTGTACCGAGCATTGTCCCCCTGCCCGCCCCTCCGCTGCTGTACCGAGCATTGTCCCCCTGCCCGCCCCTCCGCTGCTGTACCGAGCATTGTCCCCCTGCCCGCCCCTCCGCTGCTGTACCGAGCATTGTCCCCCTGCCCGCCCCTCCGCTGCTGTACCGAGCATTGTCCCCCTGCCCGCCCCTCCGCTGCTGTACCGAGCATTGTCCCCCTGCCCGCCCCTCCGCTGCTGTACCGAGCATTGTCCCCCTGGCCGCCCCTCCGCTGCTGTACCGAGCATTGTCCCCCTGGCCGCCCCTCCGCTGCTGTACCGAGCATTGTCCCCCTGGCCGCCCCTCCGCTGCTGTACCGAGCATTGTCCCCCTGGCCGCCCCTCCGCTGCTGTACCGAGCATTGTCCCCCTGGCCGCCCCTCCGCTGCTGTACCGAGCATTGTCCCCCTGGCCGCCCCTCCGCTGCTGTACCGAGCATTGTCCCCCTGGCCGCCCCTCCGCTGCTGTACCGAGCATTGTCCCCCTGCCCGCCCCTCCGCTGCTGTACCGAGCATTGTCCCCCTGCCCGCCCCTCCGCTGCTGTACCGAGCATTGTCCCCCTGCCCGCCCCTCCGCTGCTGTACCGAGCATTGTCCCCCTGCCCGCCCCTCCGCTGCTGTACCGAGCATTGTCCCCCCTCTGCCGAGCATTGTGCCCCCCGCCCCTCGCGCTGCTGTGCCGTGCATTGCCCCCCCCTCTGCCGAGCATTGGCCCCCCCCCGCCCGCCCCTCGCGCTGCTGTACCGAGCATTGTCCCCCCCGCCCGCCCCTCTGCCGAGCATTGTCCCCCCTCTGCCGAGCATTGTCCCCCCCGCCCGCCCCTCTGCCGCTGTTGGAAGGTGAATGTCAGGAAACCTTTCTCTCTGTTCCCTTGTCTAATATCCCGTAGTTCATTTGTTGCCTTTAGATGTCACGGAACTGCACCCCTGAAGTGGGACCGGTGTCTTCCTGGTCATGTGACCTTTCACGGATGTTGTCCCCCCCCCCTGGTGTAACATGGACCCGTATATATGTGCCGGTCACTAGAGCTGCAGCCGCTCTCTGCGCTGTTATAGATGTCTCCCTAGTTCTCCACCCCATGATCTCAGGATCCGTCTTGTTGATGGTGATAAGTCGCTGCTCCTGTCTCTCTCTGACCTCTTGTCACGTTCGCAGATCACAACCTGGACTTGGCGGAGAAGGATTTTACGGTGAACACTGTAGCCGGAGCCTTGAAGAGTTTCTTTGCGGAGCTTCCGGATCCCCTGGTGCCATATAGTGTCCAGACTGAGCTGGTGGACGCCTACAGTAAGTGACGCTGGTGCCATGAGTACTGGGCCCCACGTCGGTGCTCAGAGGATCCATGGGATGGAGGGGTCTGGTGAGGACTCCAGGGATTGATGTTTTTGTGTTTCCTTCTTTAGAAATCAATGACCTTGAGCAGAAGCTTCAGGCAATGAAGGAACTTCTGAAGAAACTGCCTAAGGAGAACCAAGAGATCTTCAAATACGTCATCTCCCACCTGAATCGGTCAGTGCCATGTGTCCTTTGTGTGTTGTGTGTTGGGTGCACATTCTTTGGGGGCAGTATTGGGGCGGTGTTGGTGATTGTGTCTCCTCTGCTCCTCCTCAGGGTCAGCCAGCACCATCACACTAACCTGATGACAAGTGAGAACCTGTCCATCTGTTTTTGGCCTACGCTGATGCGCCCAGACTTCACTACCATGGACGCTCTAACAGCAACTCGCACCTACCAGACAATCATCGAGCTCTTCATCCACCAGTGTCCATACTTCTTCTACCAGCGCCCTCCGGTGGACCTCCCGACTCCAAGCTCCCCCTCCACACCTCCCATCCATCCACCATCTCCTCCTCCTCAGTCTCCCCCTTTAACCCCTGTGTCCCCGATGGAGAACCTGCTATTGTCGGATCCAAACATCCTGTGACCGTTCCCTTCCCTGCAGCTTAGAGTCTCTCCTGGAGGCAACGTCCGCCCCCCTCTGGGCCACTCGCTGACCTTTGGTGGAGGACCAGTGGCTTCATCTATGGGACCACTACAGATATAAGAGACATGGAATCTGAGCCCAGGGTGGACCCTCCAGTGAAGATCACATGTGGTAATCGTGGTACATTATGGAGCGTGGGTGTCCCTGGTACACTGTGCAAGGATCATGAGTAGCTACCTGGTACACGGACTGTGTGACCCCCCACTTCAGAGGGACCCTGCTTCTGGGGCGTCGGAGCCCCTGCTCTCTGTGGATCACACCCTTGTTCTGGATCACGTCACAGGAGGAGTAACACTGTGAATAGTGGAGTTGGACAGGATTCTCTCCGCGTTCCTCTGTGGTATTAGCGCCCCCTCCCCTAAGTTTTAGGACACTAACCCCCCCCCCAATGGACAGAGAAACGACCACACTACATATCTTAGCACTTACAGAAGGCACATTAGGGTTACTGGGGGCTGCATGAGTTGTATGCTTTGTACATGATTCCACGGAGAACACATGTGTGACACCGGCCGGAGATCACACGCATGTTCATGTGTCTGACGGTTTAACCACTTCTGCTCCGGCTGCTTCTTCTTCTTTTTTTAAGCGGCGCCTCTGGCTTGAATGGTTTGCTCTGGGGTAACCGATCTCCTGAGGCGCCTTCTTGCCCCTCCCCTCCCCCCGACCTCGAGTCGTCCTTCTCATTTTATAGGCCTGACCCTTAAAGGGTGAGATGGCAACCCCCCCCCCCCCCCCCCAATTTTATCCGCCATGCCCTACTGATCCCTGTAACAGACGGCCCCCGCTTTTACTGACTTCACAATGAGCTGCGCCCTCACTACCTCGATGTCGAGACACTAACTGTCCTCAAGTGTTAACTCCCCCCTCCCCCACCCGAACCTGTATGACCGGCGACCACATGTAACGCACCTCCACCTGCTAACTTAAACCCTCACCCCGTGTATGACTTTCCCTCCCCCCACCTAGTGAGCGTGACCAGGGACTGTGTGCGGTCCTGGTGGGCCCCGAGGTGACCCGTGTGGGGTCGGCCTCATGGGAAAGGAAAGTCTGTAGCCGCCATCCCTGAAGCTTGTGCAGGGAGGCCTCGCCGTGACTGGGGGCCCCCGTGATTTCCTCTTCTGTTTGTCGCTGTCCGATGGTCGGGTCATTTTGTGCATGAGAATGTGATCCTTCCGCCGACGCCCGGAGTCGTATTTTCTGCTCATTGTAATTGGAACAAACTGAGGGCCTTAATGTGACTTGTATTATAGCTAATAAATCTTGTTATAAACTCCCAGCGCTCTCTCTGGTCGTCTGCGGGGAAGGGGGGCGGGGGGTCCGCAGCGTCTGTGATACAGTAAGGCGACACGTATGGAACCAGGGATGTCCAGTCCTCTAAATCATAATAGCTGTGACTTTCAGCAAGCAGAGATCTTGATGGGCATAAGGAATATAATACACAAGTACAATAGTCGTCCCAGACGCCACGGGACACCCCTGGTCTCAGCGATACTTACCCCTTACCTGTCCGTGTCCGTTATCTCCTCTGTATCGTAGCCCAGTCACAGAAGCTGAGCCTTATGGGAGCAAAAGTTTCCGAGTGTAAAATTGGGATAATTTGTGAACAGGGACTATAATTTGCAGGGGGCCAAGGATTAGGAAACGGTAATGATAGAGAAACAGGACTTCCCATCCCCCCCCAGATGTAAGATGCAGTTTCATTATAAGATCTCACCCTAAAGGTCTGGAAGATTTCCAGTTATCCCACAAAAAACTGCGGCTCACGAACAGCGGGAAGACCCCAAACACCTCATGTCGGTGCACTCGGCCCTTCCTCACCTCACACTCAGATGTACATTGAGCGAGTATCCAGCAGGGGGCAGCACAGACCGGATGGTTTCTCTCTAGTCACATTGTGTGAGATTTAAATAATTCATTTGCATTTTATTGCATGAAATTATAGAAACCAGAACATAATATTTGGTCCGTTTCCCTTTGCCTGCAGTTCTTGTAGGTCGCTCTGCAGCATGGGTTCTGGTCCTCTCCTACTGATCTTCTCCAGATCTTTCAGGTTTCTGGGATGGGAGGTTCAGCTCCTCCATAGATTTTGGATTTGGTTCAGTCTGGAGACTGGATGGGACACTCCAGGACCATGAAATTCTCCTTCTTCCGGAGCCGCTCCTTAGTTGTCCTGGCTGTGTGTTTCGGGTCATTGTGGAAGACCCAGCCATGACCCATCTGCACTGCTCTTACTGAGGGAGGAGGTTGTGGTACGTGGCCCCATCCATCCTCCCTTCTATACGCTGCCATCATCCTGTCCCCATTGCAGATAATCCCCCCAGAGTCTGATGTGTCCCCCCACATGGTCGGGACATGATATGGAGTTCCGAAGTTCTATTTTGGTCTCATCTCTGGAATCATCCAGGTGGTTGTTGGGCCTGGACATGAGCAGGAGGAGCCGGTGTGTCCTGCAGGATATAGTCCAGGACTGTGCAGTGTTACTAGCGGTGATCTATGTGACTGAGGTCCCAGATCTCTTCAGGTCATGGACCAGGTCCTCCTGTGTAGTTCTGGGCTGGTTCCTGATCGCTCACAATCATCCTGACCCCATGAGGCGAGATCTTACATGGATCCCCAGACCCAGGAGGACGGACGCTCATCTTTGTTCCATTTTTGTAACTCTTAAGCCAACAGTTGTTGCCTTCTTACCAAGCTGCTTGTCTTTTGTCCTATATGCCCCCTATGTAAAAGAATATAACTACTATAATACTGCCCCCTATGTAAAAGAATATAACTACTATAATACTACCCCCTATGTACAAAAATATAACTACTATAATACTGCCCCCTATGTACAGGAATATAACTACTATAATACTGCCCCTATGTACAAGAATATAACTACTATAATACTGCCCCCTATGTACAAGAATATAACTACTATAATACTGCCCCCTATGTACAAGAGTATAACTACTATAATACTGCCCCCTATGTACAAGAACATAACTACTATAATACTGCCCCCTATGTACAAGAATATAACTATTATAATACTGCCCCCTATGTACAATAGTATAACTACTATAATACTGCTCCCTATGTAGAGGAATATAACTACTATAATACTGTCCCCTATGTACAAGAATATAACTACTATAATACTGCCCCTATGTAAAAGAATATAACTGCTATAATACTGCCCCCTATGTACAGGAATATAACTACTATAATACTGCCCCCTATGTACAGGAATATAACTACTATAATACTGCCCCCTATGTACAGGAATATAACTACTATAATCCTGCCCCCTATGTACAAGAATATAACTACTATAATCCTGCCCCCTATGTACAAGAATATAACTACTATAATACTGCCCCCCATGTACAAGAATAACTGCTATAATACTGCCCCCTATGTACACGGAATATAACTACTATAATACTGCCCCCTATGTACAAGAATATATAATACTGCCCCCTATGTACATGAATATAACTACTATAATACTGCTACCTATGTACAAGAATATAACTACTATAATACTGCCCCCTATGTACAAGAATATAACTACTATAATACTGCCCCTATGTAAAAGAATATAACTGCTATAATACTGCCCCCTATGTACAGGAATATAACTACTATAATACTGCCCCTATGTACAAGAATATAACTACTATAATACTGCCCCCTATGTACAAGAATATAACTACTATAATACTGCCCCCTATGTACAAGAGTATAACTACCATAATACTGCCCCCTATGTACAAGAACATAACTACTATAATACTGCCCCCTATGTACAAGAATATAACTACTATAATACTGCCCCCTATGTACAATAGTATAACTACTATAATACTGCTCCCTATGTAGAGGAATATAACTACTATAATACTGTCCCCTATGTACAAGAATATAACTACTATAATACTGCCCCTATGTAAAAGAATATAACTGCTATAATACTGCCCCCTATGTACAGGAATATAACTACTATAATACTGCCCCCTATGTACAGGAATATAACTACTATAATACTGCCCCCTATGTACAAGAATATAACTACTATAATACTGCCCCCTATGTACAAGAATATAACTACTATAAAACTGCCCCCTATGTACAAGAATATAACTACTATAATACTGCCCCCTATGTACAAGAATATAACTACTATAATACTGCCCCTATGTAAAAGAATATAACTACTATAATTCTGCCCCCTATGTACAGGAATGTAACTACTATAATACTGCCCCCTATGTACAGGAATGTAACTACTATAATACTGCCCCCTATGTACAGGAATATAACTACTATAATACTGCCCCCTATGTACAAGAATATAACTGCTATAATACTGCCCCCTATGTACAAGAATATAACTGCTATAATACTGCCCCCTATGTACAAGAATATAACTACTATAATACCGCCCCTACGTACAGGAATATAACTACTATAATCCTGCCCCCTATGTACAAGAATATAACTACTATAATACTGCCCCCTATGTACAGGAATATAACTACTATAATACTGCCCCCTATGTACAAGAATAACTGCTATAATACTGCCCCCTATGTACACGGAATATAACTACTATAATACTGCCCCCTATGTACAAGAATATATAATACTGCCCCCTATGTACATGAATATAACTACTATAATACTGCCCCCTATGTACAAGAATATAACTACTATAATACTGCCCCCTATGTACAAGAATATAACTACTATAATACTGCCTCCTATGTACAAGAATATAACTACTATAATACTGCCCCCTATGTACAAGAATATAACTACTATAATACTGCCCCCTATGTACAGGAATATAACTACTATAATACTGCCCCCTACGTACAGGAATATAACTACTATAATACTGCCCCCTACGTACAGGAATATAACTACTATAATACTGCCCCCTACGTACAGGAATATAACTACTATAATACTTCCCTCTATGTACAAGGATATAACTACTATAATACTGCCCCCTATGTACAAGAATATAACTACTATAATACTGCCGCCTATGTACAAGAATATAACTACTATAATACTGCCCCCTATGTACAAGAATATAACTACTATAATACTGCCCCTATGTACAAGAATATAACTACTATAATACTGCCCCCTATGTACAGGAATATAACTACTATAATACTGCCCCTATGTACAAGAATATAACTACTATAATACTGCCCCCTATGTACAGGAATATAACTACTATAATACTGCCCCCTATGTACAGGAATATAACTACTATAATACTGCCCCCTATGTACAAGAATATAACTACTATAATACTGCCCCCTATGTACAAGAATATAACTACTATAATACTGCCCACTATGTACAGGAATATAACTACTATAATACTGCCCCCTATGTACAGGAATATAACTACTATAATACTGCCCCCTATGTACAGGAATATAACTACTATAATACTGCCCCCTATGTACAAGAATATAACTACTATAATACTGCCGCCTATGTACAAGAATATAACTACTATAATACTGCCCCCTATGTACAAGAATATAACTACTATAATACTGCCCCTATGTACAAGAATATAACTACTATAATACTGCCCCCTATGTACAGGAATATAACTACTATAATACTGCCCCTATGTACAAGAATATAACTACTATAATACTGCCCCCTATGTACAGGAATATAACTACTATAATACTGCCCCCTATGTACAGGAATATAACTACTATAATACTGCCCCCTATGTACAAGAATATAACTACTATAATACTGCCCCCTATGTACAAGAATATAACTACTATAATACTGCCCCTATGTACAAGAATATAACTACTATAATACTGCCCCTATGGACAAGAATATAACTACTATAATACTGCCCCCTATGTACAGGAATATAACTACTATAATACTGCCCCCTATGTACAGGAATATAACTACTATAATACTGCCCCCTATGTACAAGAATATAACTACTATAATACTGCCTCCTATGTACAAGAATATAACTACTATAATACTGCCTCCTATGTACAAGAATATAACTACTATAATACTGCCTCCTATGTACAAGAATATAACTACTATAATACTGCCCCCTATGTACAAGAATATAACTACTATAATACTGCCCCCTATGTACAAGAATATAACTACTATAATACTGCCCCCTATGTACAGGAATATAACTACTATAATACTGCCCCCTATGTACAGGAATATAACTACTATAATACTGCCCCCTATGTACAGGAATATAACTACTATAATACTGCCCCCTATGTACAAGAATATAACTACTATAATACTGCCCCCTATGTACAAGAGTATAACTACTATAATACTGCCCCCTATGTACAAGAATATAACTACTATAATACTGCCCCCTATGTACAAGAATATAACTGCTATAATACTGCCCCTATGTACAAGAATATAACTACTATAATACTGCCCCCTATGTACAAGAATATAACTGCTATAATACTGCCCCTATGTACAAGAATATAACTACTATAATACTGTCCTGTATGTTATTGTAGAGGAGGGGGTGTGAGTTGTATGTGTGTTTTCTCTTCCTCATATAGCGGGATTTTGTTGGGGGGGGGGGGGGGTATTGTGGTTTCCTCTTTACAGTAACTACTCTGCTCATCAGCTCCTCTGCCTTTGGTCTACTCAATGTATTATCAGTCTGCTGGGAGTTATAGTCCTGCAGTGCCCCTACTTCTAGTGATGTTGTGGCAGCAGGTGCAGTGAGGAGTGTCTCACCCTGTTTTTGGGGTGCGCCCCCCCCCCTCTTCAACCCCTCCCCCCTCCTCCTCAGTCGCTGTGTGAACCTGATGTGAATGGAAATACCGCCAGAGGGGAAGTCCAGATGTGGCGCTGAGACAGGAGCGCGTGTTACCAGCAGCTCATCATCACCCAGGACACAACCACATCCAGAACCAGAATCGGGGTCTGGGACCCCCAGAAACGGATTCCTGGAGCCTATAATGTAGGAATATATCCTGGCACTGGTCGGAGGTTGGGCTGGGGTCAAATGTCAAAGGGGTGGACATGTGTGTTGGATTGGGTGGCTTTATGCTGGGTGGGATTATACTCCACTTCTATGTGAGGGGCTAAAGCGCTATATCTAGGGGGCAAGGGGGGGGGGCGCAGAAATGTAGGAGAGTTGGGGGCAGAGGTGTAGGTGACTCTGACCCCCTATTCCCTCGCTCCTCTGCCAGATTCACTACTCGCCCCTCCCCCCCACTCTGCTCGTCCCCTTGGTCTAATGTTCCCCATCTTCTCACTCCTCTGTCCCCTCGCTCCTCTGCCCCCTGGCTCCTCTGCTCCCCGTCCCCTCGCTCCTCTGCCCCCCGACCCCTCGCTCCTCTGCCCCCCGACCCCTCACTCCTCTGCCCCCCGTCCCCTCGCTCCTCTGCCTCCTGGCTCCTCTGCTCCCCGTCCCCTCGCTCCTCTGCCCCCCGACCCCTCGCTCCTCTGCCCCCCGACCCCTCACTCCTCTGCCCCCCGTCCCCTCGCTCCTCTGCCCCCTGTCCCCCGTCCCCTCGTTCCTCTGCCCCCTGGCTCCTCTGCCCCCTGTCCCCCGTCCCCTCGTTCCTCTGCCCTCTGTCCCCTCGCTCCTCTGCCCCCTGTCCCCTCGCTCCTCTGCCCCCTGTCCCCCGTCCCCTCGTTCCTCTGCCCCCGTCCCCTCGCTCCTCTGCTCCCCGTCCCCTCGCTCCTCTGCTCCCCGTCCCCTCGCTCCTCTGCTCCCCGTCCCCTCGCTCCTCTGCTCCCCGTCCCCTCGCTCCTCTGCTCCCCGACCCCTCGCTCCGCTGCTCCCCGACCCCTCGCTCCGCTGCTCCCCGTCCCCTCGCTCCTCTGCTCCCCGTCCCCTCGCTCCTCTGCTCCGCGTCCCCTCGCTCCTCTGCTTCCCGTCCCCTCGCTCCTCTTCTCCCTGTCCCCTCGCTCCTCTGCTCCCTGACCCCTCGCTCCGCTGCTCCCCTCGCTCCTCTGCTCCCCGTCCCCTCGCTCCTCTGCTCCCCGTCCCCTCGCTCCTCTGCTCCCCGTCCCCTCGCTCCTCTGCTCCCTGTCCCCTCGCTCCTCTGCTCCCTGACCCCTCGCTCCGCTGCTCCCCTCGCTCCTCTGCTCCCCGTCCCCTCGCTCCTCTGCTCCCCGTCCCCTCGCTCCTCTGCTCCCCGTCCCCTCGCTCCTCTGCTCCCCGTCCCTTCGCTCCTCTGCTCCCCGTCCCCTCGCTCCTCTGCTCCGCGTCCCCTCGCTCCTCTGCTCCCCGTCCCTTCGCTCCTCTGCTCCGCGTCCCCTCGCTCCTCTGCTCCGCATCCCCCCGCTCCTCTGCTTCCCAGGCCTTGCTTATTAGTGGAGTCATGTGATGGGGCGTAGTAAGTTATGCAATGCACTGATCACTAGATGTTATCTGCAGCCACAGATGGTGGAGAGGACCAGATTCTCATCAGGCGGCAGGTGTAGGGGGGGGGGCAGAGGTGCGGGAGAGGGAGGGAAGCAGAGGTGTAGGAGAGGGGGAGGGGGAAGAGGTGTAGGAGAGGGAGGGAAGCAGAGGTGCAGGAGAGGGGGAGGGGGCAGAGGTGTAGGAGAGGGGGGGAGGGGGCAGAGGTGTAGGGGGGGGCAGAGGTGTAGGGGAGGGGGGGGCAGAGGTGTAGGGGAGGGGTGAGGGAAGCAGAGGTGTAGGAGAGGGGGGAGGGGGCAGAGGTGCAGGAGAGGGGTCAGGGGGCAGAGGTGCAGGAGAGGGGGGAGGGGGCAGAGCTGCAGGAGAGGGGGGAGGGGGCAGAGGTGCAGGAGAGGGGGGAGGGGGCAGAGGTGCAGGAGAGGGGGGGTAGAGGTGCAGGAGAGGGGGGGCGCAGAGATGTAGGAGAGGAGAGGGGGGGGGGCAGAGGTGAAGGTTCAGCTGGTTGGAGACCACTGGATGTCATGTGAGAATGGCCATAAAATTTCCTCAATCTTCGCGTTAAATATAGAAATTGCTTAGAAGTAAAAGAGGAAGCATTGCTGGGGGCTGTGGAGGGGGAGGGGGGTAGCGTCCACAGCCATTAACTCTTTAAATCCTTTAAATCGCTATATATTGTACTTCCTAATGTCTCCATTAATCAATGCTGCAATCCACGCAACTGGAGGAGGAAGTGCAAAAAAAATGCGGGCGCCTACGGTTTTCACTGGGCGCTCACAATCGGACAAGACCTGCAGCGTGGGGCGGCCATAACTGATGATGGCTCCTTACTTGTGGCTTATGGGTCCCTGGTGTCCTGTGTGGCCGGTGGCAAATCCTTGTCTAGTGCAGGGCTGTCAGACTCGGGCCCTGGTGTAATTATATTTGGCCCCAATGTCTACTGGTGCTGCCCAGCGCTACACAGCGAATGTGGGAGCAACTATCCTCATCGAGGAAGAGCAAATTACTGACTGTAGTGACCTTACTGAAGAACATCTTCACATAATCAGACAAATATCTCCAGGGAGAATACCTAACAATGACTGCAAAGAGCACAGAGCACAGCAGTGTGAGGACACACCCCCTGTGCACTTGGGAGAAGCTACAATCCATATTCCACAGTCCTGCCGTGGAATATACAAAGGTCTGATTACACAGCCCTCCAGGGACAATACCTAACACTGGCTGCACAGTGCACAGCAGTGTGAGGTCTGATTACACAGCTCTAAAGGGACAATACCTAACACTAGAGATAAGCAAATCACATTTCACAAAGTTTTGTCCAAACTTCCTAAAAAAATTTCCAAATGACGGCGACATGAGGTTAAATGTGAAAGTAAAAATCCCTTCCCCGCCATTGGCTCGCTGCTTGTAGGGACAGATGTGTCAGCGCAGCGTATACAGGGGGAGGAGTCAGGGGGAGGGACAGGGTCATGGGGCATATTATAGGGTGACAGCCATCGTCTGGGGGGTCTATGCACCACGTTCATTCCTGTTGCTGCCAAAAATCTTTTAGGGGTCAATAGTTAATACTCTAAGTTTAGAGATGAATGAATCGGAGTTGACAAATTGGATTTCGATCCGAAGTTCATGAAAATGCAGCTGAAAGTAAAATAATTAAACTGAACCCGTTAGCAGAACATGATGTTCAGATGGGTTTTTTGGCCAGTGTTTAATTCATGCTTAAGGGGGCTCATTTACAAAGGGTCCTGAGCGGGGGGAAGCGACACATGCAGGATATCGGGCGAACGATCTTAGTGAATCGCGATAGAGTTCATCCTCGTCGGACATTCCGGATCGGGGATCGCGCAGGGACCGGGTAAGTAAATGTGCCCCAATATTTTAAACTTGTCTGTTTTGGGGTCACTAACTCCTTTTTATGAGTTGAAATACTTTTCTGGCCGGAGTATTATTGGCTACTGGGGACTGTGTGATTATTTGCTGCTGGGGGCATTATGACTATTGGCTAATCGGGACTCCATGTCTATTTGCTAATGGTGGCATGGTGGCTATTGGTGGTAACTTGACTATTGGCTACTGGGGTTTTGTGACTATTGGTGACTGTGGGTATTTGTGGCTATTGGGTGTGTTGTGCCTATTATCTACCTGTGGCGTTGGGATTATTTGCTACTGGTGGTGCGATGACTATTTGCTATGGGGTGTTTTGTGACTATTGGCTAATATGGACTCTACTGAGGGTACTGTGACTATTGCCTACTGGGGGGTACCATGATTGTTAGCTACTGGGGGCAGCATGACTAGTGGCTAATCAAGGCTCTGTAACTATTAACTACTGAAGGCATTGTGACTATTGGCTGCTGGGGGCTGTGCAACTATTGGCTACTATCAGCTGCATGACTATTGGTTACTGGGGGCAGTGTGACTATTGGCTAGAGGGGCAGCATGACTATTGGCTACTGTCGGTCACTGGGGCCAATGTGACTGTTTCAGTACCAGAAAGGACTAGCTGCTCATGTTGCAGCAATGCACAATCTTGGAAACGCACAAACACTCTCCCAGTGCTATAAAATATTGTTTTTAACACTTCATTTAATACAAAATGAATATGGATTACATCTAATTTTTGGGAAATGATGTCAGTGCCGTATTCTGCTCTCTCCATTCCAGATTAGGATTGTGTGACCTCTTCTGATCTCCGTGTGTTTCTCTTTTCCAGATCTATGTTTGTGGTTTCCATGACAATATAAATGGCGGAGCGGCACATGTGGGCGGATAAACGGACAGAACTAGAAATATTATAAATATAAAGCTGGAAGCCATGGCGATAGCAGAGAGCCGGAGCTGAGGAGCCTCCGACGTTCCCAGGGAAGATGCAGACTGGCGCCAATGTAACAGGCGAGTGTGATGTAGACGAGCGCTTCCTGGATTACCTGTACGCCATCACCTATGCCGTTATCCTGGTCCCGGGACTGATCGGGAACGTCCTGGCGCTGTGGGTCTTCTACATGTACATGAAGGAGACCAAGCGCTCGGTCATCTTCATGATTAACCTGGCGGTGGCGGACCTGCTGCAGGTGCTGTCGCTGCCGCTGCGGATCTTCTACTACCTGCACAAGTCGTGGCCCTTTGGACGCTTCCTGTGCATGTTCTGCTTCTACCTGAAGTACGTCAACATGTACGCCAGCATCTTCTTCCTGGTCTGCATCAGTGTCCGCCGCTTCCGCTACCTCCTCTATCCCTTCAAGTCCACCGATAGGAAGCGTCTATGCGACATCTACGCCAGTGTCGCCGGATGGATCGTCATCTGCCTCAGTTGTCTCCCCTTTCCACTGCTGAGGATCGGGAACCAGACAAGCGGAGGAGGCGCCAATGAGCTTCAGTGCTTTGCGGACCTCCCCCTGGTGGACATTGGGTTGGCAGCCTCCATTGTGACGGTGACGGTGGCCGAGCTGTTTGGCTTTATCAGTCCGCTGGCCATTGTCCTGTTCTGTACCTGGAGGACGGTGACTTCGCTGCGGGAGCCACACGCCGCCTCTCACGACCTTGGTGAGAAGAGGAAGGCGCTGAAGATGATCTTGACCTGTGCCGGTGTCTTCCTCGTCTGCTTCGCTCCTTATCACTTCAGCTTCCCGCTAGATTTTTTGGCCAAGGCCAATAAGATTGCATCGTGCTCACAGCGGAGGGTCATCCTCACCCTGCACCCAGTGGCGCTGTGCCTGGCCAGTCTGAACTGCTGCCTAGACCCCATCATCTACTACTTCACCACCGACGAGTTCAAGAGACGACTCTCCCGGCAGGACCTGGTGGACGCCACCGAACTGCACATCTTCTACAATAAAGACTTTACGGATCAGAGCTGACAACATGGAGAAGTATCAGTGGGTCATATGGTGTTAGACGTCGCCCTCTAACCACTCTGAAGTATTCTGCAGATCTCTGCTTACTGTCAGTGAACTGGAATATTCCAGACCATTGGCCTTGACCCACTGTAACAAGTCCATCAGCTGCCGCCAGGACAAGCTATGGATCTTTTCTCTTCATAATTACGGGTCAACATTGCACTGGCCGATCCGTGTAACCCCCGGAGGCACCAAATGCTGAGATGTGTCTGAGACAGAGACCAAGGAGATACATGGTCATCATGGAAATGGCAGCCAGGAGGCCGTCAGGTCCAGTGACACTGCTTTTACTATGGAAAATAAACTTCTGTGACTCCTCCCCCGCGGAGCCGCAACATTCCTGCTTCTACTCTTGTGACTCCTCCCCTGCAGAGTTACTAATGTCCTGAAGGGAATAAGAGGAAATATGGGTGTATGGGAAGTGTATAGAGATATATAGAGAGATGTATGGGGATATATAGGGTCTATATCCTGGGTTCTGGGTTGACACCTTCAGTATTTGCTGTCATGCTGCTGCAGGGTTGTCAGAGAAGTAGGAGTCACCATTTGTATTTTCCCGATGGGAAAGTTGCTGCTGTATTTATTGTCTATTTTTTCTTTATAATAAAGTGATCTAAAATCTTCAGTTATATCCTTATATTGTAACATAGAGGAATATAATAAAGGCATCTACCATTATTTACTACTCTACATGGAGTATAATAATAATAAAATGTATAATGTCATGTATGTACACAGTGACTGCATCAGCAGCAGAATAGTGAGTGCAGCTCTGGGGTATAATACAGGATGTAACTCAGGATCAGTACAGGATAAGTAATGTCATGTATGTACACAGTGACTGCACCAGCAGCAGAATAGTGAGTGCAGCTCTGGAGTATAATACAGGATGTAACTCAGGATCAGTACAGGATAAGGAATGTCATGTATGTACACAGTGACTGCACCAGCAGCAGAATAGTGAGTGCAGCTCTGGAGTATAATACAGGATGTAACTCAGGATCAGTACAGGATAAGTAATGTCATGTATGTACACAGTGACTGCACCAGCAGAATAGTGAGTGCGGCTCTGGGGTATAATACTGGATGTAACTCAGGATCAGTACAGGATAAGTAATGTCATGTATGTACACAGTGACTGCACCAGCAGCAGATAGTGAGTGCATCTCTGGGGTATAATACAGGATGTAACTCAGGATCAGTACAGGATAAGTGATGTCATGTATGTACACAGTGACTGCACCAGCAGCAGAATAGTGAGTGCGGCTCTGGGGTATAATACCGGATGTAACTCAGGATCAGTACAGGATAAGTAATGTCATGTATGTACACAGTGACTGCACCAGCAGAATAGTGAGTGCGGCTCTGGGGTATAATACTGGATGTAACTCAGGATCAGTACAGGATAAGTAATGTCATGTATGTACACAGTGACTGCACCAGCAGCAGAATAGTGAGTGCAGCTCTAGGGTATAATACAATATGTAACTCAGGATCAGTACAGGATAAGTAATGTCATGTATGTACACAGTGACTGCACCAGCAGCAGAATAGTGAGTGCAGCTCTGGGGTATAATACAGGATGTAATGTGGTGTTCCTGCACCTGGTGATGCGGGGGTGTGGTGTCGGCAGGACCTCGCAGTTATCTGCTGCACCTCTCTCTCGCGTGGTTCCTGTGGTTTCTTCTTTGTGTAACGATTTCTTGTTTCAAGATGTAAGGAATTGAATGTAACTTTCTGAAATGCTAAAGCTGCAGATATCTGCTCATCCAGAGCTCTCCTGTGCAGCACAAATATCCATCACTGTGACTCCAGGACTGGGAGGCCATTCACACCATGTACTCCCATTAGATCTCAGCAGGACGTTGCGATGACCTTGTTTAGCCTTATTACACATTCCCCAGACCACAAACAACGGAGCATTGTATAACCGCCCTCCATGACAGGAATAAAGACTGTACAGGCTACAAACAGGCAGCGAGATGTGAGGGGTGTAGAGGGCGCTGTATGAGGATATATAGGGAGATGTATGAGGATATATAGGGAGGTGTATGAGGGGTGTACAGGGCGCTGTATGAGGATATATAGGGAGATGTATGAGGATATATAGGGAGGTGTATGAGGGGTGTACAGGGCGCTGTATGAGGATATATAGGGAGATGTATGAGGGGTGTACAGGGCGCTGTATGAGGATATATAGGGAGATGTATGAGGATATATAGGGAGGTGTATGAGGATATATAGGGAGGTGTATGAGGGGTGTACAGGGCGCTGTATGAGGATATATAGGGAGATGTATGAGGGGTGTACAGGGCGCTGTACGAGGATATATAGGGAGATGTATGAGGGGTGTACAGGGCGCTGTACGAGGATATATAGGGAGATGGATGAGGATATATAGGGAGGTGTATGAGGGGTGTACAGGGCGCTGTATGAGGATATATAGGGCACTGTATGAGGGGTGTATAGGGATATATAGGGATATGTATGAGGGGTGAATGGGGGATACATAGCAGGATGTATGGGGATATATAGAAGTCTGTATGAGGGGTGTATAGGGCGCTGTATGAGGGGTGTATAGGGCGCTGTATGAGGGGTGTATAGGGCGCTGTATGAGGGGTGTATAGGGCGCTGTATGAGGGGTGTATAGGGCGCTGTATGAGGATATATAGGGCGCTGTATGAGGATATATAGGGCGCTGTATGAGGATATATAGGGCGCTGTATGAGGATATATAGGGCGCTGTATGAGGATATATAGGGCGCTGTATGAGGATATATAGGGCGCTGTATGAGGATATATAGGGCGCTGTATGAGGATATATAGGGCGCTGTATGAGGATATATAGGGCGCTGTATGAGGATATATAGGGCGCTGTATGAGTGGTGTACAGGGCGCTGTATGAGGATATATAGGGCGCTGTATGAGTGGTGTACAGGGATATATAGGGAGATGTATGAGGGATGAATGGGGGATACATAGCAGGATGTATGGGGATATATAGAAGTCTGTATGAGGGGTGTATGGGAATTTATCGGAGGATGTATGAGGATACATAGGGAGATGTATGAGAGAATATATGTAGAGTATCGGAGGATCTATGAGGGGCTGTATATTTCTGTGAGTGATGTCATCAGCAGGGGGTGTGGCCATGTCCTGCAGTTATTACAGTCCAGGGGGCGGGGTGATGGATGATGTAACAGCACGGAGCGGCTTCCTCAGGACAGGGCTGCGCCTCCCCCTGGTGGGATGTAGCGGTACTTTCCGGCCTCCTCTGCAGGAAATCTTCTGTAGTTTCCTTTCTTGGTGACTCAGATTCTCCTCTAGTTTTAGAGCAGGGGGCGAGCTGCAGTCACAGGGTCTCAGTGATGGGTGGTCCGTGGGTCTCAATCTCTTCTCCTCTTGTCTTACTTCATTATTACAATCTGATACTAATAACCTGACACACGGCCCCTACAGATAATGCAGGATTGGGATGCAGACAGCGCCACACAGAAGTAGTGGCTGTTCCAGGTACTGCAGCAGCTTATACTTTTCACAGCTGAGGGGTTGTATCATTGGCCTCTGCCATGTTGGTAGGTGACAATGAGAGAAGAATTAGGGCAGGAGATTTTTATACTAATTGTATGGAGCCAAAACGATTTCTACTCACTGAAAGCAAGCAGAGATGAGACCAGGCTGCAGCTGCCCCTGCTAGCAACAGGGGAGATTTATCATCAAGGTAAAACTGTTCTAGTTGGCCATAGTCTGATGGTCGCTATAATCTCCTTATTTGATTACGTCTTACACAAACCTCAAGAGCTTACAGTCTGCCTCCTGTCTACATGGCCCCCGCACCCCCCAATCACATGACTCCAGGCAGCAAGTAGAGAAACAAATTTATTTCCAGGTCATCAATCATACAACATCATCAAAGCAGTGTTACCCTTCCAACCCATCCACATCTTATATATGCCAAGCAAGAATAAGTATAGACGCCCCCCCCCCCTCACACTAACCCCAAGGGGCCCCTCACAACCCCCTGCCCTAAAAACACACAAAACGGATTAGTAGGATCAGATATGATTGGCACAGGAGGCTACTTTATAGCTATTGCTGGTGCAATGTGCTGCGGGGGGGAGAGGGCTTCCAATACAAGGGGTGGGGGTCCCAGGAAGGTTCTGCCTTGGCATCCGAGAGGTTAGGGCTCTCTCTTCCTTCACCCTATAAGGCCCCAAATCAGTGCACATATACACCCATCCCCCAACGAAGTGATATGAAAGGTGAACGCTGCGGTTGCTATATACTCCACATGGGGGGTGCTCTGTCCTAAGAAGACGGGGGAGTCGGGCGCGCAGCAGAGACACAGGATACAGTAGCGGCACACAGAGGAACAAGCGCTGGACGCTGCGGCCAGAAGTCACAGGTCGGTGCCCACCCGCCATCAGGGGACAGGGAGGTTACAGGCGCTAAGTCTGGGTGACATTCCTGAGGTTTGGCGTCGCCGGTCAGGTACAGAAGCTACAAGCGGGGGGCACAGGGCGAGGATGATTATCACTGCACAGGTTAAAGAAATCAAAAAGCCTCCGACTCCGTCAGCACCAGCGCCTCGGCGCCTCACTCCTGACAGATCAGGGTCATCACTGCAAAATTATTTTCAAAGTGTTTGATCTGTGAGCATCTCTCTGCCGAGCGCTTCTGGACTCCTGAAAATCAGATGGCATCAGTCAGTCAGGACCCCACTACAGGGAGACCCCCCCCATCCTCCAGGACCTTTAGACCCCCTGACATTTAGTTCCTGGATGACCCCTCTTACCTATGATCTGGTCCCTTCTCTGCAGTCTGTAAGTCTCCCGGCCCTCGCAGCGTTGATAGATGAAGACCCCCAGCTCAGACAGGTCATCGATTCGGTCAGTGACTACCAGCTCCTCACGTACCAGGTACGACTGTGGCAGGTAGGCCCCACGCTGAGGTTACATGGGGAGCAGAAGTTACAAGGGACACCAAGAAATGGAGAGCCACTTACAGAGAGTTAAACATGTAACATGGGGGGCGTCTGCCCACCTACCTCAATCTTCATGAACAGGTCCAGCAGGTTGC
The DNA here is from genome assembly GCF_040894005.1 of Engystomops pustulosus. Taxonomy (NCBI): domain Eukaryota; kingdom Metazoa; phylum Chordata; class Amphibia; order Anura; family Leptodactylidae; genus Engystomops; species Engystomops pustulosus. The sequence goes on from NC_092419.1 coordinate 17,123,881, forward strand.
GGGGTGGCAGGACTATGGAGGTGTTCAGGTTGATGATGTAACATTTCTGCAGTTCTAGGTCCAGGTAAGCAGTGAGGAGCTGAGGAGGAAGAGGAGAGGTCAAGATCTCAAAATCCATCACACACCGGGACCCTGTATATCCACCACCACCGGAGGAGGCCCCCATACAAACACTTCCATCCTCCCTCAGGAGGAGATATCAGGACCCGATACTCATCCCATCCCCCAAAACACATTTAGGAGAACATGAGGACCCCACCCAATGCCCACAGGAAGAGACACGAGGAGCTCCATTATTCATTACACATCCCACCACATTATTGCCTTTAATACATCAATTTATTAAGACTGGCATCTAAAGTGCTCCCCCTACTGGCCATAGTGGGGTGGTGACAGCAAGGATTACCAAAGACGGATATACAACCTCCCAGATCCCACAACTTGTTTCCTAAGCTTAAAGGGATGTTCCCATTTCGGCAAATAAAATGTTATTGTTTGTAGAATGAAAAGTTATACAATTTTCCAATACTTTCTGTATCCATTCTTCACCGTTTTCTAGAACGATTCTTGCTGTCCTGCTATAGAAAACTTCATTGTTTATTTCCAGTGGACAGAAATCTGACGGCTCGTTATGTCACACAGCTCTGATTACTCTCTGATAAAAACGAGCCATGAACCTGTGTGACCATGAGTTATTTACTGGGAAAAAAAAAAAAGTTTTCTATAGCAGGACAGCAAGCAGAGATCTAGAAAACGGTGAAGAATGGATACGGAAAGTATTGGAAAGTTGTATAACTTTTCATTCTACAAACAATAACATTTATTTGCCAAAATGGGAAAACCCCTTTAATGCTGTATGTTCTGTCACTATATCACAGATTCACTTATGTTGGCGTTATGGAACACTATTAAGAGTTACGTTTAGGATATCTACACCTATACACTACTCAGTGACTGCATCACACCACAGGGATACATCCCACAGAGAGGAGCAGATCTGGGAGACCCTATAGTATTCATTAGAGGGTCTTCCAGACTTGCTCCTCTCTGTGGCATGTATCCCTATGAGATACACACACATGGGAGATTCCATAGCCCCCACCCACCTCGGTTACTTACTCTGTCAAAGTCATGCACAATGGCTGCAGAGTCTCCCCGGGAGAAGCTGGGCACCGGGACGTTGATAAGGACCACGTTGTCCTCCTCGCGGATGTCGGCCTCCTCAGACACGGGCAGGTAGTAGGGCTCCCCGTCCAGGTCTGTGTGGTCAATGTACGAGAGCTTCCCCTCAAATGTCTTGTGCTGGAAGAGGAGATGATGATGAGAAGATCTCCCCCTGAGCAGAGACCCCCGCACACTGCGCTGCCCACCGCTCACAAACACAGATAATGGCGGTGATGAGGATGCCCTCAGAAAGGGGCTCATATACACAGTTTGGGCACAAACCACAGCGGAGGCAGAATATTCAAGCACTTCCATAACAATATAAAAGAAAATATATTACAGTAAAGCAAATAAAACACTTCTAGTAGTATAAGAATTCAATTATATGGACTAAATCACGCGTGATAAACCAGGAACACCCAGGAGGGGAGGCGTTACCAGAGCCCCTCCGTGCTGCACTCCTTCCGCTTCATGTAATCTCACACAGTGGGAGGGGTGCCCCTGCACAGTGTAACAGCATGTAAAGCTACAGCATGGAGGAGTCCTTTGGTCTCATTAGCATAATTATAAAAAGTTGATTATCAGGATGGATTCTGATCCTATAACAGTATTTATACAAATCCCCCGAGGCACTGGGTACACATGGAGATGTCCAGGTAACATACACATTACAGCGGAGGGTGCAGGATCCATACTGGAGCGCGCAATGTCATGGCAACCTGTAAGATGTACAGCAATGAAGGCGAAGGAGCCGATCAATAGATAATATCACACAGCGAGGCTGGAGGATAGTACAGATAGTCACACATAGGCAGCGGTGCTGTACAACTGCTACTGCAGGGGTCTTACACATGGGCTACAGGACATCAGGTCCACAAACAGAGGGAAAGAGCAGATAAAGTAAGAGCCAATCTGTTCATTCATCATTTACGTATATACAGGATTTTTTAAAATTGTATTTACACCTGAATATTCTTTATTGATTATACTGTATACAGGTGGTCCCCTACTTAAGAACACCCAACTTACAGACAACCCCTAGTTACAAACGGACCTCTGGTAATTGATAATTTGCTGTACTTTATCCTTAGGCTACAATAATCAGCTATAACAGTTATCACAGGCGTCTGTAATGAAGATTTATTGTTACTCCTGATTCTTATAACAACCCAACATTTATAAAATCCAATTAAATAAATTTGGTCTCTGTATATAAAATATACAGTTTCGACTTACATACAAATTCAACTTAAGAACAAACCTATCTTGTACGTAACCCGGGGACTGCCTGTATATGGAGCGGCTGCATATAGATTTACTAGTCTAGGTTCTCTTACCCTCTATATGCACATTCATTAGGACTCACTATGTTATTACATATTTATGCATCTTGTATATTAATCGTTCTATCATCATCAATACTGACTTCATTAACCCTTATAATAGACGATTATTTCGCACCTAGTGTGTCCCTAGTTAACCCCTTCACAGCAGACTTCACACCATCACATCTCCTGCACTGCGGCACCTACAAACAGTTCTGGTGTCCAATTAAAGAATCTTCCCTTCTATCACATAGGGATTTCTAGGCGAAACAGAAATGGAGGAGATTTCCACTGTTGCAATTAAAAAAAAAAAAAAAAAAAAAAAAAGTGATTATTAAATACAGATCTTAATTTCTGAATGTCAAAACAGTGGCCATCTCTGGTTCTAGAAATCCCTATCTGATATTAAAGGGGCAATTCTCCCCTTTAACTCTCAGTACAGATGCCCCAGTTTCACAATTTTTGGCTGTAATGGGACCAAGGATTATCCATAAAGCTTCATTACAGACATCTTACAGCTGATCATAGCAGCCTGGGACTATAGTAACATCCAGAGGTCACAGGGGGCAGAGGGGTCCGTCTGTAACTAGGGGTCGCCTGCAAGTCAGGTGTTCTTAAGTAGGGGACCACCTGTACACAGGTAAGACCCTGTAGTATGAGCTGTACAACGCCACCGCCTCCGATTCTCCTTTATGATGTGTGTGAAGTCTGATTGGTTCCTCCTTCCGGCCTTGCTGTCTATTGGTCGCTAGGACATCACCTGATCATCCGCTCCGCCAGCTTCATCGATATATAGATATTCTGCAAACACTTGAATACTCTGCCCCTTCTCTCCAGATGTTTGGGTCGTCTTTGGCGCCAAAATTTGTGTTTAAACCACATAATGACGATGCATCACCACATCTGCATTTTTTTAGGGCATTGCCCAAAACACGTGAACAGCCGAAATTTATTCCTCTGGATAAAATCCTTCATTGCGTCGCTGCAGTCATTTACAATGATTGAGGAATACACTCCAGGCCCATCAGAAAGCTTACCCTGTGCACGAAGAACTTATAGATGCATGCCCCACCCACAATGAGGCCGGCCAAAATGAAGGCCAGGCCCAGGAGGGTGAGGAGGCAGCGCCCTGTGGAGTGGGTGTCCGGCCTGGTAGTGGCGACCTCGGGGTCCTAAAAGACATAATGAAGAACGAGGAATAAGACAAAGTACCCCCTATACAGGATTCCTCCAGCAGAGGGCGCAGTAACACCTCTACAGGCAGTTTTACTTCTCCAAAAAAGCCTAAATGTGTGTAAAAACGTCCCAGACCCTGGACATCTCCTCACGCACCGGCACTGGAGAGGAGACAGAGCAGCTGCTGGGAGGAGGCGCAAGCAGAGGGATCTCCGAGAGGCAGCGGTCAGACCAGAACAGTTTTTGGGCCGTTTTTGAGCAGTCAGTTAAAAAGCGCATGCGTATTTTACCAATTATCTTAATTAAAACAAGTCAAAAAACAGATGCGTTTTTTTTTGGCCCAGAACCGCCAGAAATGTGGTGCAAGTCCGTTGATAAATTCCCCCCCATTGTGTTTGCTCACACGTCACGTTTAACGCATGAGTTTAAATACGCATTGCAAAAAAGCTGCATTTGTAAACTCAATGTTAATGCAAGTGTTATATACAGGAGTCTCCCCCCCCCCTCCTCCTCAGTGTTATATACAGGAGTCTCCCCCCCCCCTCCTCCTCAGTGTTATATACAGGAGTCTCCCCCCCCCTCCTCCTCCTCCTCAGTGTTATATACAGGAGTCTCCCCCCCTCCTCCTCCTCAGTGTTATATACAGGAGTCTCCCCCCCTCCTCCTCAGTGTTATATACAGGAGTCTCCCCCCCCTCCCCCTCCTCAGTGTTATATACAGGAGTCTCCCCCCCCCCTCCTCCTCAGTGTTATATACAGGAGTCTCCCCCCCCTCCCCCTCCTCAGTGTTATATACAGGAGTCTCCCCCCCTCCTCAGTGTTATATACAGGAGTCTCCCCCCCCCTCCTCCTCCTCCTCAGTGTTATATACAGGAGTCTCCCCCCCCCTCCTCCTCAGTGTTATATACAGGAGTCTCCCCCCCTCCTCCTCAGTGTTATATACAGGAGTCTCCCCCCCTCCTCCTCAGTGTTATATACAGGAGTCTCCCCCCCCCTCCTCCTCCTCAGTGTTATATACAGGAGTCTCCCCCCCCTCCTCCTCCTCAGTGTTATATACAGGAGTCTCCCCCCCCCTCCTCCTCCTCCTCAGTGTTATATACAGGAGTCTCCCCCCCCCTCCTCCTCAGTGTTATATACAGGAGTCTCCCCCCCTCCTCCTCAGTGTTATATACAGGAGTCTCCCCCCCCCTCCTCCTCCTCAGTGTTATATACAGGAGTCTCCCCCCCCTCCTCCTCCTCAGTGTTATATACAGGAGTCTCCCCCCCCTCCTCCTCCTCAGTGTTATATACAGGAGTCTCCCCCCCCCTCCTCCTCCTCAGTGTTATATACAGGAGTCTCCCCCCCCTCCTCAGTGTTATATACAGGAGTCTCCCCCCCCCTCCTCCTCCTCCTCAGTGTTATATACAGGAGTCTCCCCCCCCCCTCCTCCTCCTCCGTGTTATATACAGGAGTCTCCCCCCCCCTCCTCCTCCTCCGTGTTATATACAGGAGTCTCCCCCCCTCCCCCTCCTCAGTGTTATATACAGGAGTCTCCCCCCCCCTCCTCCTCCTCAGTGTTATATACAGGAGTCTCCCCCCCCTCCCCCTCCTCAGTGTTATATACAGGAGTCTCCCCCCCCTCCTCCTCCTCAGTGTTATATACAGGAGTCTCCCCCCCCTCCCCCTCCTCAGTGTTATATACAGGAGTCTCCCCCCCCCCTCCCCCTCCTCAGTGTTATATACAGGAGTCTCCCCCCTCCTCCTCCTCCTCAGTGTTATATACAGGAGTCTCCCCCCCCCTCCTCCTCAGTGTTATATACAGGAGTCTCCCCCCCCCTCCTCCTCAGTGTTATATACAGGAGTCCCCCCCCCCTCCTCCTCAGTGTTATATACAGGAGTCTCCCCCCCCCTCCTCCTCAGTGTTATATACAGGAGTCTCCCCCCCCCTCCTCCTCAGTGTTATATACAGGAGTCTCCCCCCCCCCTCCTCCTCAGTGTTATATACAGGAGTCTCCCCCCCCCTCCTCCTCAGTGTTATATACAGGAGTCTCCCCCCCCTCCTCCTCAGTGTTATATACAGGAGTCTCCCCCCCCCTCCTCCTCAGTGTTATATACAGGAGTCTCCCCCCCCTCCTCCTCAGTGTTATATACAGGAGTCTCCCCCCCCTCCTCCTCAGTGTTATATACAGGAGTCTCCCCCCCCTCCTCCTCAGTGTTATATACAGGAGTCTCCCCCCCCTCCTCCTCAGTGTTATATACAGGAGTCTCCCCCCCTCCTCCTCAGTGTTATATACAGGAGTCTCCCCCCCTCCTCCTCAGCGTTATATACAGGAGTCTCCCCCCCTCCTCCTCAGTGTTATATACAGGAGTCTCCCCCCCTCCTCCTCAGTGTTATATACAGGAGTCCCCCCCCCTCTCCTCAGTGTTATATACAGGAGTCTTCCCCCTCCTCAGTGTTATATACAGGAGTCTTCCCCCTCCTCAGTGTTATATACAGGAGTCTTCCCCCTCCTCAGTGTTATATACAGGAGTCTCCCCCCTCCTCCTCAGTGTTATATACAGGAGTCTTCCTCCCCTCCTCAGTGTTATATACAGGAGTCCCCCCCCTCCTCCTCAGTGTTATATACAGGAGTCCCCCCCCCTCCTCCTCAGTGTTATATACAGGAGTCTTCCTCCCCTCCTCAGTGTTATATACAGGAGTCTCCCATCTATACACATCCCCTCTGCCCGGTGTAAGATACTTGGGTTACAGCCGGCAGTCGCTCCTCCGCCCGGTGATGGGCGGGCAGTCGGTCACTGGGCCTCACCTTCTCGGGCACCAGGCAGTGGGCGTCCTTGGCGGGCTCCTTCCCGGAGAAGGGTGAGCTGAAGGCGATCTTCACCATGGTGACCCGCGGGCTCCGTGCTCAGCTCCGAGTGACGCAGAAACAACAAGCCAGGCCCCGCCTACATCAGCTGATCAACAGGCGGAGCTATGGGGGGAACATCCGGGGTGGAGACGTCACTTCCTGTGTGGTCTGTACCTCGTGATCTGACAGCATCAAGACACTTACCGTACATTATATTTTATACACATTGTATATACATTATCCTCTATATAATATGTACAGGGGGAACATTATATAGCCTTGGTCTTTTCTATATACCCTGAGTGTACCCTGCATTACGTAATTTGTGCCTTCTGTACATTATACAGGCAGTCCCCTACTTAAGAACACTCCACTTACATACGACCCCTAGTTACAAATGGACCTCTGGATATTGGTAATTTGTTGTACTTTAGTCCTAGGCTACAATAATCAGCTATAACAGTTATCACAGGCGTCTGTAATGAAGCTTTAGTGTTAATATTAATTCTTATGACAACCCAACATTTTTAAAATCCAATTGTCACAGAGACCAAAAAAGTTCTGGCTGGGGTTACAATGATAACATATACAGTTCCAACTTACATACAAATTCAACTTAAAAACAAACCTACAGACCCTATCTTGTATGTAACCCGGGGACTGCCTGGTATAACATATATGTTATATTATATATCTGTATATATATCCCCTTTCCTGTTTGATCCTGCTCTCTGTGATCAGCTACCGACTCCTGCAGAGGTTTGGGTTCCTGAGCAGCTTCAGATCTTCTTCCTCTTTGTGATGGATCTTACAGGAAAGTGTGAAAAGTAACACCCCAGGGTGCAGGAAGTCCAGGGCAATGGTGGGTGCGAGATACGGGTGGTACGTGGGATATGGGGGTCATTACATCTAAAAGAAGTGGATGATTCATAAAACTGGAGGATCTGACAAAATGACCCATACTATTCCAGCCATAATGTATATGCAGTATATTGAGAGCCTATACATTGTATAAACAGTATATAGAGAACTGATCCATTATATACAGTATAAAAAGAGCTTTTACATTATACATACAGTATATAGAAAACTAATCCTATATATATACAGTATATGTTACATTATACATTGATATACAATTAAAAGGAAACCTTATCCCAATGTAACTACAAGTCAATCACTTCTGTCAGACCAGGAGACATGTAGGAGGAGCAGATACTTGGAGACAAGGAGGAGGAGCAGATACCAGGAGACATGGAGGAGGAGCAGATACCAGGAGACAGGCTAGTACACCAGGAGACATAGAGGAGGAGCAGATAACAGGAGACAGGCCAGTACACCAGGAGACATGGAGAGGGGGGGAGCAGATACCAGGAGACAGGCCAGTACACCAGGAGACATGGAGGAGGAGCAGATACCAGGAGACATGGAGAGGGGGGGAGCAGATACCAGGAGACAGGCCAGTACACCAGGAGACATGGAGGAGGAGCAGATACCAGGAGACATGGAGGAGGAGATACCAGGAGACATGGAGGAGAAGCAGATACCAGGAGACATGGAGGAGGAGCAGATACCAGGAGACAGACCAGTACACCAGGAGACATGGAGGAGGAGCAGATACCAGGAGACAGGCCAGTACACCAGGGGACGTAGAGAATGGCAACAACCGAGCAGCAGGACCTCTTCCTCCTCCTTTGTGCCAGAAAGAACAGGACCAGTGCAGAGACTTGCAAAGTGACCTCCAGCTGCCACTAATATCCATGTGTCTTCTCACTGGTGGAATCAGACTCCATGAGATACGCTTCATGGTATGAGGGCTCAACATCCACAAGTCTGTTTTATCTTACAGCCCAACATTGTACAGGGCAATTGGCATTTAAGCAGCGAGTCTGGAGATGCCATGGAGAGCGATCTGGTGCCTGCAACATCCTCCAGCATGACTGGTTTGGCAGTGGGTCAGTAATGTTATGGGGGGGGGGGCACAGTCCCCCATGCGCTCGCCAGAGGTACCCTCACCTTGTAGGTACCACTATAAGTGGTCTCCATCCTCCCATTTGGATGTACCCTAATGTTTGGGAACATGGTGGGCAGAGAAGGGAAGGAGCGGCCATTGAGCTTTTGTAGGGAAGATTTTGAAGGAATAGTTTTCAGATGTTAAAAAATGACCCCATTTTAGAAACCACAATCCAAAAAAAAAAAAACCAGGAGTGCACTTTTCACTTGAAGCACGTGACTATTTAGTCATTGACATACTTTACAAGCTATAACATTTCTATATGAGGGCTTAATGAATTGTAGTAAGGCTCCTTGACCTCAGCAAGGCAGAAATCGTCAGTTCTTAGCGCTTGACCATTGTTTAGTGATTTTCCATCAGATTTTAGCCACAAGCAGTTGAACGTGGTCCCTTTTTTGTGTTCGTCACATTGGTCCATGACACAGGGACTGACTGGACTGAAGGAACAGGACCGGTTCCATCTTCTGCAGTGCGGCCGCGTACAAATACCAAACCCAATCTATATTCTGAGCTAAAAACCTCCAATGGAGCCGAGTTCTGCTGTGAGTCTTTAATATGCAGCCGGTTACTTATTTCTCAGCGATTCCAACCCCTCCCCGACCTCAGACTCGTCACCGATGAGAAAGTGACAGTAACGACATGACCCCCAACCCCCCCCCCGGATCAAGGATTCATATGAATTATAATCAAAGAGAGAAGCGCTAAATAGTCCAGACTAGGACATATTATATACTGCAGGGTACAGCAGGGGTATAAAATATATGGCAAGTGCCCCGTCAGTGTTATATACAGGAATCTGCCCCCCCCCTCAGTGTTATACAGTCACAGCCAAAAGTTCTGAGAATGACACAAATATTATATTGTCACATGATCTGTTGCCCTCTGGTTTGTCAGATGTTTTTATCACATACATAAATACAAGTGCAATCATATTATGAGTAATAAAAGCTTTTATTGTCAGGTAGGAGGAGTTACTGCAGCGAGTCAGTATCTGCAGGACCTCTCCTTCTTCTTCAGGACCTCTGCAATTCTCCCTGGCAGCTCTCATCACCTTCTGGACCAAATCCTGACTGATCGCCGTCCATTCCTGCACAATCACTGCTGCATTGTGTCACAATTTGTTGGTTTTTGTTTGTCCTCCCGTCTCCTGATGATTGACCACAAGTTCCCAATGGGATAAGATCTGGGGAGTTTCCAGGCCATGGACCCAGAATCTCTATGTTCTGTTCCCTGAGCCATTTAGTTCTCCCCTTTGCTTTATGGCAGGTGCTCCATCATGCTGGATGAGGCATTGCTCATCACCAAACTGCTCCTGGAGGGTTGGGAGAAGTTGCTCTTGGAGGACATTCTGGTCCCATTCTTTATTCATGGAGGTGTTTTCAGGCAAGACTGTGAGAGAGCCGATTCCCTTGGCTGAGAAGCCGCCCCACACATGAATGGCTGCAGGAGACTTTACAGGTGGCATGAGACAAGACTGGTGGGATCGCTCACCTTGTCTGCTTCAGACAAGCTGTTTTGATTCATCAGAGAAAATGACTTTCCCCCAGTCCTCAGCAGTCCACTCCCTGTACCTTTTGCAGAAGGTCCCTGATGTTTTTTCTGGAGAGAAGTGGCTTTTTTAATGCCCTTCTTGGGCTTCTTTGCTGCCCTCCTGGACACCAAGCTTTGCTCCAAGAGTCTCCGCCTCACAGTGCGTGCAGATGCCCTCACACCTGCCTCCTGCCAGTCCTGAGCCAGCTCTGCACTGCTGGTAGCCCGATCCCGGCGCAAAAACACTTTTAAGAGACGGTCCTGGCGCTTGCTGGTCCTTCTTGGGCGCCCTGAAGCCTTTTTGGCAACAAAGGAACCTCTCTCCTTGAATTCCTTGATGATGCGATAGATTGTTGACTGAGGTGCAATCTTTGTAGCTGCGATACTCTTCCCTGTTAGGCCAGTTTTGTGCAGTGCAATGATGACTGCTCGTGTTTCGTTAGAGCTAACCATGGTTAACCGAAGAGAAACAATGATGCCAAGCACCAGCCTCCTTTTACAGGGTCCAGTGGTGAGATTCTTATTTAACTCCTTATCACCGACGCTTGTTTTCAGCTCAATGACCAGGCTCGATTTTTCGAATCTGACATGTGTCACGATAATTGGTTATAACTTCGGAATTTTGAGATTTGTTTTCTCGTGACACGTTGTTCTTCATGAAAGTGGTAACATGTAATTGATAAGTTTTGTGTTGCATTCTGGAAAAAAAATGAAAATTTGGCAAAATTTCAGAAAAAAATCTTCATTTTCAAAGTTTGAAATGTTCTGCATTCCAGACAGGAAGTAAAACTACCCCAAAAACTAGATAACTAACATTTCCGGAATGTCTACTTTATGTCAGAATGATATTTTATCCATCCTCTCCTTTTTCTAGGATGTTATGAAGCGCAGAACTTTAGGTGCGATTTTTCACATTTTCATGAAAATTGCCAAAACTCACATTTTGAGGGTGAACTCAGATTCCAAGTGACTTTGAAAGGCCTAAATTATAGTAAAACCCTATAAATTACCCCACTATATACTATACCCCTCAACATATGTAAAACAACTTCTATTAAGTCTATTAACTATTTAAGTTTTTCGCATGGGTTAAAACAAAATAGACCTGCGATTTAGAAACTGGAATCTGCCCCCTCTCAGTGTTATAAACAGGTCCCCCCCCTTCCTCCTCAGTGATATATACAGGACTCTCCCCCTCAGTGTTATATACAGGAGTCTTTCTCCCCTCCTCAGCGTTATATACAGGAGTCCCCCCCCCAGTGTTATATACAGCAGTTGTCCCCCCCCCTTTCCTCAGTGTTATAAACAGGGCCCCCCCTTCCTCCTCAGTGATATATACAGGACTCCCCCCTTCCTCCTCAGTGTTATATACAGGAGTCCCCCCCCCTCAGTGTTATATACAGGAGTACCCCCCCTCCTCAGTGTTATATACAGGAGTCCCCCCCCCCCCCCCTCTCAGTGTTATATACAGGAGTCTTTCTCCCCCTCAGTGTTATATACAGGAGTCTCCCCCCTCCTCAGTGTTATATATAAGAGTCTTTCTCCCCCTCAGTGTTATATACAGGAGTCTCCCCCCTCCTCAGTGTTATATACAGGAGTCTCCCCCCTCCTCAGTGTTATATACAGGAGTCTCCCCCCTCCTCAGTGTTATATATAGGAGTATTCCTCCCCCTCAGTGTTATATACAGGAGTCTCCCCCCTCCTGAGTGTTATATATAGGAGTCTCCCCCCTCCTGAGTGTTATATATAGGAGTCTTCCTTTCCCTCAGTGTTATATACAGGAGTCTCCCCCCTCCTGAGTGTTATATATAGGAGTCTCCCCCCTCCTGAGTGTTATATATAGGAGTCTTCCTTTCCCTCAGTGTTATATACAGGAGTCTCCCCCCTCCTCAGTGTTATATACAGGAGTCTCCCCCCTCCTCAGTGTTATATATAGGAGTCTTCCTTTCCCTCAGTGTTATATACAGGAGTCTCACCCCTCCTCAGTGTTATATACAGGAGTCTCACCCCTCCTCAGTGTTATATATAGGAGTCTTCCTTTCCCTCAGTGTTATATACAGGAGTCTCCCCCCTCCTGAGTGTTATATATAGGAGTCTTCCTCCCCTCCTCAGTGTTATATACAGGAGTCTCCCCCCTCCTCAGTGTTATATATAGGAGTCTTCCTTTCCCTCAGTGTTATATACAGGAGTCTTCCCCCTCCTCAGTGTTATATACAGGAGTCTCCCCCCTCCTCAGTGTTATATACAGGAGTCTTCCCCCTCCTCAGTGTTATATACAGGAGTCTCCCCCCTCCTCAGTGTTATATACAGGAGTCTCCCCCCTCCTCAGTGTTATATACAGGAGTCTCCCCCCTCCTCAGTGTTATATACAGGAGCCCCCCCCCCTCCTCAGTGTTATATACAGGAGTCCCCCCTCCTCAGTGTTATATACAGGAGTCTCCCCCCTCCTCAGTGTTATATACAGGAGTCTCCCCCCTCCTCAGTGTTATATACAGGAGTCCCCCCCTCCTCAGTGTTATATACAGGAGTCCCCCCTCCTCAGTGTTATATATAGGAGTCTTCCTCCCCTCCTCAGTGTTATATATAGGAGTCTCCCCCCTCCTCAGTGTTATATACAGGAGTCTCCCCCCTCCTCAGTGTTATATACAGGAGTCTCCCCCCTCCTCAGTGTTATATACAGGAGTCTCCCCCCTCCTCAGTGTTATATACAGGAGTCCCCCCCTCCTCAGTGTTATATACAGGAGTCCCCCCCCCCTCCTCAGTGTTATATACAGGAGTCTCCCCCCTCCTCAGTGTTATATATAGGAGTCTTCCTCCCCTCCTCAGTGTTATATACAGGAGTCTCCCCCCTCCTCAGTGTTATATATAGCAGTCTTCCTTTCCCTCAGTGTTATATACAGGAGTCTTCCCCCTCCTCAGTGTTATATACAGGAGTCTCCCCCCTCCTCAGTGTTATATACAGGAGTCTCCCCCCTCCTCAGTGTTATATACAGGAGTCTCCCCCCTCCTCAGTGTTATATACAGGAGTCTCCCCCCTCCTCAGTGTTATATACAGGAGTCTCCCCCCTCCTCAGTGTTATATACAGGAGTCCCCCCCTCCTCAGTGTTATATACAGGAGTCCCCCCCCCCCTCCTCAGTGTTATATACAGGAGTCTCCCCCCTCCTCAGTGTTATATATAGGAGTCTTCCTCCCCTCCTCAGTGTTATATACAGGAGTCCCCCCTCCTCAGTGTTATATACAGGAGTCTTCCTCCCTCTCAGTGTTATATACAACTATCTATACACATCCCCTCAGCCCGGTGTAAGATACTGGGGTCACAGCCGGCAGCCGTCACTGGGCCTCACCGTCTCGGGCACCAGGCACTGGGCTCCTCCCCTGTGAAGGGTGACCCGCGAGCTCCGTGCTCGTCTCCGAGTGACGCAGAAACAACAAGCCAGGCCCCGCCTACATCAGCTGATCAACAGGCGGAGCTATGGGGGAACATCCGGGGTGGAGACGTCACTTCCTGTGCGGTCTGTACCTCGTGATCTGAAAGCATCAAGACACTAACCGTACATTATATACCCCCAGTGTTCTCTATATACCCCGACTGTACCCTGCAGTATATAATATGTACCCCCTATACATTATTTACCCCAGTGTCCTGTATATACCCTGACTGTACCCTGCAGTATATAATATGTACCCCCTATACATTATATAGCCCAGTGTCCTCTATATACCCGACTTCACCCTGCAGTATATAATATGTGCACCCCATACATTATATACCCCAGTGCCCTATATATACCCCGAATGTACCCTGCAGTATATAATATGTACCTCCCCATACATTATATACCCCAGTGCCCTATATATACCCCGACTGTACCCTACAATATATAAAAAGTACCCCCCCATACATTATATACCCCAGTGTCCTCTATATACCCAGACTATGCCCTGCAGTATATAAAATGTACCCCCATACCTTATACACCACATTATCCTCTATATAATGTGTATAGGGGGGTACATTATAACATTATATACCCTTGGTATTCTCTATAAACCCTGCATTACGTAATTTGTGTATCCTGTACATTATATAACATATTTGTTATATTATATATCTGTATATATATCCCCTTTCCTGTTTGATCCTGCTCTCTGTGATCAGCCACCGTCTCCTGCAGAGGTTTGGGTTCCTGAGCAGCTTCAGATCTTTTTCCTCTATGTGATGAGAGTGTGAAAAGTAACACCCCAGGGTGCAGGAAGTCCAGGGCAATGGTAGGGTGCGAGATATGGGTGGGACGTGGGATATGGGGGTCATTACATCTGAAATAAGGAAGTGGATGCCGAGATGATTCATAAAACTGGAGGATCTGAGAAAATGACCCATACTATTCCAGTCATAATGTATACAGGTATGCAGCATATAGAGAGCCTATACATTGTATAAACGGTATATAGAGAGTATAAGAGTATAATATAGACAGTATAAGAGAGCTGATAACACAAATACAGTATATAGAAAACTGATCCATTATATATACAGTATGCGGCACATTTACTTACCCGGTCCCTGTGCGATTCCCGATCCGGAATGTCCGACGAGGATGAAGTCTGCTGCGATTCACTACTAGTGTGCGCCCGATATCCTGCATGTGTCGCTTCCCCGCTCAGGTCCGCCGTAGTTCACCTTCTTCTTCCCGGTGCATGTAAATGCTTGGCTTGCGACACAATTTTAAATGTTAAATCCTGCGCATTGTCCAAATCCTTCGGAAAACTCGACTGAAATGCGACTATGGGAGCTTAGTAAATAATCCCCTATATGTTACATTATACATTGCTAAACAATTAAAAGGACCAGGAGACTTAGAGGAGGAGCAGATACCACGAGACATGGAGGAGGAGCAGATACCAAGAGACATGGAGGAGGAGCAGACACCAGGATACAGGCCAGTACAAGAGGAGGTCTGGAGGAGGAGCAGATAACAGGAGACATGGAGGAGGAGCAGATACCAGGAGACAGGCCAGTACACCAGGAGACATGGAGGAGGAGCAGACACCAGGATACAGGCCAGTACAAGAGGAGGTCTGGAGGAGGAGCAGATAACAGGAGACATGGAGGAGGAGCAGATACCAGGAGACAGGCCAGTACACCAGGAGACATGGAGGAGGAGCAGATACCAGGAGACAGGCCAGTACACCAGGAGACATGGAGGAGGAGCAGATACCAGGAGACATGGAGGAGGAGCAGATACCAGGAGACAGGCCAGTACACCAGGAGACATGGAGGAGGAGCAGATACCAGGAGACAGGCCAGTACACCAGGAGACATGGAGGAGGAGCAGATACTGGATACTGGGACGTAGAGAATGGCAGCAACAGGGCAGCAGTACCTCTTCCTCCTCCTTTGTGCCAGGAAGAACAGGACCAGTGCAGAGACTTGCAAAGTGACCTCCAGCTGCCACTAATATCCATGTGTCTTCTCACTGGTGGAATCAGACTCCGTGAGATACGCTTCATGGTATGAGGGCTCAACATCCACAAGTCGGTTTTATCTTACAGCCCAACACTGTGCAGAGCAATTGGCATTTGAGCAGCGAGTCTGGAGATGCCACGGAGAGCGATCTGGTGCCTGCAACATCCTCCAGCATGACTGGTTTGGCAGTGGGTCAGTAATGGTGTGGGGGGCGCACAGCCCTCCATGCGCTCACCAGAGATACCCTCACCCTGTAGGTACCACTATAAGAGGACTCCATTCTCGCATTTGGATGTACCCTAATGTTTGGGCGCACAGCGGGCGGAGAAGGGAAGGGTCGGCCATTGAGATTTTGTAGGGCAGATTTTGAACAAATAGTTTTCACCTGCTTTTAGAAACCACAATCCAAAAAGAAAACCAGGAGTGCACTTTTCTCTTGAAGCACATGAGTATGTCACGGATTCCCCCGTGTCCTACGATGTGGCGCCTTTCCCCCGGGCACGTACTCACCTCTCCTGGCTCTGGATTCCGCAATGTTCCCGCCCTGCTCCCACGCCGGCTTCCTCAGTAGGCCGAGCTGCTGCTTCTTGCTGAGGCCGCCCGCTCGTCTCTTCGGGAACTTAAAGGGTCAGTGTCCTTCTAATTGGCACTGGCATTCTTGGCTCTGCTACTTAATCCGGCGGCTCCCAGCTTTCTCTGCCGGATCTTCAAGTCCTTACACTGAAGCCCTCCGTGTTCCATGAGCGTTTCCAGACGCCTCTGTGTTTCTGTGCGTTTCCAGACGCCTCCGTGTTTCCCGTGTTCCTGTGGTCCTTTGTTCCTGTGGCGTTCTTTGTTCCTGTGGCGGCTCTGTACTCCTGTGGCGGTCCTGTGTTTCCGTGGTGGTCTTGTGTTCCCGTGGCCATCCGGAGGTCCTGCCATCCCGTGGTCCTGCCTTCCCTACCTTGGCTGCCACCGCGGGCCTGGTTGCACTCGTGGAGCGACCTGGTGGCTCCCCGCCACAGCAAGACTATCATGCTTTGCGACAGGGTCTGGCGAAGACCAGGGGTCCACTTAGATTCTGCTCCCAGGTTGCGGCTAGTACCATCATTCCCCTCGGTGGTCCAGGGAGTCCACTGACTTTTGCCCCAAGAGACTCCCACACCCCCGTGCATGACAACTATTTGTGCATTGACATACTTCACAAGCTATAACATTTGTATATGAGGGCTTATTGAATTGTAGTTAGGCCCCTTGACCTCAGCGAGGCAGAAATCGTCAGTTCTTAGCGCTTGACCATTGTTTAGTGTTTTCCATCAGATTTCAGTCACATTTTTTTCAGTTTGTAACTTTAATGTTTTTCATGTGTCCTAAAATATTATATTTAGCGTCATTTTATAATAAGCCTTAATTAATTTCAGCATAAACAGTGACCCCGCTCTAATTTAAATTTATACAGTGTCCCTTAAATAATTATATAGTGCCGGCCATGATTTATTGTTATAAAAACACAGTACATACAGAACCAGGACCAGAGATCAGTACATATATACACAGCACCATAAACAAGCACAATTCACAAAAAGGCATCAGAACCAAGCTCCGTTCAGAAATACAAAACCAGAATGGAGTGGTATACAAAAATACAGCATCAGAACCTAGCTTTGTATAGATATTCAGCACCAGAGCCAAGCTCAGTACAGTAATACAGTACCACAACTGAGCAGTGTACGGAAATACAGTACCAGAACCTGGCTTCATACATTAATGCAACACTAGAACTGAGCTCTGAACAGAAATACTCCATAGGAACCTAGCTTTGTACAGAAATACAGCATAGCCAAGCTATGAGTAGGAATAAAGCACCAAAATGTAACTCTTTATAGAAATGTAGTACCTGAATTGAAGTTCTTAAATAATTAAAACACCATCCATGAGCCATCAAACCATAAGTGCTTCATCTATGAGTCCCCCATCCTTGAGCCCATTATCCAGGAGCCCCAAATCCATGAACACTCCATCCATCTATTTATGTGGCCCTCATATGGTATCCCCTATTCATGAACCCTTTATCCATGAGCCCTCTATCCATGAGCCTTCCATTTATGAGCCCCTCATCCATGACCCCTCTATCCATGAGTCCTCCATCTGTGAGCCCCTCATCTATGAGCCCTTTATTCATGAACCTCCATCCATAAGCCCCTCATCCATGAGCCCTCCATCGATTAGTCCAATATCTATGCAACCCCCGCCCCCATTCATGAGCTGTATAAATGTACCCGACCAAAGAAATCCAAGACAGCACACACATAGCATTGTTATTAAAAGTATAAATTTATTGGATAACAAATCTAAAACCACATAAAAAAAGAGTTACAACACACAGAAAATCGAGGGCCCACATAAGGTCACAATGTATATAAAGTAATTTTAGAGACTCACTCCTACTACACTCAATCCAATAGCCAGTGCAGTGCTGAGCAAAAGGGCTGTATGAAAGTGTGTGTATAGAGCCCAAGGGAGACGATCCCCAACACATGTTTCGGGTAGGACGCTTCGTCACGGGTATACAATACTATATATATGACACTATTACACATTGGGGCTCATTTACTAAGGGGCTGTGGACCACACTATTGTCGGAAAATATCCGATGAATTCCGATGTGCACCGCATTTAGAAGGGTTTTTTGGCACACGCGATCGGATTTTGGTCCATCGGCGATTCTACGGATTTGGACTAAGCGCGAGATTTAACATTCAAATTTGTGTCGCAAGCCAAGTATTTACATGCACCAGGGAAGAAGAAGGTGAACTCCAGCGGACCAGGGTGGGGAGCGAAACATGCAGGATATCGGGCGCACGATCTACGTGGATGGTGGCACAGTGCAGGATCGTCGGTGAACGCACCTCGGGGATTGCGACTCGGACAGGTAAGTAAATGTGCCCCATTGTATTACACAGGACATCTCGCCTAAGGAGCTGACGCTCTGCTTGAATTAGGTAAATCTGTTAGGCTTTGAAGAGATGTGCTGAGCTTGCAGCAGGTGGTCCTATCTCATCTCTAGGGGCCACCACAAGATCTATTTTCACTTCTGATTGTATTCATCTTGATTTTCTGCAGCGAGATGCAACTTCCGAGTGTCTCATGTGCAGCTGCTGTTTGGTCGGGTCTTGCTGTCGCTCGCTGTGTTTTCTTATCTCGTGGAGGGGGGGAGGTTGTGGAGAAGGAAGTGCGGTGAAGAACTCAAACCTCAGGAAGTGAAGGAGTAACAGCGGAAACTGTGATAAAAATAGTGAAAAAAGAGGAACAGAATATAAGTAATGCTAAATGAGTCCCTCCTTGTTGTGCCAAAGGGTCTACCACATCTTCCCAAGACTGAACGGTCCAAAGAACTCTCCATGTGAGGAGACACCACCAGGGGCCAACATCAAAATAAAAGCATGACACATCACCATAGGCACCTTAGCCATCAGTCCTTCCCAGAACTGAGTGTGATTGTTGGGGTGTCTGAAATTTCCTATGAGGCAACCAATGACCCCACACCTAAATGGGGCACACTACATTGTGGTCCCAGAGGGGCAGTATGATCCCACACACAATGGTCAGTGTACGGAGGTTACAAGAGGTTTGCAATCTAGAAGTAATGCAGGGCAGCGCAGGTAACTATTAGTTTTCAAAAAATGTCCTGACAAATAATAATCTGCTGTATGCAGTGACAGGAGGAGGTGCTGACATCTTGCACTTATACATACAGTAACCAAAGACCATCATGGTCCATCCTCCAGCTCTGGACATTCCTCCTCATTGTCTACCCTCTGGCTCTGAGACAGTGCTCATCATAAAACCATCTTCTGCCTCCAGCTCCTCATGATGTCCATCATCCACCTTTGGCTCTAGGACAGTCTTCATTATTGTCCATCCTCCAACTCTGGCTGCGAGACTGTCCTCATCGTTGTCCACCCTCCACCTTTGGCTCTAGGACAGTCTTTGTTATTGTCCATCCTCCAACTCTGGCTGCCTGACTGTCCTCATCATTGTCCATCCTCCGGTTCTGAGACAGTACTCATCATTGTCCATAATCTACCTCTAGTTCCAGGATAGTTCTGATCATTGTCCATCCTCTGATTCTAAGATAGTCTTCATCATTGTCGATCATGTACCTCTGGTTCAAGAAGAGTCCTAATCATTGTCCATTCTCTTCCTCTGGCTTTTGGACTGTCCTCATCATTATCCATACTGTGGATCTTGGACATTCCTCATCATTGTTCATCTTCCACCTCTGGGACATTCCTCATTATTGCCTATCCTCCGATTCTGAGACAGTCCTCATCATTGTCCATTCTCCACCTGTACATCTGGGACATTCCTCACCATTATACATTCTCTACTTCTGGCTTCGGGACAGTCCTCCTCATTGTCTTTCCTCTCCCTCTGTGACATTCGTCATCAATGTCCATCCTCTACTTCTGGCTCCAGGACAGTCCTCTTCATTGTCCATCTTATACTTGTGGATCTGAGACGTTTGGCATCATTCTCCATCCTCCACCTCAGGGGCATTCCTCATCATTGTCCATCCTCCACCTCAGGGGCATTCCTCATCATTGTCCATCCTCCACCTCAGTTCCTGGACAGTCTTCGTCATGGGGTCCTGGTACAGAAAATTACCCCATGGCAGATCAGACATGATGTTCTGATGTCCTGGACCATGTTTGTAGAAAGACACATCAGGCGTCTTGTATAGATGATGTACTGGGGCTCTGGATCAGCTTTGTAGAATGTGATACTTTGGGTCCATGTTGTCACGCATGTCCACCTCTACGATATTAAATGTGTAGCTGACGTTGTCGCAGCCACACTCCATTACCATCGCACGTTCTGAGCGGCTGATTGTCTGAACAGCCGCGTCTGATTCTGAGCGCTCGCCACTTTCTTCTCTGTGACCTCTCGTGTCGTCCCTCATTTCATCGTCTTCTCACTCATGGCTCTCCTGTAATTGGAAGTGACATGAACATAAACACGTGTGAGGATTGTGTATGTATGTGCCCCTCGCTGTGCCGGATCACGCAGCCTGTCAGGACGCTGCCCCAGATGTTTACACATCGGAAGAATTAGCTGAATATTCCGGAAAACATGAAGTGATGACTGAGGAAGGAAATGCGGGCAGAGGGGAATCTACACCTGGAGATGGAGAGAACACAATCTGGGGGAGACGCACAGCTGCCCTCGTGGCAGTGTGACGGTCACCCCACACTTTTGTACGAATTATCATGACCTCAGCTGAGGTCACTGAATGTCCTCCATGTATACGAGGATAAATGCTGGATACCTGACCCATCCCGAGGCTTCTATCCTGTTTTCCATCATAAATATTACTTTTCAGTCAATGAAACCTTATAACAATGTAGCGTTTATCTTCTCGAGGTTGTGCCCCGGCTCCTGGATGTTCGTGATTGGCGCTGGCGTTCGATGGCATAGGGTTTCTCCACGTCCTGACAGGATTTACAAACAGAACTAATCGTGTTTGAAAAGAAGATTTATACTAAAAGCTAACGAGTAAAGAAACAGAGGAGACGTCTCCCTGCGCTGCGCTGATGAAGATGGACGCCGTCCACGCAGCGCTCCGGGGTTAGGTTACTGCTTAACGATACGTGTGCTGTTGCGTTCCGTAAAGTCATGGCATCACGTGCAGCCATATTGTCACCTACCGCCACAACATGACATTGTGGAGAGCTTGGCGATGTCACCTGACTAGGGAGCGTACACACAGGGCATGGGGGGAGCGCCATGTTTCAAGGGTCTTCTGTCCCGCGTGTGAAGTGCAGGCAGTGAGCGGCTCCCCGCTGATTACACGCTGGATCTGCGCAGGAAGCGAGATTTCCTGCCTTATAATTGGCCGGTGTTATGCGATACAACACATCCTGCTCTATCTGCGTCTCACATCTTTTGCCTCTCAGCCAAAATGAAACTAAAACAGAGAATTGTTCTCATGCCGAAAATGATTATCAGTCATTAATTATTGTTGTGCCAGAAATAGATCCGGAAAATTCGAGAACGTTCCCAATTATACGGGAAATCGCTGCCTTGTTCCTATTAGCAGTAACAAGGAGCAGCTGTGGCGGGTGGTAAGGTCAGGACTCGGACACTAGAGGGCGCTAGCTACACACCCTCACATGCTGGAGGGAGACACTACGCTCACTGCTCTATATGGGTCCTGGATATGACAGCGACACAGTCCATAGAGCTGAGAAACTAAGAAATTACATTTATTAAAACTGTAGCGCATGCAGCAACTAAAAGCAGAAACTTATTATAAGTCTCCCCGAATCTATAAATATCAGTATATAAAATTGAATTATCTGCAGAATCCCTTACTACACATAACAGAGCTACATCATGATACACAGATACAAAACTCCTGCATAAGCACAAAGACTGTATAACATTCTGCAGGAGCTCCTCACATAGAGATCATTCATCATCACTACTCACTAGGGGGAGATCACTACATACATAATATACACCACCACTAGGGGGAGCTCACTACATACATAATATACACCACCACTAGGGGAGCTCACTACATACATAATATACACCACCACTAGGGGGAGCTCACTACATACATAATATACACCACCACTAGGGGGAGCTCACTACATACATAATATACACCACCACTAGGGGGATCTCACTACATACAGATTATACACCACCACTAGGGGGAGCTCACTACATACATATTATACACCACCACTAGGGGGAGCTCACTACATACAGATTATACACCACCACTAGGGGGAGATCACTACATACAGATTATACATCCACCACTAGGGGGAGCTCACTACATACAGATTATACACCACCACTAGGGGGAGATCACTACATACAGATTATACACCACCACTAGGGGGAGATCACTACATACAGATTATACACCACCACTAGGGGGAGATCACTACATACAGATTATACACCACCACTAGGGGGAGATCACTACATACAGATTATACACCACCACTAGGGGGAGATCACTACATACAGATTATACACCACCACTAGGGGGAGATCACTACATACAGATTATACACCACCACTAGGGGGAGCTCACTACATACAGATTATACACCACCACTAGGAGGAGATCACTACATACAGATTATACACCACCACTAGGGGGAGCTCCTCACATACAGATTATACACCACCACTAGGGGGAGATCACTACATACAGATGATACATCCACCACTAAGAGGAGATCACTACATACAGATTATACACCACCACTAGGGGGAGCTCACTACATACAGATTATACACCATCACTAGGGGGAGATCACTACATACAGATTATACATCCACCACTAGGGGGAGATCACTACATACAGATTATACACCACCACTAGGGGGAGATCACTACATACAGATTATACAGCCACCACTAGGGGGAGATCACTACATACAGATTATACACCACCACTAGGGGGAGATAACTACATACAGATTATACACCACCACTAGGGGGAGATAACTACATACAGATTATACACCACCACTAGGGGGAGATCACTACATACAGATTATACACCACCACTAGGGGGAGATAACTACATACAGATTATACACCACCACTAGGAGGAGATCACTACATACAGATCATACAGCCACCACTAGGGGGAGAGCACTACATACAGATTATACACCACCACTAGGAGGAGATCACTACATATAGATTATACACCACCACTAGGAGGAGATCACTACATACAGATTATACACCACCACTAGGGGAAGGTCACTACATACAGATTATACACCACCACTAGGGGAAGCTCACTACATACAGATTATACACCACCACTAGGAGAGCTCACTACATACAGATTATACACCACCACTAGGAGGAGCTCACTACATACAGATTATACATCCACCACTAGGAGGAGATCACTACATACAGATTATACACCACCACTAGGGGGAGCTCACTACATACAGATTATACACCACCACTAGGAGGAGATCACTACATACAGATTATACACCACCACTAGGGGAAGCTCACTATATACAGATTATAAATCACCACTAGGGGGAGCTCACTACATACAGATTATACACCACCACTAGGGGGAGCTCACTACATACAGATTATACACCACCACTAGGGGGAGCTCACTATATACAGATTATAAATCACCACTAGGGGGAGCTCACTACATACAGATTATACACCACCACTAGGGGGAGCTCACTACATACAGATTATACACCACCACTAGGGGGAGCTCACTACATACAGATTATATACCACCACTAGGGGGAGCTCACTTCATACAGATTATACAGCCACCACTAGGGGGAGATCACTACATACAGATTATACACCACCACTAGGGGGAGCTCACTACATACAGATTATACAGCCACCACTAGGGGGAGATCACTACATACAGATTATACACCACCACTAGGGGGAGCTCACTACATACAAATTATACATCCACCACTAGGAGGAGATCACTACATACAGATTATACACCACCACTAGGAGGAGATCACTACATACAGATTATACACCACCACTAGGAGGAGATCACTACATACAGATTATACACCACCACTAGGGGGAGCTCACTACATACAGATTATATACCACCACTAGGGGGAGCTCACTTCATACAGATTATACAGCCACCACTAGGGGGAGCTCACTTCATACAGATTATACAGCCACCACTAGGGGGAGATCACTACATACAGATTATACATCCACCACTAGGAGGAGATCACTACATACAGATTATACCCCACCACTAGGGGGAGATCACTACATACACTACACTACATACAGATTATACAGCCACCACTAGGGGGAGCTCACTACATACAGATTATACACCACCACTAGGGGGAGCTCACTAC
Source organism: Engystomops pustulosus (assembly GCF_040894005.1). Lineage (NCBI taxonomy): Eukaryota > Metazoa > Chordata > Amphibia > Anura > Leptodactylidae > Engystomops > Engystomops pustulosus. The sequence goes on from NC_092419.1 coordinate 17,148,294, forward strand.
ATACAGATTATACACCACCACTAGGGGGAGCTCACTACATACAGATTATACACCACCACTAGGAGGAGATCACTACATACAGATTATACACCACCACTAGGGGGATATCACTACATACAGATTACAAAGCCACCACTAGGGGGAGCTCACTACATACAGATTATACACCACCACTAGGGGGAGATCACTACATACACTACACTACATACAGATTATACAGCCACCACTAGGGGGAGCTCACTACATACAGATTACACAGCCACCACTAGGGGGAGCTCACTACATACAGATTATACAGCCACCACTAGGGGGAGCTCACTACATACAGATTATACACCGCCACTAGGGGGAGAGCACTACATACAGATTATACACCACCACTAGGAGGAGATCACTACATACAGATTATACACCACCACTAGGAGGAGATCACTACATACAGATTATACACCACCACTAGGAGGAGATCACTACATACAGATTATATACCACCACTAGGGGGAGCTCACTTCATACAGATTATACAGCCACCACTAGGGGAAGATCACTACATACAGATTATACATCCACCACTAGGAGATCACTACATACAGATTATATACCACCACTAGGGGGAGCTCACTACATACAGATTATACATCCACCACTAGGAGGAGATCACTACATACAGATTATACACCACCACTAGGAGGAGATCACTACATACAAATTATACACCACCACTAGGGGGAGGTCACTACATACAGATTATACAGCCACCACTAGGGGGAGCTCACTACATACAGATTATACAGCCACCACTAGGGGGAGCTCACTACATACATATTATACACCACCACTAGGGGGAGCTCACTACATACAGATTATACAGCACCACTAGGAGGAGCTCACTACATACAGATTATACAGCACCACTAGGGGGAGATCACTACATACAGATTATACACCACCACTAGGAGGAGCTCACTACATACAGATTATACACCACCACTAGGGGGAGCTCACTACATACAGATTATACACCACCACTAGGGGAGCTCACTACATACAGATTATACACCACCACTAGGAGGAGCTCATTACATACAGATTATACAGCCACCACTAGGGGGAGATCACTACATACAGATTATACAGCCACCACTAGGGGGAGCTCACTACATACATATTATACACCACCACTAGGAGGAGCTCACTACATACATATTATACACCACCACTAGGAGGAGCTCATTACATACAGATTATACAGCCACCACTAGGGGGAGCTCACTACATACATATTATACACCACCACTAGGGGGAGCTCACTACATACAGATTATACACCACCACTAGGAGGAGATCACTACATACAGATTATACACCACCACTAGGGGAAGCTCACTATATACAGATTATAAATCACCACTAGGGGGAGCTCACTACATACAGATTATACACCACCACTAGGGGGAGCTCACTACATACAGATTATACACCACCACTAGGGGGAGCTCACTATATACAGATTATACACCACCACTAGGAGGAGCTCACTACATACATATTATACACCACCACTAGGAGGAGCTCATTACATACAGATTATACAGCCACCACTAGGAGGAGCTCACTACATACATATTATACACCACCACTAGGAGGAGATCACTACATACAGATTATACACCACCACTAGGGGGAGATCACTACATACAGATTATACAGCCACCACTAGGGGGAGCTCACTACATACATATTATACACCACCACTAGGAGGAGCTCATTACATACAGATTATACAGCCACCACTAGGGGGAGCTCACTACATACAGATTATACACCACCACTAGGGGGAGATCACTACATACAGATTATACAGCCACCACTAGGGGGAGCTCACTACATACATATTATACACCACCACTAGGAGGAGCTCACTACATACATATTATACACCACCACTAGGAGGAGCTCATTACATACAGATTATACAGCCACCACTAGGGGGAGCTCACTACATACATATTATACACCACCACTAGGGGGAGATCACTACATACAGATTATACAGCCACCACTAGGGGGAGCTCACTACATACAGATTATACACCACCACTAGGGGGAGCTCACTACATACAGATTATACACCACCACTAGGGGGAGCTCACTACATACAGATTACAAAGCCACCAAGCCTCTAACTGTAACCCTGTGCCTCATACCTCCCTCTATCTACCTGGTTCCTCTGATCTATGATGCCCCATAATACACATCATGGAGCCACCAATTGGAGGAGTCGCACAATCTCAGCTATTTCTTCCAGGTAATTGAGGCTCTGACGATAAATGACTGAACATCTGGAAACGGGCGTCACCCCATAAATATCAGGCTGGACACGGGGGATACGTTATAATACACCCCAACTAATCATTACAGCAGGAGGGTGAGGACAGGATGATGAGCTGGAGGTTCTGGTGCTTGTCCTGATATGGGTTATAGTGTAGGTTCTGATACCGGTGCTGCCCCGATCTGTGCTGTGGTCAGTGGTGCAGACCTGACCTTATAGCCCCAACAACACCTTCTCCTAGGGACCCACAATTGTTAAATTATTATTTATATTTCATTCTAAATTGACCTCATTCCCTGGCGACTGATACCAGGATACTTAACCCTTTCCAAGTTTCCATCCAGTCTTTCCAGACGCCGTATTAAGCCTCGGGCTGAGGATGATCTCTGTGGAGTTTATAGGAAGGAAGATTCCTGGCAGGATCCTGTCCACAACCTGGATGATGGAAACACAATGATGCAGATTTATCAAGCGTCCTAAGAGTAAGAATGTACTTAGTTGCCCACGGCAACCAATTACAGCTCCCCTTTAAAATATTCATGAGTACTGGTAAAATGAAAGCTGAGCTGTAATTGGTTGCCATGGGCAAGTACGTACATTCTTACTCTCAGGCAGCTTGATGAATCTGCACCATTGAATGGCTAAACACATAAATAAGAGGTGATCCTGCGATGTTACCAGCAGGTCTACAGCCAGGGACAGAGGAGCCAGGGTAACATGCCCAGGGACAGAGGAGCCAGGGTAACATGCCCAGGGACAGAGGAGACAGGGTAAGATCAGGGACAGAGGAGACAGGGTAACATGCCCAGGGACAGGAGGAGACAGGGTAACATGTCCAGGGACAGAGGAGACAGGGTAACATGCCCAGGGACAGAGGAGACAGAGTAACATGTCCAGGGACAGGAGGAGACAGGGTAACATGCCCAGGGACAGAGGAGACAGGGTAACATGCCCAGGGACAGAGGAGACAGGGTAAGATCAGGGACAGAGGAGACAGGGTAACATGCCCCGGGACAGGAGGAGACAGGGTAACATGCCCAGGGACAGGAGGAGACAGGGTAACATGTCCAGGGACAGAGGAGACAGGGTAACATGCCCCGGGACAGGAGGAGACAGGGTAACATGCCCAGGGACAGGAGGAGACAGGGTAACATGTCCAGGGACAGAGGAGACAGGGTAACATGCCCAGGGACAGAGGAGACAGGGTAACATGCCCAGGGACAGAGGAGACAGGGTAACATGCCCAGGGACAGAGGTGACAGGGTAACATGCCCAGGGACAGAGGAGACAGGGTAACATGCCCAGGGACAGAGGTGACAGGGTAACATGCCCAGGGACAGAGGTGACAGGGTAACATGCCCAGGGACAGAGGAGAAAGGGTAACATGCCCAGGGACAGAGGAGAAAGGGTAACATGCCCAGGGACAGAGGAGACAGGGTAACATGTCCAGGGACAGAGGAGACAGGGTAACATGCCCAGGGACAGAGGAGACAGGGTAACATGCCCAGGGACAGAGGAGACAGGGTAACATGCCCAGGGACAGAGGAGACAGGGTAACATGCCCAGGGACAGGAGGAGACAGGGTAACATGTCCAGGGACAGGAGGAGACAGGGTAACATGCCCAGGGACAGGAGGAGACAGGGTAACATGCCCAGGGACAGGAGGAGACAGGGTAACATGCCCAGGGACAGGAGGAGACAGGGTAACATGCCCAGGGACAGGAGGAGACAGGGTAACATGCCCAGGGACAGGAGGAGACAGGGTAACATGCCCAGGGACAGGAGGAGACAGGGTAACATGCCCAGGGACAGGAGGAGACAGGGTAACATGCCCAGGGACAGGAGGAGACAGAGTAACATGTCCAGGGACAGGAGGAGACAGGGTAACATGCCCAGGGACAGGAGGAGACAGGGTAACATGCCCAGGGACAGGAGGAGACAGGGTAACATGCCCAGGGACAGGAGGAGACAGGGTAACATGCCCAGGGACAGGAGGAGACAGGGTAACATGCCCAGGGACAGAGGAGACAGGGTAACATGCCCAGGGACAGAGGAGACAGAGTAACATGTCCAGGGACAGGAGGAGACAGGGTAACATGCCCAGGGACAGGAGGAGACAGGGTAACATGCCCAGGGACAGAGGAGACAGGGTAACATGCCCAGGGACAGGAGGAGACAGGGTAACATGTCCAGGGACAGAGGAGACAGGGTAACATGCCCAGGGACAGGAGGAGACAGGGTAACATGCCCAGGGACAGGAGGAGACAGGGTAACATGCCCAGGGACAGAGGAGACAGGGTAACATGCCCAGGGACAGGAGGAGACAGGGTAACATGCCCAGGGACAGAGGAGACAGAGTAACATGCCCAGGGACAGAGGAGACAGGGTAACATGCCCAGGGACAGGAGGAGACAGGGTAACATGCCCAGGGACAGGAGGAGACAGGGTAACATGCCCAGGGACAGGAGGAGCCTGGGTAACATGCCCAGGGACAGAGGAGACAGGGTAACATGCCCAGGGACAGAGGAGACAGGGTAACGTGCCCAGGGACAGAGGAGACAGGGTAACATGCCCAGGGACAGAGGAGACAGAGTAACATGTCCAGGGACAGAGGAGACAGGGTAACATGCCCAGGGACAGAGGAGACAGGGCAACGTCCAGAAAAAGAGGCAAGAGAAAGACGTGGACGGGGACAGAGAGAAGAGCACAGAGATGACAGAGAGATAAGGACAGGGACAGAAGTGATAGAACATGGGTGGGGGCACAGGTGAGGATGGAGGTGATGGAGGGTAAGTTCAGAGGTGATGAAGAGATGAGGAAAAGGTCAGAGGTGACAGAGTGAAAAGAGAGCTGATGGAGAAACAGGGAAAGCAGTGATGGAGAACGGGAATGGAGTCAGGATTATTACTGTATCTTCACTGCTAGAGGAATCGCATTATTATCAGTACAGACAGCCCCCCGACTTAAACGGAACCTGTTTAGTGATGTCTCTGGATGCAGGATCATCAATTAGAGTGAAGAGGCTTTCTGAGAAATAAAGAGCTTGAGTTAAGTGTAAAACTCTCCGCTTTTCTTGTCTTTATGCAACCAATTCACATCTTACTTCAAAGTTGATAATCTGGATGATGCCCCCACACTGGACTATGAATATGATCCAGAATGTGTTCAGCTCCTTGACACAATATTGGTAGTGGTTAATTAGGTCAACGTCTCCTGACAGGTTCCCTTTAAAAACACACAACTTACAGATGACCCCTAGTTACAGACGGACCCTCTGCCCTCTAGTCAAACTCTCGGATGCCATTAATTTACTGAACTTTGGCCCCAGGCTGCAAGTGTCAACATAAGGCTACATTTACACGACGATGTGCCCGGTGTACCATAGCATGGCAGGCACACGTCGGCTCCCGGGAGAGGTGTGATGTTTGACACACGGCACCGTATTATGAGGAAAGATAGGACAATTCCTATATTTTTCCCGAGTTAGGAACTGTATATACGGCTGTTGTATATATGTCCCCCACAGACGGCAATGGGCGCAGGGCGCCGTACCATTCCATACCCGGGAGGAAGATAGGACATGTGTGCGACACCTTAGCCTGCTCCCTTGCGGTGCCATGCGGCCATTGCCGTCTATGGGGGACGTATATCCAACGTATATACGTTGGCCGTATATACGCTCCCCATACGGCAGTGTGAATGTAGCCTAATAGTTAGGGTGCTGCCACACATGGCGTTTTGAAACCGTTTTTGGTCCGTTTTTAAACAGTCCATTAAAGAACGAATGCATTAAAAAACGCATCCGTTTTTTAAAAACGCATGCGGTTTTTTGGAAATGCATGCGGTTTTGTCCGTTTTTAATTTGGGAAAACCTGTCAAAAACTGATGCGCTTTTTAACGGATTGCTTAAAAACGGACCAAAAACGGTTTCAAAACGCCATGTGTGGCATCACCCTTATTAAAGGCGTCTGCAATGAAGCTTTATTATTAACCCTTATTCCTACGATAATTCAAAACTATCACAGGGGCAAAAATAAAAATACACTAACAAAAATACCAGTTCTGACTTGCATACAAATTCATCTTAAGAACAAACCCACAGAACCTGTACATAACCCGGGCACTGTTCTGGATTACCATTATTATTAGTATCCCTATCGTCCATCACATTTGCATTTATATCATTATCTGTATTATATAATTTATCACAATTCGTATGATTGTTTGTCCTCCTTTCTGTGGCTCTGGATTTTCTTATCTGTTGATTGGGGCACGTTCCGTTCTGTTATATTATGTATCTTGGTTGGATCTTGGGGGCTCTGATTTTTTTTCATCTTTTTCTCTGAAATATATCAGACGCGGCGATTCCCACCACAATACAGAGGCCTCACACCTGGGAGGAAGATTCTGGTCCATTCATTCTATAAGATCCATATTCCCACAGCTATGTGAGGTCTGGTTTTTCTTGGGCCGAGGTTTAGTTTTAATTGGTCTCATTTTGTGGTGCAGACATAACATTTTTTTGGTTGCCGCCTGTGTAGCTATTGACTGCAGCGTCTGTGGGGTTAATGTGATGTCTGCGGCGGAGTTTGCAGCTCCTATCGGAATAATAGTCGGAATCCTGTGAATAATAATACAGCTGCAGACATCTTTTCTTTCCGTTACTTTCCCATTCTTGGCGCTGCACACGACAGGATGTGGACAACAAGGGGTTAATGTTAACCTGAATCCAGTGTGTGTATCGGAATGATGAACGTAGAGATCGAGAAACCTCTGAGCAACCCTGCTCATCCTGAGCCGCCTGATTCACGAATGAATGATTGACAATAAGTGATATGCAGTGAGAGGTCTTGTAATGTGATGAAGCCCCTTCCCGTTCAGGTGTCTTCAGGTTAATGGTCCCGTAATCACACGAGATTCAGGAAACGCAGCGGCAGGAAACACCTTGTTAGAAAATATATATAATGTTACACAAATAAACCCCCCATGACAGGGGGGATGTGACAGGGGGGACCACATGGATGCTGCGGCTACCTGCCCCCTCCCCTATATATTCACATCAGTAATTCATTCAGTAAATTGAATTATCTGAGCGTTTCTGCAGGCGGGAGGCTGATCACATCCAGATGTCGGGGGAGGGGGCGCCCTCTGACGCTCCGAGGACACTTAAGTTTAGAACTTTTGGCCCGGGAAGATTTTCCGATGGATCCTGGTGTGGAAGTGATTTGTCGCAGAATTCCTGATGTGAAAAGTGCGAAGCTCAAGCCCACGGGCGCAGCATCCGACCGAATCCATCTGTATCCCTGGAGAGGGCACAATCACATAACAGTCACCTATAGGATTATTACTGGTCATATATAGTTATAGGAGGAGGGTAGACAGTGGGGCTCATTTACTAAGGGTCCGAATCACGCAATTCTGTCGGGTATCCCAGCGATTTCCGACGAATCCCTCTGGGATTTTTGCGCACGTGATCGGATTTCGCCGGGTTGCATGCAACGGAAATCGGGGGGCGTGGCCGTCGGAAAAAAAAAAAAGTGTCGCTTGACATGCAACTCACCTGCACCAAGAAATAGAAGGTGAACTCCAGCGGACCTCTGCGCAGCAGCGACGCCTAGTGGATTTCGGCGCACGACCTTAGTGAATCCCGGCCGGACCCGAATCAGCGTCGTAGAACCCGTCACTGGATAGCGACTGGACCGGGTAAGTAAATGTGCCCCAGTGACTGCAGGACAGTTCAGGCACAAGTTACATCTAGCAATTTACAGGAAACAATCTGCTCCCTCAGATCCAGAACTTTATATTGACATCTCCACACTGCACCTCTAAAAATGCCACAGTTACTTACATTATGAATAACAAATACATCCGAAATTATATACACTGTTCACAACTGTCTACGCTGTGCCGCCCGAGTGTAAACAGATCTTCCTTAAAGATAGACAAATATAAAAATCTGTTATTTATTATTATTATTATTATTATTATTATTATGTAATTTATTATCATTATTATAATTCTATATGAGGGGCAATTTTTATTTTAGGAGTACTATGAAGGTAAAGAGATTTTTAAAGGGCCTGAGAGGGTATAAAAATAACAAGCACCATATAATTGCTGGCGCTGATTCTAGGGATGCAAGTTTTGGTGGCAGTACCGATACTCGTGATAAGGGTGCGGGTGGGGTCATGCCACTATATATAAACCCATATGGATTCCACAGTGCGGGGTCGTTAGGGGCCACCGACACCTGGGCCTGTGACAGTGAAGACGTCATCCAGGATCTGAGTCATCCAGGATTAACGCTCTAATAAGATTCATCCTGAAATATGGCTCTGATTATAATAGACCTATAAGAAATATAAAACATCAGGGTCGGAGATATTAGGGCAGTGATAAGGGGGGAAACGCAGTAACCCCCCCATTCCACATTTCTAGCATAGAGAGAGAAAATGGTTAATAACTAGTTACGATTGTGTGGCCGAACCGATGCCCCAAACACAAAGAGAAACATTGGTTCCACTTGTCTCTAGTGGCTGTATAATCTGTATGTAGTGATCTTCTCCTAGTGGTGGTGTATAATCTGTATGTAGTGATCTTCTCCTAGTGGTGGTGTATAATCTGTATGTAGTGATCTCCCTCTAGTGGTGATGTATAATCTGTATGTAGTGAGCTCCCCCTAGTGGTGGCTGTATAATCTGTATGTAGTGAGCTCCTCCTAGTGGTGGTGTATAATCTGTATGTAGTGAGCTCCCCCTAGTGGTGATGTATAATCTGTATGTAGTGAGCTCCCCCTAGTGGTGGTGTATAATCTGTATGTAGTGAGCTCCCCCTAGTGGTGGTGTATAATCTGTATATAGTGATCTCCCTCTAGTGGTGATGTATAATCTGTATGTAGTGACCTCCCCATAGTGGTGGTGTATAATCTGTATGTAGTGATCTCCCCCTAGTGGTGGTGTATAATCTGTATGTAGTGATCTCCCCCTAGTGGTGGCTGTATAATCTGTATGTAGTGAGCTCCCCCTAGTGGTGGTGTATAATCTGTATGTAGTGAGCTCCCCCTAGTGGTGGTGTATAATCTGTATGTAGTGATCTCCTCCTAGTGGTGGTGTATAATCTGTATGTAGTGAGCTCCTCCTAGTGGTGGCTGTATAATCTGTATGTAGTGATCTCCCCCTAGTGGTGGTGTATAATCTGTATGTAGTGAGCTCCCCCTAGTGGTGGTGTATAATCTGTATGTAGTGAGCTCCCCCTAGTGGTGGTGTATAATCTGTATGTAGTGATCTTCTCCTAGTTGTGGTGTATAATCTGTATGTAGTGATCTCCCCCTAGTGGTGGATGTATAATCTGTATGTAGTGATCTCCCACTAGTGGTGGTGTCTAATCTGTATGTAGTGAGCTCCCCCTAGTGGTGGTGTATAATCTGTATGTAGTGATCTCCTCCTAGTGGTGGTGTATAATCTGTATGTAGTGATCTCCTCCCAGTGGTGGCTGTATAATCTGTATGTAGTGATCTCCCCCTAGTGGTGCTGCATTATCTGTATGTAGTGATCTCCCCCTAGTGGTGGCTATATAATCTGTATGTAGTGAGCTCCCCCCAGTGGTGGTTGTATAATCTGTATGTAGTGAGCTCCTCCTAGTGGTGGCTGTATAATCTGTATGTAGTGATCTCCCCCTAGTGGTGGTGTATAATCTGTATGTAGTGAGCGCCCCCTAGTGGTGGTGTATAATCCTAATGTAGTGATCTCCCCCTAGTGGTGGTGTAGAATATGTATGTAGTGATCTCCTCCTAGTGGTGGTGTATAATCTGTATGTAGTGAGCTCCCCCTAGTGGTGGTGTATAATCTGTATGTAGTGAGCTCCACCTAGTGGTGGTGTATAATCTGTATGTAGTGATCTCCCCTAGTGGTGGTGTATAATCTGTATGTAGTGATCTCCTCCCAGTGTTGGTGTATAATCTGTATGTAGTGATCTCCTCCTAGTGGTGGTATATAATCTGTATGTAGTGAGCTCCCCCTAGTGGTGGTGTATAATCTGTATGTAGTGATCTCCTCCTAGTGGTGGCTGTATAATCTGTATGTAGTGAGCTCCCCCTGGTGGTGGTATATAATCTGTATGTAGTGAGCTCCCGCTAGTGGTGGTGTATAATCTGTATGTAGTGAGCTCCCCCTAGTGGTGGTGTATAATCTGTATGTACAGAGCTCCTCCTAGTGGTGGTGTATAATCTGTATGTAGTGAGCTCCTCCTAGTGGTGGCTGTATAATCTGTATGTAGTGAGCTCACCCTAGTGGTGGTGTATAATCTGTATGTAGTGAGCTCCTCCTAGTGGTGGATGTATAATCTGTATGTAGTGAGCTCCTCCTAGTGGTGGATATATAATCTGTATGTAGTGAGCTCGTCCTAGTGGTGGATGTATAATCTGTATGTAGTGAGCTCCTCCTAGTGGTGGATATATAATCTGTATGTAGTGAGCTCGTCCTAGTGGTGGATGTATAATCTGTATGTAGTGATCTCCCCGCATGGTGGTGTATAATCTGTATGTAGTGCGCTCCCCCTAGTGGTGGATGTATAATCTGTATGTAGTGCGCTCCCCCTAGTGGTGGTGTATAATCTGTATGTAGTGAGCTCCTCCTAGTGGTGGCTGTATAATCTGTATGTAGTGAGCTCCTCCTAGTGGTGGCTGTATAATCTGTATGTAGTGATCTCCCCCTAGTGGTGGTGTATAATCTGTATGTAGTGATCTCCCCCTAGTGGTGGTGTATAATCTGTATGTAGTGAGCTCACCCTAGTGGTGGTGTATAATCTGTATGTAGTGAGCTCCCCCTAGTGGTGATGTATAATCTGTATGTAGTGAGCTCCCCCTAGTGGTGGTGTATAATCTGTATGTAGTGAGCTCCTCCTAGTGGTGGTGTATAATCTGTATGTAGTGAGCTCCCCCTAGTGGTGGTGTATAATCTGTATATAGTGAGCTCCCCCTAGTGGTGGTTGTATAATATGTATGTAGTGAGCTTCCCCCTAGTGGTGATGTATAATCTGTATGTAGTGATCTCCCCCTAGTGGTGGTGTATAATCTGTATGTAGTGATCTCCCCCTAGTGGTGGTGTATAATCTGTATGTAGTGAGCTCCTCCTAGTGGTGGATGTATAATCTGTATGTAGTGAGCTCCTCCTAGTGGTGGATATATAATCTGTATGTAGTGAGCTCGTCCTAGTGGTGGATGTATAATCTGTATGTAGCGATCTCCTCCTAGTAATGGCTATATGATCTGCATGTAGTGAGCTCCCCCTAGTGGTGGTGTCTAATCTGTATGTAGTGAGCTCCCCCTAGTGGTGGTGTATAATCTGTATGTAGTGAGCTTCCCCTAGTGGTGGCTGTATAATCTGTATGTAGTGAGCTCCCCCTAGTGGTGGCTGTATAATCTGTATGTAGTGAGCTCCCCCTAGTGGTGGTGTATAATCTGTATGTAGTGAGCTCCCCTTAGTGGTGACTGTATTATCTGTATGTAGTGAGCTCCCCCTGGTGGTAGCTGTATAATCTGGATATAGTGAGCTCCCCCTAGTGGTGGCTGTATAATCTGGATGTAGTGAGCTCCCCCTAGTGGTGGCTGTATAATCTGGATGTAGTGAGCTCCCCCTAGTGGTGGCTGTATAATCTGTATGTTGTGAGCTCCCCCTGGTGGTGGCTGTATAATGTGTATGTAGTGAGCTCCCCCTAGTGGTGGTGTATAATCTGTATGTAGTGAGCTCCTCCTAGTGGTGGCTGTATAATCTGGATGTAGTGAGCTCCCCCTAGTGGTGGCTGTATAATCTGTATGTAGTGAGCTCCCCCTGGTGGTGGCTGTATAATGTGTATGTAGTGAGCTCCCCCTAGTGGTGGTGTATACGCTGTATGTAGTGAGCTCCTCCTAGTGGTGGTGTATAATCTGTATGTAGTGAGCTCCCCTTAGTGGTGACTGTATTATCTGTATGTAGTGATCTCCCCCTAGTGGTGGCTGTATAATCTGGATATAGTGAGCTCCCCCTAGTGGTGGCTGTATAATCTGGATGTAGTGAGCTCCCCCTAGTGGTGGCTGTATAATCTGGATGTAGTGAGCTCCCTCTAGTGGTGGCTGTATAATCTGGATGTAGTGAGCTCCCCCTGGTGGTGGCTGTATAATGTGTATGTAGTGAGCTCCCCCTAGTGGTGGCTGTATAATCTGGATGTAGTGAGCTCCCCCTAGTGGTGGCTGTATAATCTGTATGTAGTGAGCTCCCCCTGGTGGTGGCTGTATAATGTGTATGTAGTGAGCTCCTCCTAGTGGTGGTTTATAATCTGTATGTAGTGAGCTCCCCCTAGTGGTGATGTATAATCTGTATGTAGTGAGCTCCCCCTAGTGGTGGTGTATAATCTGTATGTAGTGAGCTCCTCCTAGTGGTGGTGTATAATCTGTATGTACAGAGCTCCTCCTAGTGGTGGCTGTATAATCTGTATGTAGTGATCTCCTCCTAGTGGTGGTGTATAATCTGTATGTAGTGAGCTCCTTCTAGTGGCACCCTTCACCCTCCTGTATCCCTCTTCTGCAACCCCTTATTCTCCAGTATCCCACTCCTGCACCCCCTCACCCTTCTGTATCCCTCTCCTGCACCCCTCACCCTCCTGTATAACTCCCCTGCACCCCCTTATTCTCCAGTATCCCACTTCTGCACCCTTTCACCCTCCTGTATCCCACTCGTGCACCCTTTCACCCTCCTGTATCCCTCTCCTGCACCCTTTCACCCTCCTGTATCCCTCTCCTGCACCCTTTCACCCTCCTGTATCCCTCTCCTGCACCCCCTCACTCTCCTCTATCCCTCTCCTGCATCCCCTCACTCTCCTGTATCCCTCTCCTGCAACCCCTCACCCTCCTGTATCCCTCTCCTGCACCCTTTCACCCTCCTGTATCCCTCTCCTGCACCCTTTCACCCTCCTGTGTCCCTCTCCTGCACCCTTTCACCCTCCTGTATCCCTCTCCTGCACCCTTTCACCCTCCTGTATCCCTCTCCTGCACCCCCTCACTCTCCTCTATCCCTCTCCTGCATCCCCTCACTCTCCTGTATCCCTCTCCTGCAACCCCTCACCCTCCTGTATCCCTCTCCTGCACCCTTTCACCCTCCTGTATCCCTCTCCTGCACCCTTTCACCCTCCTGTATCCCTCTCCTGCACCCCCTCACCCTCCTGTATCCCTCTCCTGCACCCTTTCACCCTCCTGTATCCCTCTCCTGCACCCTTTCACCCTCCTGTATCCCTCTCCTGCACCCCCTCACTCTCCTCTATCCCTCTCCTGCACCCCCTTATTCTCCAGTATTTCACTCCTGCACCGCCTTATTCTCAAGTATTCCACTCCTGCACCCTTTCACCCTCCTGTATCCCACTCCTGCACCCTTTCACCCTCCTGTATCCCTCTCCTGCACCCCCTCACTCTCCTCTATACCTCTCCTGCATCCCCTCACCCTCCTGTATCCCTCTCCTGCACCCCCTCACCCTCCTGTATCCCTCTCCTGCATCCCTCTCCTGCAACCCCTCACCCTCCTGTATCCCTCTCCTGGACCCCCTCACCCTCCTGTATCCCTCTCCTGCACCCCCTCACCCTCCTGTATCCCTCTCCTGCACCCCCTCACCCTCCTGTATCCCTCTCCTGGATCCCCTCACCCTCCTGTATCCCTCTCCTGCACCACCTCACCCTCCTGTATCCCTCTCCTGGACCCCCTCACCCTCCTGTATCCCTCTCCTGGACCCCCTCACCCTCCTGTATCCCTCTCCTGCACCCCCTCACCCTCCTGTATCCCTTTCCTGGACCCCCTCACCCTCCTGTATCCCTCTCCTGCACCCCCTCACCCTCCTGTATCCCTCTCCTGGACCCTCTCACCCTCCTGTATCCCTCTCCTGGACCCCCTCACCCTCCTGTATCCCTCTCCTGGACCCCCTCACCCTCCTGTATCCCTCTCCTGCACCCCCTCACCCTCCTGTATCCCTCTCTTGAACCCCCTCACCCTCCTGTATCCCTCTCCTGGACCCCATCACCCTCCTGTATCCCTCTCCTGGACCCCCTCACCCTCCTGTATCCCTCTCCTGGACCCCATCACCCTCCTGTATCCCTCTCCTGGACCCCCTCACCCTCCTGTATCCCTCTCCTGGACCCCATCACCCTCCTGTATCCCTCTCCTGGACCCCCTCTCCCTCCTGTATCCCTCTCCTGCACCCCCTCACCCTCCTGTATCCCTCTCCTGCACCCCCTCACCCTCCTGTATCCCTCTCCTGCACCCCCTCTCCCTCCTGTATCCCTCTCCTGCACCCCCTCACCCTCCTGTATCCCTCTCCTGCACCCCCTCACCCTCCTGTATCCCTCTCCTGGACCCCCTCACCCTCCTGTATCCCTCTCCTGCACCACCTCACCCTCCTGTATCCCTCTCCTGGACCCCCTCACCCTCCTGTATCCCTCTCCTGGACCCCCTCACCCTCCTGTATCCCTCTCCTGCACCCCCTCACCCTCCTGTATCCCTCTCCTGGACCCCCTCACCCTCCTGTATCCCTCTCCTGCACCACCTCACCCTCCTGTATCCCTCTCCTGCACCCCCTCACCCTCCTGTATCCCTCTCCTGGACCCCCTCACCCTCCTGTATCCCTCTCCTGCACCCCCTCACCCTCCTGTATCCCGCTTCTCTTTACCCCCTATTATACTCAGAGATTATGGTGTGATATCTCACATCTGGGCTTTATTCCGCACGCTGTATATGAGTCGGGCCGGTGATGATCGGACCACGGATCTTACAGGAACTTATTATGTTCTGCCAGAAATGAATATAAACCATAACTAAAACCACCCTGTGCGGGGCCTTTTCTCACAGCTGAGGGCTTGTTACAGTGTACTAGTAAAGGTTTTAGCCCACTGTGTGGATAGTATAAGAACAGATCAGGTTCTGGCTGTAAGCCTGACACAGGTTCAGTGACAGCAAGCAGAGATGGTGACAATTACATAGTTTTTCTTTGGAGGTGGCCACATTACCTGTCGCGGTGATGGCGTCCGCCCCAGTTACAGCGGCTCCGAGTTATTGGATGTAATGTGGACTTGTGTCTTATAACACGTTCAGCGAAGCGTAATAAAAGTGCAGCTGTTTAGACGCCCCATAAACCTGGCGGGGGGGGGGGGGGGGGTCTGCCATGTGTTTTCAGTTTTCGTTTCTGCTCTGTACATGAGTGTGAGGGTCTACAAGCGCAACCTGAGACCCTCATAAACCAGCGGCTAATTCAATAAACTCCAAGTAAAGACCTGACACACAGCAAGCAGAGCTATGATAATAAGTCACAGGGTCAGCCAGGTCCTTGTGAGTCACGAGCCGTAAAGATCTGGGGAGTCCACTGAGCCACGGGACTGGGATAGTAAAGGTCCAGGGGTTAAGTACATCAGGCTTAAAGGGAATGTGACAGCCTTAGGTATTGTCCCTGGGGTGTGTATGTTGTTAGTAGCAGCTGGACTGTGAATTAACTGGAGCACTTTGGTGTAACAGTAGGTGTGTGACTGCAGCTCTGGAAGTGACTGTAGCATAGTACATGCATTATCAGTAGGTGTGTGGCTGCAGCTCTAGATGTGAGTGGAATATATGACATGCTTTATCAGTAGGTGTGTGGCTGCAGCTCTAGATGTGAGTGGAGTATAGTACATGATGTATCAGTAGGTGTGTGGCTGCAGCTCTGGATGTGAGTGGAGTATAGTACATGATGTATCAGTAGGTGTGTGGCTGCAGCTCTAGATGTGAGTGGAGTATAGTACATGATGTATCAGTAGGTGTGTGACTGCAGCTCTGGATGTGAGTGGAGTATAGTACATGATGTATCAGTAGGTGTGTGGCTGCAGCTCTGGATGTGAGTGTAGTATAATACATGATGTATCAGTAGGTGGGTGGCTGCAGCTCTAGATGTGAGTGGAGTATAGTACATGATGTATCAGTAGGTGTGTGGCTGCAGCTCTGGATGTGAGTGTAGTATAATACATGATGTATCAGTAGGTGGGTGGCTGCAGCTCTAGATGTGAGTGGAGTATAGTACATGATGTATCAGTAGGTGTGTGGCTGCAGCTCTGGATGTGAGTGTAGTATAATACATGATGTATCAGTAGGTGGGTGGCTGCAGCTCTAGATGTGAGTGGAGTATAGTACGTGATGTATCAGTAGGTGTGTGGCTGCAGCTCTGGATGTGAGTGTAGTATAATACATGATGTATCAGTAGGTGTGTGACTGCAGCTCTGGATGTGAGTGGAGTATAGTACATGATGTATCAGTAGGTGTGTGACTGCAGCTCTGGATGTGAGTGGAGTATAGTACATGATGTATCAGTAGGTGTGTGACTGCAGCTCTGGATGTGAGTGGAGTATAGTTCGTGATGTATCAGTAGGTGTGTGGCTGCAGCTCTGGATGTGATTGGAGTATAATACATGATATTTCAGTTTCTGTGTGGCTGCAGCTTTGGATATGAGTGGAGTATAGTACATGATGCATCAGTAGGTGTGTGACTGCAGCTCTAAGTGTGAGTATAGTACACGATGTATCAGTAGGTGTATGACTGCAGCTCTGGATGTGAGTGGAGTACAGTACATAATGGGGCTTATTTACTAAGGGTCGCAGATCACACTTTCGTCGGTTTGTTTGCTGTTTTCGGGATTTGCGCAGCTTTGACAGGGATATTTAACAGGGGTCTGCGCTGAGATTGTGTCGCATGCAATCAGATTGTGGCGCAGCTGCGCTGCTTCCATGCGCAGAAATCGGGGGGAGTGCCGTCGGATGATCCAACTGATTCGGACTGAGCGCGGGATTTAGGTTTCAAATTGTGTCGCAAGATCAAGCACTTACATGCTCTGGGTGTGAGTAGAGTATAGCACATGATGTATCAGGAGGTGTGTGACTGCAGCTCTGGATGTGATTGGAGTATAGTACATGATGGGGCTCATTTACTAAGGGTTGCGCTGCTCACTTTCGTTGGACTGCGCGCCTTTTTTGGGGATTTTATGGATTGGACAGGTATTTAAGAAGTGTCTGCGCCGGGATTGTGTCGCACAAGATCCCCTTTGGATCTTGGAGCTGCGCTGCTTCCATGTGGCACAAACTGGGGGCATGCAGTGGGACGATCCGACTGATTCGTACTGAGCGCAAGATTTAACTTTCAAACTGTGTCGCAAGCCCAAGCACTTACATGCACCACTAAAAAGATGGCAAACTCTGTCGGACCTGAGCGGAGAAGCGACACATGCAGGATATCGGGCGCACGATCTTAGTGAATAGCGGCACGCAGCATTATACACGGACAATGCACTTTCAGTGAACTCCAGCGGCTGGCTAAGTAAATGAGCCCCATGTATCAGTAGGTGTGACTGCAGCTCTGAATGTGAGTAGAGTATAGTTCATGATGTATCAGTAAGTGTGTGACCGCAGCTCTGGGTGTGAGTGGAGTGGAGTATAGTACATGATGTATCAGTAGTTGTGACTGCAGCTCTGAGTGTGAGTAGAGTATAGTTCATGATGTATAAGTAAGTGTGTGACTGCAGCTCTGGGTGTGTGTGGAGTATAGTACATGATGTATCAGTAAATGTGTGACTGCAGCTCTGGGTGTGTGTGGAGTATAGTACATGATATGAGATGTGACTTGTGAGGTTCATCATTACATGGAGCATTACCTCGCGCAGTGAAGTGAGTCTGCGGTGATTGAGCCGCAGCTTTGGGACTATCCAGAACATGATCTGCAGGATGTTGTGATTTCCTAGCAGATGTGTGAGGTTGGAGCATGAGGCCCCTGGGGGCCACAGAGAGATGGACGGCTCCGGCTATGTGATGGAGTCCAGGGATTAATCATCATCAGGATGAATCCCCCTTCTCAGCACCTCACGGGTGATGGACAGGGGAGGAGGCCGTCACTCAGCTGAGTCAGGAAGGGTCACATGACATCTCCTGACTCCTAAGCAATAGATAGAGTCCAGGGAGGTGGAGTGGGCGGAGCTTCTGCTGGGGATACGGGAGGGTGAGGGGCTTGTAGCATGGCAAGGGGCACTTCATATGTCAGGCACTTGACAGACCAGATGGATACAACTGCCATGTTACTTCACTCTAATAGATTGTCCACGTCCACCAAATCCCATATGTGTGTGCTGTGTCCTGCTTACGCTTAGATGGCTACTGGACTACGCTGGGATGGCTCCTGCTTACGCTTAGATGGCTACTGAACTGCGCTGGGATGGCTCCTGCTTACGCTTAGATGGCTACTGGACTGCGTTGGGATGGCTCCTGCTTACGCTTAGATGGCTACTGGACTACGCTGGGATGGCTCCTGCTTACGCTTAGATGGTTACTGGACTGCGCTGGGATGGCTCCTGCTTACGCTTAAATGGTTACTGGACTGCGCTGGGATGGCTCCTGCTTACGCTTAGATGGTTACTGGACTGCGCTGGGATGGCTCCTGCTTACGCTTAGATGGCTACTGGACTGCGCTGGGATGGCTCCTGCTTACGCTTAGATGGTTACTGGACTGAGCTGGGATGGCTCCTGCTTACGCTTAGATGGTTACTGGACTGCGCTGGGATGGCTCCTGCTTACGCTTAGATGGTTACTGGACTGCGCTGGGATGGCTCCTGCTTACGCTTAGATGGTTACTGGACTGCGCTGGGATGGCTCCTGCTTACGCTTAGATGGCTACTGGACTGCGCTGGGATTTCTCCTGCTTACGCTTAGATGGCTACTGGACTGCGCTGGGATGGCTCCTGCTTATGCTTAGATGGCTACTGGACTGCGCTGGGATGGCTACTGGACTGTGCTGCTGTGCATATAATTAATCAAGCTACTATCAGGGAATGTTACTAAGGTTCTGGCTATGAAACATATTACCCGGAGCAGCAGTGAAAGTGGGAACATGGTGAATCCCTCGTCGCAGTCCCATGTGCAGTCCCATGTGCCCATGTGCACTGGTGATTTTTGGCTTTCCCAGGTCTCAGGCCACAGATTCATTGCTCCAAAGATTTGCATCACATTAATCATTATCATTCATCCTTATTAATAAGAATCATCAATCATTATAACAGCTTTCACATTGATGTCTTTTTTCGCATCCGTGTTGCAGTGATTTCCACGGATGCCTCACTGAGCCACTGATTTCTAGGGGTGTTTTCACATTGGTTTGTATTTTTACTGATACATTGTCCGTGTAAAAAAATTATGAAACGTGTCCTATCCGTTTTTTTAACTGTTGAGGCTGAAAAACCTGGTGTGATGTTTTCAAAGCAATGTCGCACCTTCAGACACAAATACACAAGGAAATGCATCACAAATGGAAGAAAAACTGACACAATGGAGACAAAACGCACAACTGAACATCAGCGCCAATGTGAAAGAGCCCTTTTGCGTTCACTGACAACAAGTGTGAAAAGGCCCACTGAAAAGAATGGTTCTGTAAGACATCAGAAAAAAAACGCCAATGTGTAACCAGCCCTATCCACACTCAGCACAAATCAGCTTTCTTCATCAATTATTTATCATTAATAATCTACATCAATTACCATCAATGTTCCTTCTCATCACCATCAATTATCACTATGATTATATCTATTTTAAAGGGAACCTATCAACAGATATTACCCCACTAAACTCCCAGCCCCTCAGGTAGGGGATGAAATGTCATTTCTAAAATTCCCTCTTGTTTACCTATAAAAAAAATCTTCTCTGAAGTCACATGGCAATGAGCAGAGAAGAGTCAGATTTTGTAAAAGATGAGTCAAGTTTAGCTGTCTGCAGGGGGAGGATCACTGCAGACCCCCTATGTTGTTCTACAGCACTGAAAAACATGCTGCAGGTGTTATATTAAAGATAAAATTCTCATCTATTAGATCACATCAGGCTTCTGTAATCTACAGAGCCAGAAATACAGCAGGTAAATGAAGAAGTAAGAATGTTATAATTAATAATTATAATTATCTTATTATTACAAACATTAATAACATGAATAAATATGTATATTTTCATTTAACAGACTCTTCACCCTCCTCATCATCCCCCAAATGTACATAGATGAGAGACCTCCCTGTGCTCACAATCTAGTGATGTCAGTGGCCCGTGGTATCCACTGCAGCCACCAGGGGGCAGCATCCATATCTTTAGTGTGAATGAGGAGACTGATACTTTGTTTCTCCGAAAATAAGACAATGGGGGACATTTGTCATAGTTTTCTTTTGTCTTTTCCTATGCGCCTGTTTATATGGGGTTTTTTCCCAACCATATTTAACAGGTTTTTTAAATAAAAATTTAAATAGGAATCAGATATGACAAACAAATCAATCATTTGGCACCTACATGTGACAATCCTAGAAACAGTCCAGGGACAACACATAAACCTTGACAAAATGGGGCTTATTTACTAAGGGTCGCTCTGTTCACTTTTGTTGGACTGTTCGCCTTTTTCGGGGATTGCACGGCTTGTACAGGTGTTTAACAGGTGTTTGCGCTGGGATTGTGTCGGATTTTGGCGCAGCTGCGCTGCTTCCATGCGATACAATTTAGGGGGCGTGACGTCAGACGATCCGACTGATTTGGACCAAACTTTCAAATTGTGTCGCAAGACAATGCACTTACATGCACCAGGAAGAAGAAGGTGAACTCCTGCGGACCTGAGCGGGGAAGTGACACATGCAGGATATCGGGCGCACGATCTTAGTGACTCCCCGCACAGCGCATTATACATGGACAATGCACTTACATGCACCAGGAAGAAGAAGGTGAACTCCGGGGACCTGAGCGGGGAAGCGACACATGCAGGATATCGGGCGCACGATCTTAGTGAATCGCGGCACAGCGCATTATACAAGGACAATGCACTTTCTGTGAACTCCAGCGACCGGGTAAGTAAATGTGCAACCTAAAAAGTGACGCCTGAGGCTGCATTCACACTACCGCAAGGGGGACGTATATACGGCCGACGTATATACGGCCGATATACGTCCCCCATAGACGGCAATGGGCGCACGGCGCCCTACGGGAGCGGTACGGTGCAGCACACGTGCGGCACCGTACTGCTCCGTGCCCCGTGAAAAAATAGGACATGTCCTATTTTTTCAGGGCATACGGCGCCGTGCGCCATATATCCCTATGGAGAGGGGCGGGGGTGAGCAGCGCTCTCCCCCTCCTCCTCTCCCCACGCGCTGCCGTGTGCCCGCCGTGCTACGGTACGGCGGGCACCGGTCGTGTGAATCCAGCCTGACATTGTGAGCCGGAGTGTTTTTGCAACTTTTTGTGTGACTTTTTAAGGGATTTGCTGCAAGATTGTGACATTTTCACACAACAAACATCCGGAAACTAATAACAAATTGGGCGCAACACTAAAATAAATGAACATGGAGAACTTTGTTAAAATGGCAGCAACGGTCACAAAAAAATGCTAAAAAAGTGCAAAAGAACATTTTTGTTAAAAGTTTGATAAATGCCCCCAGTGTTTTATATCATTTTTTGCTCCTAAAGATGCACTAGGTCTAATTTTCAGGGGACGTCTAATTTTTCAATTAACAAAAATTTACATGTATTGTTGTAAAAAAAAATAAAAATCTATATTTATTTATATCCTGTAATCATTACATCCCATACATCATGTAACCACCTAAATCCCACCAAAAAAAGTCTTGCGACTCCATGTACATTAAGGGCGTGGTCAGACGTTGCGTTTTGAAACGCATGACAAAGGCTGAGATGAGGTGATTTGCCTAATTACATAACTATTAACATTTGCGTTTACAAAACGTAGTGTAAATGCGATTTTAACACACGTATTAACAATGCGTTTACGTTTTGTTAATGATGTGTTAATGCATGCGTTAACATCGCGTTTTGTAAACGCAAATGTTAATAGTAATGTAATTCGGCAAATCACCTCATCTCAGCTGTTGTAATAGGTTTTAAAACACAATGAAAACGTTACCAAAACGCACCGGGTGACCGCGCACTTGATGATCCAGACATTTTGGAACAAATCATGTCACCGACTTGTCTTACATCTGTATAATTCTCCATACTCTTGAATTTCATGCTGACTCCATTTTTATTAATTAATTGGCCCCAATCTCTCACGTTTCGGGCTCTTTCACATTGGCGTAGGTGCTCAGCTTCAATTGCGCATCCGTTGTGTCTCCGTTGTCCTTGCGGATCCATAAGCTTCTATCGCCTTCCGTGATCTGCATCAGTGAAATAAATAAGACAGGTTTCCTCATTTTTTCAACGGATCAGTGAAAATACAAACCAACATGAAAACACCCATAGGAAGCAATGGCTTTGTGGGGCGTCCGTGGAAATCCACAGACGTGAAAAACAGCGCCAGTGTGAATCCATCCTTAGCTCTTTCCATCCATGAGCCCTTCTTGTCAAGGATGTTGCTTGTAGAACTTCTCCAACCCAGGATTTTAACCCATGAATTCTTCACACATTTCACAACCTCTTGTAGTATCTAGATGATCTACAAATACTAATGTACAGCGTGGGGGGGGGGGAGCTGTAGCAATGGCAGCCAGGGGAGGCCTAATATTTTTAAGCTTGAAAATTGCACAGGGAGCAACACAAGACATTCACCTGCCCAGATAGATACATCACCAAATATTCTACAGAAAGTATAGATTGTATTCCCCCCCCCCCCCCATACAGTCTCCTCTCCCTGGGATATAGTGGCTGATAACAGAGAGTAATAGATTGTATCCCCCTGTACAGTCTCCTCTCCCTGGGATATAGTGGCTGATAACAGAGAGTAATAGATTGTATCCCCCTGTACAGTCTCCTCTCCCTGGGATATAGTGGCTGATAACAGAGAGTAATAGATTGTATCCCCCTGTACAGTCTCCTCTCCCCGGGATGTAATGGCTGATAACAGAGAGTAATAGATTGTATCCCCCCTGTACAGTCTCCTCTCCCCGGCATGTGATGGCTGATAACAGAGAGTAATAGATTGTATCCCCCCTGTACAGTCTCCTCTCCCCGGGATGTGATGGCTGATAACAGAGAGTAATAGATTGTATCCCCCTGTACAGTCTCCTCTCCCCGGGATATAGTGGCTGATAACAGAGAGTAATAGATTGTATCCCCCCTGTACAGTCTCCTCTCCCCAGGATGTAATGGCTGATAACAGAGAGTAATAGATTGTATCCCCCCTGTACAGTCTCCTCTCCCCGGCATGTGATGGCTGATAACAGAGAGTAATAGATTGTATCCCCCCCTGTACAGTCTCCTCTCCCCGGGGTGTAATGGCTGATAACAGAGAGTAATAGATTGTATCCCCCCCTGTACAGTCTCCTCTCCCCGGGATGTGATGGCTGATAACAGAGAGTAATAGATTGTATCCCCCTGTACAGTCTCCTCTCCCCGGGATATAGTGGCTGATAGCAGAGAGTAATAGATTGTATCCCCCTGTACAGTCTCCTCTCCCTGGGATATAGTGGCTGATAACAGAGAGTAATAGATTGTATCCCCCTGTACAGTCTCCTCTCCCTGGGATATAGTGGCTGATAACAGAGAGTAATAGATTGTATCCCCCTGTACAGTCTCCTCTCCCCGGGATGTAATGGCTGATAACAGAGAGTAATAGATTGTATCCCCCCTGTACAGTCTCCTCTCCCCGGCATGTGATGGCTGATAACAGAGAGTAATAGATTGTATCCCCCTGTACAGTCTCCTCTCCCCGGGATATAGTGGCTGATAACAGAGAGTAATAGATTGTATCCCCCCTGTACAGTCTCCTCTCCCCAGGATGTAATGGCTGATAACAGAGAGTAATAGATTGTATCCCCCCTGTACAGTCTCCTCTCCCCGGCATGTGATGGCTGATAACAGAGAGTAATAGATTGTATCCCCCCTGTACAGTCTCCTCTCCCCGGGGTGTAATGGCTGATAACAGAGAGTAATAGATTGTATCCCCCCTGTACAGTCTCCTCTCCCCAGGATGTAATGGCTGATAACAGAGAGTAATAGATTGTATCCCCCCTGTACAGTCTCCTCTCCCCGGGGTGTAATGGCTGATAACAGAGAGTAATAGATTGTATCCCCCCCTGTACAGTCTCCTCTCCCCGGGATGTGATGGCTGATAACAGAGAGTAATAGATTGTATCCCCCCCTGTACAGTCTCCTCTCCCCGGGATGTAATGGCTGATAACAGAGAGTAATAGATTGTATCCCCCTGTACAGTCTCCTCTCCCCGGGATATAGTGGCTGATAACAGAGAGTAATAGATTGTATCCCCCCTGTACAGTCTCCTCTCCCCAGGATGTAATGGCTGATAACAGAGAGTAATAGATTGTATCCCCCCTGTACAGTCTCCTCTCCCCAGGATGTAATGGCTGATAACAGCGAGTAATAGATTGTATCCCTCCTGTACAGTCTCCTCTCCCCAGGATGTAATGGCTGATAACAGAGAGTAATAGATTGTATCCCCCCCTGTACAGTCTCCTCTCCCCAGGATGTAATGGCTGATAACAGAGAGTAATAGATTGTATCCCCCCCTGTACAGTCTCCTCTCCCCGGGATGTAATGGCTGATAACAGAGAGTAATAGATTGTATCCCCCCTGTACAGTCTCCTCTCCCCGGGATGTAATGGCTGATAACAGAGAGCAATAGATTGTATCCCCCCTGTACAGTCTCCTCTCCCCGGGATGTAATGGCTGATAACAGAGAGTAATAGATTGTATCCCCCCTGTACAGTCTCCTCTCCCCGGGATGTAATGGCTGATAACAGAGAGTAATAGATTGTATCCCCCCTGTACAGTCTCCTCTCCCCGGGGTGTAATGGCTGATAACAGAGAGTAATAGATTGTGTCCCCCCTGTACAGTCTCCTCTCCCCAGGATGAAATGGCTGATAACAGAGAGTAATAGATTGTATCCCCCCTGTACAGTCTCCTCTCCCCGGGATGTAATGGCTGATAACAGAGAGCAATAGATTGTATCCCCCCTGTACAGTCTCCTCTCCCCGGGATGTAATGGCTGATAACAGAGAGTAATAGATTGTATCCCCCCTGTACAGTCTCCTCTCCCCGGGATGTAATGGCTGATAACAGAGAGTAATAGATTGTATCCCCCCTGTACAGTCTCCTCTCCCCGGGATGTAATGGCTGATAACAGAGAGTAATAGATTGTGTCCCCCCTGTACAGTCTCCTCTCCTCGGGATATAGTGGCTGATAACAGAGAGTGATAGATGACTGGATGTAATCACCTGGTGATAATCCTCCTCATGAGGGGTCGCGCTAGTTCTCTCTGTTGTCACCCTCCTGGCTGTCCTGTGATTGGAGGGCGGCAGGTATTGGGGCTCGGGTCCTCCCCCCGGGGTGGCAGTGTCGGGTGTACACCCGCTCCCTCACTCGTCATGTCTCTCAGCTCCCGGGCACTCGCCTTCTCTGTGGAGGCGCTAATGGGCGCAAAGAGGAAGATGGCGCCGGAGGACGAGGAGCCGCAGGGGTCAGGTCAGTGCAGACATCACCTGATAACACCCCGTGCACACTGAGCAGGGACGTGCGGTTCTGTCTCCGGGTGCTCCTGGTGATTAATAACTTTATTATGAGGAAACTAAATTATAATATGTCCTCCTGGTGGATTATTACCACATAACAATACGGCGAGATAATTATATATACTCCTGAGAGAATTATAACTTTATTATGAAGCAGCGGGATTATTTATACTCTCCTGGTGGATTATAACCTTATATTATTATCATTCCATTTTATTATATAGAATTGGTCTATTATAAGTGATACAACTTTATTATAGGACTCGATTATATTATATTCTCCTGGAGGATTCTAATCTTATTATTAATTATATTATATTATATTATATTATATACTCCCGGAAGATTACAACATGATTATTATAGTCAGAATATACAATACAGCTAGGTTATATTATATACTCCTGGTAGGTTATATTATATACTCCTGGTAGGTTATATTATATACTCCTGGTAGGTTATATTATATACTCCTGGTAGGTTATATTATATTCTCCTGGTAGGTTATATTATATACTCCTGGTAGGTTATATTATATACTCCTGGTAGGTTATATTATATACTCCTGGTAGGTTATATTATATACTCCTGGTAGGTTATATTATATACTCCTGGTAGGTTATATTATGTACTCCTGGTAGGTTATATTATATACTCCTGGTAGGTTATATTATATACTCCTGGTAGGTGATATTATATACTCCTGGTAGGTGATATTATATACTCCTGTAGGATTATAATCTTTTTATGTCACGGTGAGATTATATTATATTTTCCTGGAGTATAATAACATTGTATAATACTAGGAAGCGCTAACACCTGATGTATTATAATATGTGATAATGATGAGGGATAATTGGAGATATTACTGGTGCATAAATAATTCTCCTGAATGAGGAGACTCTGTACATATACATATTCCATACTGTTCTGGATAATATTATATACTGACCCCTGGAGTGTTATAATAAGTGGACGGGAATTCTCTATATTGAAAGATGGCGATAAATGTTATTGCAGTATAACAACACCTGGTGCATAATAATGTCTAATATCGTCTTATTCTGCTGGAGGTTGCCCTATAACGGTGACTATAATCTGCCGCTTTCTACGTTATTCCATAATAATCCTAGATAAATCCATATCAGGTATTATAACAGATTATGACGATTATATCATTAGATCTCTTGTATGGCACAGAAAACAATATGTCCTGACAAGTATTATACTTTATACATTATACTGGCGGATAATCTTCATGTTTGACCATAAAATAAAACTCATCATTGTAATACCGCAGCCCTTGTACATTATAATGCGGTGTATTAATACTGCAGCCCTTGTACATTATAATGCGGTGTATTAATACCGCAGCCCTTGTACATTATAATGCTGTGTATTAATACTGCAGCCCTTGTACATTATAATATGGTGTATTAATACCGCAGCCCTTGTACATTATAATGCTGTGTATTAATACTGCAGCCCTTGTACATTATAATATGGTGTATTAATACCGCAGCCCTTGTACATTATAATGCTGTGTATTAATACCGCAGCCCTTGTACATTATAATGCGGTGTATTAATTATACAATGTTGCCAGAGAACCCGTGTATTATAATGACATATAATAGTTAGGCAGACATTATATTATTACATCCCTCGCTACTCTCCTGCTTATAATAAACCTGTAACAACTGTAAGTGACCTCAGTGTAATATAATGTCCCATACGACTATATATTGGCATATTATAATGCGATGCAGAGACACATGATATAATAATGAGCCCGGTGTATTGTAATATAACATGACTTCCTGTGTATAATAAGCCGCTGGGATATTATAACATCCTGGAATATATAATATGACAATATGTTATAGCTTTACCAATAATCAGTCTATGTTATAGCGTCCTATACTGTCTGCGCCGGGTGAATCGGGTGCACGTTGCTGTGGATTCTGGGTGTCCATTGCATTTTTTAAAAAAATTTCCTCCAGATTTTTATCCGTATCCATATTTTTTTTCCCGCCTCGGTTCTGCTTTCGTAGTTTTTTTTTTTTATATTTTTCTTTGCAAAAAAATCTGAAGGAAACATATAACATAAGCCCTGGTCCCCCAGAAAATAAAACCTGTCATATGTTTTTTTTTTTGCAGATCCATAGGGGGTCATTTATTTTGGAATTTTTTTTTTCTGATTTTCCATCTTTATTTGCCGTCATTGAATTTTTGCACAAAATTTTGCGACTTTTTCACCCTTCGAGGAAAGTTTGCCGCAACTTTCTTTTTTTCAGAATTGCATCTTTAAAACCCAGTTGTGGACGTATGAAAAAATTGCGCTTTTTTATTTTTGCGTAATCATATTATTTGGGGGGTGCAAAATCCTCCAGCCCAGAGCAGATGTAAGCAGTAGAAGGGGATTAGGAGCTCAAGATAAATCAAACAAGTCCGAAACCCAAACAAAAAGGAAACGCACAAATGTCCGAACTAATGATAAATGACCCCCATAGACCCCATTCTTATTGCCTTCCGTGATCCGTGGATTCGTGAAAAAATAGGACACGTTCTTACATTTTTTTCACAATCAACGGATCAGTTAAAAACAAGTGAAATGTGAACGCATCCACAGAAAACAATGGCTGCTTTTTAAAAAAAAATTTGTAAAAAATTCTGGAAATGCAGATGAAAAAAAACTCCACAGTAGTGTGAGAGACCCCCCCCCCAAAAAGGATAATGGTGATGCCACACATGGCGTTTTAAACGTGTTTTGGGGCTGTCTTTTATCCGTTTTAGTGTGTTTTAAAACGCGTTAAAAACGCATGTGTTTGTCAGTTTTTTAATTAAGAGCATTTGGAAAACTGGAAAAAAAAAACGGATGCGTTTTGAAACAAACGACAAACGCGCGACAAACGATTTTAAAAAGGGTTCAAAACGCCACGTGTGCCCTTAGGGTGATGCAACACATGGCATTTTTAGTCCATTTTTAAGCATGTGTTTTTAGTCCGTTTAAAAACGCATGCATTTTTAAAATGCATCCGTTTTTGTACGTTTTTCCCAATTATCTTAATAGGTAAACAGGATGTAAGCAGCCAAACGCATGGTAAACGGTCAAAAAACGCATGCGTTTTTTTTAAACGGACTGAAACCGCATGCTTAAAAACGGACCAAAAACGCCATGTGCGGCATCACCCTCAGGGAACATTTCATTAAAATAGTAACATGGGTCGTCCTATACAGGACACGGGTCCAGTCACAGATCTATAAGGTCGGCTGCTACTCCCCTGCAGCTATCACGATGCACAATAAGGAGCGAATTTTCTTAGACGCCTTTAGATTGATATTTTACTACGTCATTAGTGTACGGCAGCGATGAGTCGTCATTTATGATTATTTTGAGGACGTGGAGCCGCATAATTGTGTCTTTGTGTCTGTTTGTAGCATTTATTAATATTTTCCCGCTATTGGGACTTTTAAAATATTGTTATTATTATTATTGTAATTTTTATTATTATGTATAATGTGCCTCCGGCTTGATGTGTATTTATAATATTATATGTGTATAATAATATATGATGAGGCTGCTGTGTTATAAAGCCCTATGATACTTCTAATGACACGGCTCTTTATACAGTCATGTAATACTCTACAATATTTGGGGTTTATGGTATAGAATGAGGCTGATGTTACAATTGTTACAATTCCCAGTGATGCTGACGATGACAAGGTCTATTATACTGTCATGTAATACACTGTATCTGGACCTAATATAAGATAATTCTAAATGAAGACATGGGGGTAATGGCTGTTTTGCGCCAATTTTGTTACGCCTCAATTCGCCATATGTTTTTGTGCCCTATTTGTCATGACATTGCGCCTCTTTACAGATGTTTGCACCCAATTTATTATACTATTGCGCCTATATGGGCGCAAGTCCTGACCATGCTTGGGAAAGGCAATGGTGCGATTTGCACAACAAAATACGGCGCAAAAAAAAAAAAAAAAAAACAACTGCATTTGACAAAGAGCCAAAACGACAAAGACAAATGAGGTGCAAAAAAAAACAGGCGCAAAAGGAGTGTAGAGAAGAGGGAAATAAGATAAATGACCCCCACAGCGTATTAGAATGGCCTATGATAATGTGCAATGGACTTGGTTGTCTGTAATACTAGATATTATAATTCAAGGGCACTTGAATTAATATAATATATAGTAATATCTATAATATAGTAATATCTCTAATATATAGTAATATCTCTACGATTCTATTAGATAATACTATACAATAACACTGGAATATCAATATGTACCACATTACTGTATAATGAGCTGGAGCGTTACAATGTTCTCTAAAATAATATATATGTGCCTGATATAATATACAGGCGGTCCCCTAGTTAAGAACACCTGACTTACAGACGACCCCTAGTTACAAACGGACCTCTGGTAATTGGTAATTTACTTTTATTTAGTCCCAGGCTACAACCAAGCCGGTGCGTTGTAATGAATAATAATCTGTAATAATAATTACGACACCGAACATAATATAGAGTAACGTCTGCCCCATATCCGATAATAGAATATCCTACATGTGTGTCTTATAATGTTATTACACCACTCTATAATGAGCCAGTGCTTTATAATCTCCAATGAAACCTTTAATGACTTCTGGTGTAAAATACAATATACTGTATGATTATTATATACAGGCGGTCCCCTACTTAAGAACACCAGATTTACAGACGACCCCTAGTTACAAACGGACCTCTGGATGTTGGTAATTTACTGTACTTTATCCTTAGGCTACAATAATCAGCTGTAACAGTTATCACAGGTCTCTGTAATGAAGATTTATTGATGATCCTGGTTCTTATGACAACCCAACATTTTTTGAATCCAATTGTCAAAAATTTTGTCCGGAGCTACAATTATAAAATATACAGTTCCGACTTGCATACAAATTCAGCTTAAGAACAAATCTACAGAACCGATCTTGTATATAACTTGGGGACTGCCTGTTATACTCTATTATATTACCAGATGACACAATATAATAACACAGTATAATTCACTTGTCTTTGCTCTGTGCAGCGCTGCGTAATCTGTGTGCGCTATTTAAATAAAGTACCCTATATACTCGAGTATAAGCCGACCCAAGTATAAACCAAGGCCCCTAATTTTACCACAAAAACCTGGTAAAACCTAATTTTTTTTTACTCGAGTATAAGCCGAGTTTGGGTTTTCAGCACATTTTTTTTGTGCTGAAAAAACTAGGCTTATACTCGAGTATATAAGGTAATTAAAATGGTTAATTCATTACTATACAAAGACATGTGGTACAATACACAGTAATTAATACCTATATAGCAGAGGGTCCCACCCCACAAACTGTAAACCCGTATTCTACAGGACACAATCTATATCTACATGCACGTAGGAATGACTCGGTATAGATATTCCACATAATAACCGGACAAATGATGTCTGGATTAAATTATAATAAAAGGACCCACTGGTGGTCGCTGTGTATATGTGTCCTAATCATATACAGTATATCCACAATGATCACGTTATGGGACAGATGTAGTTTGTTTTGTTTGTTTTTTTTCCTTTTTCCTCTTTTTTTCACATTTTTTCAGATTTTTTTTTTTTTTGTGACGCACAGGTTTTCTTGCTTTGTGCCAAATTCATCTTTAAACTGTGCAGATGTTGGTGCACGATTTATCACTGATTTTTCACCTAAAAAGTCAAAAATAAAAACATGCAAATACACTCTGGTTTAGTATAAGTTGCGCAAAAAATTGCGCACAATTTTAGAAATTGTGCAAAAAAAAAAAAAATATCAAAGATGAATCAAACTGCAAAATTCCTAAAAAATAAAACACACAGACGCAAATTGCAAGCAGCCGGGTCGGGGGGGATTATACGTCCTGCACTTGCAGTGGTAACTTCCTATGTAGCAGCAGTTGTTACATTGTAACTTGTGATAGTGACAGATTCTCTGCAGTTGTGTCTATGGTTCTTCATCTTTCGGAGGATACTTTGCCTCTTTATACATGAGTTGTACTTTGCTTCCTGTGGTTTGTGCATGAGATGTCCTCATTATAATACTATTATTGTGGATGTATATGTTAGGGGACCCGTATACATAGTGACCGCCACATGTCTGGTTTTCTGTCTGTTTTGACTATGGCTGTTATTATAATTTAATAAAGATATTATTTCCTCAAGGACAATTTGTCAGGTTATCGTGTGGAATAGATCTACCTAGTAAATCCTACGTGTAGGTAGATATAGTATACAGGAATTTCTGTTAATATTCTACTTTGTGACTTTGTAATACAGGCAGTCCCCAGATTACATACAAGATAGGTTCCATAGGTTTGTTCTTAAGTTGAATTTGTATGTAAGTCAAAACTGTATATTTTATAATTTTATTATAAATATATATATATATATATATATATAATATATTTATAATTGTATATATATTTTTTGTAATGGGACCAAGGATTATCAATAAAGTTTCATTACAGACATCTTAGGCTACATTCACACTGCCGTTGCCCGCCCGTACCGTACCGTAGCAGGGAACGGCAGTGCACGGGGAGAGGAGGAGGAGGAGGTGAGCGCAGCTCACCCCCGCCCCTCTCCATAGGGATGTATGGTGCACGGCGCCGTATTACGGGTAAAGATAGGACAGGTCCTATCTTTTTCCCGGGTACGGTGTGGTACGGTGCCGCACGTGTGCTGCATCGTACCACTCCCGTAGGGCGCCATGCGCCCATTGCCGTCTATGGAGGACATATATCGGCCGTATATACGTCCTCCATACGGTCGTGTGAATGTAGCCTTACAGCTGATCATTGCAGCCTGGGACTATATAAACATCCAGAGACTTCACCAGAGGTCACAGGGGGCAGAGGAGTCCGTCTTTAACTAGGGGTCATCTGTAAGTTGGGTGTCCTTAAGTAGGGGACCGCTTGTAGTATATAATGTGGTGTCTTATATCACACTGATGTCTTATAACACTATAATAAATCCTGTGAATGTATTGATCACCCTCTCACATGTCTTGTAGTTCCCCAGTCCAGGACCTTCTGTCAGTGAGATTTCGCCCCCAGGACTTATCTGATTTTAGGCATTTTAGAAAAGTTGCATTACCTAAACTTAATTCTTCTGGTATTTAAGTAGAATTGAAGAAAAATTATATTCTTCCATATGGAAACAAGTCCTGGGGAGGAAAATGATCATTTTGTTTTTACTAATTGTTCAAGTGGTAATTATTGTCCAATTTATTATAGATCTATAGAAAGATTTACATCTGGGCTTTCTATAGCTAAGAAGTCCAATGCTGTGTCCTCCAGGAGTTAACTTCACTCTTCCAAATATAATTTTTTCAAACCCCCACACCACTTT
Source organism: Engystomops pustulosus (assembly GCF_040894005.1). NCBI lineage: Eukaryota > Metazoa > Chordata > Amphibia > Anura > Leptodactylidae > Engystomops > Engystomops pustulosus. Next base: position 17,181,564 of record NC_092419.1, read on the forward strand.
TCACTTTAGACAACTTACTCCATATTTATAATATAAATCCTAATGTGACTGTCCAAAAAAAACGGAGTAATGCTAAATCTTCCCCATCCACTCGGGAATTGTATACAAAAATCACATTTCTGATTGTAACTTTAACAACGGATATCTCCGGTGCGGCTCCGAGACAAACAATCCTGGTGCTATAGTGAAGGAGAGAGTCTCCTCTTTAGTATGACACCAGAACTGTGTTTCGGAAGATAGAGCCTTTGATGTGTTGCCCCGTCATGACGTCTAAACAGGTGGTAGGTGCAGTTATATCCGTATGGCGGTCTTAAAGGTGTTATTGTATCTAATTTTTTTCTAACCTTGAGACACAAACCTTCATCATGTTTGGACAATTCATGAACACGTATTACCATCTTACCATCATTACCATCATATTACTATCTGTATTCCGAGATTTTACAAAGCTCTTTTCAACCCATGAAAAAATCTGAAGTCTCCTTTAGCTCAGACTTTAGAGTTTCATCAGAATTTAGAATCATAATTTGGTTCTTATTTCCGTTTTAATTTACAGAAAGCAGAGATATGAGAATGTCTCACCTCCAGGTCTATAGGGTTTGGGTATAAGATGACAATGTCATCAGCACATATACGGATCTTGATCCTGAGTGTCCACATTTGATTCTGTAAATATTCCTCCTGTTTGCGCTAATGATACATAAATAAGTGAAAAATCTGGGGTGAGAGGGGATGTCACAGCCTGGAGGCGCTAGAAATCCCAAGTTACTCCCTGTTAAGCCCCACGTCCGAAATAAAAGCTGATGTTATGGTGACATTAGAAATTCTTAGGAAGTCCCTCCCGTTACCAGTACAGAAGGTATGAAATCCCAGGCCCCAAAGGGAGACCCTCGGCTGGAGCCGGTTTATCCCCCGCCGCGTTGCGTCCCCCACTTGGTCCTGGTTGATTCCAGAGTTTATTACATTCTCAAGTCTGACGCCAAAAGTGAGAAAAAAAAAGTCTGAAATCTCCATTTAATAAAGAAATCGGATGCTGGTCCTTTACCAGTTCCGGATTATTCACAGATTTATGTGGTAATCATTTTGGATTTTCATGTGGTATCGGGACGCCGCGTCTGACACGTTTTTGTTAAGTTGGGAGTCAGGACTTCCATGTACAGGCAGTCCCCGGGTTACATACAAGATAGGGTCTGTAGGTTTGTTCTTAAGTTGAATTTGTATGTAAGTCGGAACTGTATATTTTATCATTGTAATCCCAGCCAGAACTTTTTTGGTCTCTATGACAATTGGATTTTAAAAATGTTGGGTTGTCATAAGAACCAGGATTACCAATAAAGCTTCATTACAGACACATTTGATAACTGTTATAGCTGATTATTGTAGCCTAGGACTAAAGTACAATAAATTACCAATATCCAGAGGTCCGTTTGTAACTAGGGGTCGTCTGTAAGTCGAGTGTTCTTAAGTAGGGGACTGCCTGTATTCATGATAATATTCCTTCAGCGAGCCGTCATCCCCGGCCGGTACTTCTCATGCCGGGAGTGACGACTTCTCTTCTGTAGATATTTTACAGTCCAGTCTGATGTCTCCTCCTGCTTTATCCGAGGCAGATTCTCTGTATATACATCTATACATAGCGTAATAAATCTTGTATTTCTTGTATGTTATAACGATTAGAATAAAATTAATATTTTGGAGGTATATAACGGAGTAATATTATGATGTACTATAATACCATATAGTGTAATATATGTTACAGGTCTGTAGTGCCTTACGGAGCTGGTGTAATATTCTGGCTTATAATACCCCTTGTCCTTTCCTCTTGTGACCCCCCCCCCCTCTTGTATCTCACTCTCTCCATAGCAGAGAAAAGACCCAAATCCTCAGAGCCCCGAACCCCCGAGCCGGAGCCCCCATCAGAGAGCGAGGAACAGGTGGAGCTGCAGGGGGGAGATCTATGGAGGAGATTCCACCAGATAGGAACTGAGATGATCATCACCAAGGCCGGAAGGTAGGAAAAGAAAAAATAAAATAATAATAATTATATATATATATAAATTTAGAGAGAGAGAGAAATAAAGTAAAAAGTGGGCAGAACTCTGTGGTTCCAATTTCAAAATAAGAGGTGAACTTTATTGAAAAAGTGGCGACGTTTCGGTGTATAACACCTTTATCACCTTGACATCACCGAAATGTCACCACTTTTTCAATAAAGTTCACCTCTTATTTTGAAATTGGAGTGCTGCCCGCTTTTTTACTTTATTTATCTACAAGAGGATCAAGCCAGGACCTTTGGGGGCGCTGCACCCCTCCTGATTAGGAGTCTATAAGACTGTGCTGACTTGGACTTTACTTCTTCTATATATAGAGAGAGGACAATATACATATACTGTATGTATAGCCCCATCACTATATAATATATATGCAGAAGAAAGGATGATATAAATATAGCCCTATCAGTATACTGTTCATACAGAGCAGATGATAATACCCGTATATACTCAAGTATAAGCCGAGTCCCCTAATTTTACCACAAAAACCGGGTAAAACCTATATTTTTGTACTCGAGTATAAGCCGAGTTTGGGTTTTCAGCACATTTTTTTGTGCTGAAAGACTAGGCTTATACTCGAGTATATATGGTATGTCTTTCTATAATTATTTGTTCTATTTTTAATAAATTAAGAAACTAAAGAATCTTAAAAATCAGATTCCAATAATCGATGAAAAACATACAGCAGCGTCTTGTCACCTGACCACCTACACCAATCTAGAGTCCTAATATAACGGCTGTTACACTGTACAACCTGAGCGCCTGCATTCCCCCCGACACTGATCTGGGCACATTATTATATCCCCCCCCCCTAATTAGGTAATTCTCTGGATATGTTATGAGCGCTGATAATGGCCGTTAGTCCCATAGACAGAACTTTCCTCATTCACAAGTTTAAGGTCCCAAGAAATAAATCTAAACTTTTAACTAAAACCTTTGTGGATCCTGTAATACTATATAGTGAGGGTTTATATAGGGTGACAATAAGATGTAATAGGATCGTACGGGTGGTGGAGGGGAGTTTCTTAGGAGAATGTACTAAGGGGGTTTCCCTACTTAATGAGAAGCAGGGAGGGAGCACATGGCGCTATATATGGCACCCCCCCTGATTTCCCTTGTATAGGTGATCTGTGATGCTCTCTGTATTATTCTGCTTGTAGGCGGATGTTCCCCTCTGTGCGGGTGAAGGTGAAGGGTCTGGACCCCTGTAAGCAGTATTACATCGCTATGGATGTGGTGCCCGTGGACTCCAAACGCTACAGGTAGACAGTGGGCTCCCCCTCACTGATTCCTGGGTGACACCTCCTGCACCTATAAAATAGAAGATGGGGGTGCCCTGTCCTCCCCGTCTCTATGATGTATAATGTACGGCTCTGGCCTGTCCTCCCTGTCTCTATAATGTATAATGTACAGCTCTGCCCTGTCCTCCCCGTTTCTATAATGTATAATGTACGGCTCTGCCCTGTCCTCCCTGTCTCTATAATGTATAATGTACGGCTCTGCCCTGTCCTCCCTGTCTCTATAATGTATAATCTATGGCTCTGCCCTGTCCTCCCTGTCTCTATGATGTATAATGTACGGCTCTGCCCTGTCCTCCCCGTTTCTATAATGTATAATGTACGGCTCTGCCCTGTCCTCCCTGTCTCTATAATGTATAATGTACGGCTCTGCCCTGTCCTCCCTGTCTCTATAATGTATAATCTATGGCTCTGCCCTGTCCTCCCCGTCTCTATGATGTATAATGTACGGCTCTGGCCTGTCCTCCCTGTCTCTATAATGTATAATGTACAGCTCTGCCCTGTCCTCCCCGTTTCTATAATGTATAATGTACGGCTCTGCCCTGTCCTCCCTGTCTCTATAATGTATAATGTACGGCTCTGCCCTGTCCTCCCTGTCTCTATAATGTATAATCTATGGCTCTGCCCTGTCCTCCCTGTCTCTATAATGTATAATCTATGGCTCTGACCTGTCCTCCCTGTCTCTATAATGTATAATGTATGGCTCTGCCCTGTCCTCCCTGTCTCTATAATGTACGGCTCTGCCCTGTCCTCCCTGTCTCTATAATATATAATGTACGGCTCTCTGCCCTGTCCTCCCTGTCTCTATAATGTATAATGTATGGCTCTGACCTGTCCCTTTATCTATAATGTACGGCTCTGCCCTGTCCTCCCTGTCTCTATAATGTATAATGTACGGCTCTCTGCCCTGTCCTCCCTGTCTCTATAATGTATAATGTATGGCTCTACCCTGTCCTCCCTGTCTCTATAATGTATAATGTACGGCTCTGCCCTGTCCTCCCTGTCTCTATAATGTATAATCTATGGCTCTGACCTGTCCTCACTGTCTCTATAATGTATAATGTACGGCTCTCTACCCTGTCCTCCCTGTCTCTATAATGTATAATGTATGGCTCTGCCCTGTCCTCCCTGTCTCTATAATGTATAATGTATGGCTCTCTGCCCTGTCCTCCCTGTCTCTATAATGTATAATGTACAGCTCTCTGCCCTGTCCTCCCTGTCTCTATAATGTATAATGTATGGCTCTGTCCTACCCTTGACCCTATAGGTATGTCTATCACAGCTCCCAGTGGATGGTGGCTGGAAACACGGACCATTCCTGCATTTCCCCCCGCCTCTACGTGCACCCCGATTCTCCCTGCTCTGGGGAGACCTGGATGAGACAGATCATTAGCTTTGATCGGGTGAAACTCACCAACAATGAGATGGATGACAAAGGACATGTAGGTGTGGAGCAGCGGTACTTACCTGTCCTGTCCTCTGCATGACCCTATAAATTCTGTATACCCATATATGCATAAGAGCTGTACACATACTGCATGACCTTATATATACTGTATACCTTTATACACATCATAGGGTCATACAGAATGCATGACCCTATACATACTGTATACCTATATACAAGGTGTTTTCTATGTAAATTTACTCTACAGGGCACATTGAAAAAAAAAGGTTCCTCCAGAACTTATTTAAATATATATATATGCCCCAAATAAATTATAACAATTTTATAAAACACATCCCATTCTAACATTACATACAGTGTTACACAACCAAAGCTCAGTACAGAAATAAGGCACCAGAACCAGGCTTTATACATAAATACAGTATCAGAACCAAGCAGAACCAGAATCAGGCCCAGTACTTAAATAAGGCACCAGAATACAGCACAATAACACAGCACCTGAAACAAGTTCTATACAAAGACAAGACACCAGAACCAAGAACCGCAGCAAAATACAGCTTCAGAACAGGTAAATAAAGGACCAAAAATGAGCACCATAAACACAGCACCAAAACTGAGCATGATACAGAAATACAGCACTGTAACCAAGTGCCATACAAAAATCCGGCACCATAACCAAGAGCCATACAGAAATACAGCACCAGAACCAAGCTCTGTACAGAGATATAGCAGCATAACCAAGCTCCCCACAAAAATGCAGCATTGGAACAAAGCTCTGTACAGAAATACAGTACCAGAACCAAACAATGTACAGAAATAGTGCATCAGAACCAAATTCCATACAAAAATAAAGAGCCAGACTCTATACAGAAACAAAATCATGCTCCATACATGCAATATCCCAAATACATATTTAAAGAGCCCCTCGAATTTACATATACACAGAATCACTAAAATGAATTAATACATACACTTGTTTTATACATACCTTGCCCTCTATATATTATTTACAGGGGCCACATAATGTATTCATTCATTATAATGTAAACACTGTAATTAAACATATGTACATTATCCCAAATAACTTTACATATTTAAAGAGCCCCTCTAATTTACATATACACAGAATTCCCATAATGAATGACCTTTAATACATATGTTACCCCTTGTAATGAATTGAAATATATCGTGCCTCGTGTAATCAATTAATGCATAATATTAATGCATAATAAAACCCCTGTAATTAATAAAACCACTCTACCCCCCCCCCCCTGTAATTATTAACATTATAGTTATTGTAATTCATATATTATGTGCAGGGCAGTTTCTTGGTAATGTATTCAAATGATAGTACAGTGCCTCCCCCTGAATTAGGTCAGTACATAGAAACATCATCAGAACCATGCTCCGTACAGAAGTAGGGCACCAGAACCGTGCTCAGTACTTAAAGACAGTACCACAACCAAGTCCCATAGATAAATACAGCACCATAACAACCAAGCTCATCACAGAAATACAGCAACTGGACCAGTCTCCGTGCATAAATACAGAATCAGAACTAGGAGCCATAAATAAATACAGGATCAGGCTTATCACAGAAATACAGCACCACGATAAGCTCATTACAATACAACACCAGAACCAGGAGCTGCACATTTGGAGGCATTGTATATATGCAAATGCTTTGGGGTTTCTATATAATACAGTGACCCCAAAGTAATTGCATTTATACATTGCCCCGTAATGAATTTATATACTGTGCCTGCCTAGAGTGTCCAATTCACAAGGAAGTCACATATACAGTACAGCACCAGGACTAAGCTCAGTACATGCACAGATACAATGCCCAAATTAATTTTTCATATGTACGATACATATGTGCAATTAGTGCCACATATTTCTCCCCTGCTGCTGCTGTGGTTGCAGGCGCTGTAGTGTTATAATAATAATAATTCCTTTATTTACATAGCGCACACAGATTACGCAGCGCTGCACAGAGTTTGCCAAATTGGTCCCTGTCCCCAATGGGGCTCACAATCTAATCAACCTATCAGTATGCTTTGGAGTGTGGGAGGAAACCGGAGGACCCGTAGGAAACCCACACAAACAAGGAGAGAACATACAAACCCTTTGCAGATGTTGACCCTGGGATTTGAACCCAGGTCCCCAGCGCTGCAAGGCTGTAGTGCTAACCACTAAACATTACTAAATGTTGTGGCTCCTGTAAATAATTATAATATGCTTTGTCCAATGTAACAAATGAATATATAATGTACCCCCTATAACTTATTAATAATGAGACCCCTGTAATAAATTCATATATCCTGTGCCCCAATTAATCAACACTATCACCCAGTAATTCATTAATACCGCGGTGTAAGGTAACTTTGTGGATAAATCAGCTCTCCCAGATTATTGGAAGGTTTCATTCTTAATTTATAAGAAACGTGTGGACTCTACACGTCCATGTCTCCTCCTGCCGAATATTTTATATATTTTTAATGATGGATTAAAGTGTTTACTAAGAAAGTTTTTACTAAGATCCCGGAGCTTAAGATCCATGGAGTGTATCAGTCTCCCACAGATCAGGACACTGTGGGGGTCATTTACTAAGGGCCCGAATCACGTCTTTCCGTCGGGTTTCCCGAATATTACCGTTTTGCGCCAAATTGCCCCGGGTTTTTGGTGCACGCGATCGGATTGTGGCGTACCGGCATGCACGCGACGGAAATAGGTGGGCGTGGCCGTCGGAAAACCCGACGGATTCGAAAAAAAGCGCCGTATTTAAAAAAAAAAAAAAATTTGTGTCGCTCGACACGCACTTACCTGCACCAAGAATAGGATTGTGAACTTCAGTGAATTCCGACGGACTTCGGCGCAGCAGCGACACCTGGTGGACATCGGGCGCACTACCTTAGTGAATCGCCGGAAGACCCGAATCCGCGTCGGAGAACCCGCCGCTGGATCGCGAATGGACCGGGTAAGTAAATCTGCCCCTGTTTCTTTCTTTCTTTTGTTGTGTTTATTGCAGATCTCCAATAGGTCAGAACCCTAATTCCATCCATCATGGGTGCAGGTTATATGCAGTGATCGGTGATAGATTGTACAGTCAGAATATAACATACACTATCGCTTTATAGCATAAACCACCAATCACAAGTAAGATATGAGGGGCGGCGGATGTATGTCATAGGGACATTCTCAGATTAATGTTGTCTAAAATATTCCTACCTTTTTTTTTTTTTTTTACCCTTACTTAAAAATTTTTTAACCCTTACTTTACCATTTTGCTCCCATTTTGCTGTTTTAGCTCCGATCTCTCAGTGATAGTCAGTGTAAGATTCCAGAGTGTGAGCGGGGACTCTCTAAGCAGACACCTCATGATCCCTCTAGTTCTGTGAGCTGAATATGTGCTTAGATTATCAGGGTACAGGGTTTATCTACACTTTCGTTTACCTTGTGAACATTGTACTAGTATCTGACACATAGAAAGAGATGAGACGGATCAGAGGTGATGAGATCCACAAAATGCCTCTTACATACAATCACACAGTCAGTTCTCCTATATCTCTGCTATTCCACAACACACTGCTAGATCTGATGTGCCTCACCCGATATAAAGAACTTATCTGTCTGTAGCTTGTAGTACTTCTCATGCTACTGCTGGCAGGAAGTCAGTGTCTGTGTATCAGTGTGAGCTCCATCCTAGGCTGAAGGGGCGGGGCTAGAGTGCAGGGAGAGAGAGAAACTCAGCTCCACAGCCGTCACACAGAAATCCAAGATGGCTTCCCCCACCCCAGAAGTTACAGGGTCGTATCTAGAGGCAACTGAAATTGTGTACACCAGGACTGATAGAGACAGGTTGGAATTATATCTGTGAAATGCTGTTTTTTTGTTAATAACATTGAATTAGAGAATTTTGTTATCCAGAGTACATTAAAGAGAACCCGTCATGCAAAATAACCCCCCTAAACTAAATATATTTTCATAAACTGCCATTAGAGAGCATTGCCTCTATCCCTTCATTGTCCCTCTACATGCCTGTAACCCTAAGCAATGAGGTCCTAAAGCTGTATGCAAATGACCTGTGAAATGTCCAATGAAGCATTAGCATATTCAAGCTGTCCACTCTATTCATGAGTGGGAGGCACAGCCACACCCCCAGTGCTTGACTGACAGCCTGTATAATGATGTGAGGCTGTATAATGATGTGCTTCCTGGTGCTGGTGGCCCCTGCAGCCTGTGTGTGTGTATAGGAGAGATACAGCAGCTCCAGGCAGCCATGTTACAGCAGAACATGTCAGATTCATGTGTAGCTGATGTCTGTGTCTCTCACCTGTATATTAGGAGGATGCAGCATTTACTATACATTACACACAGACATGAGCAGGGGGAGGAGAGGGGAGGGGTAACAGGGGTGACATCACTGCCTCTGACCATGTGACCAGCCTCATTTACATGATAAAGAAAAGATGATTTTATAATGATTAATGTATGAATTGACTAGATAAAGGCTGGGATGGGATCCTTGTGAGCTGCTCCAACAGGTAGTAGTGACAGGACTAGTGGCAGAGACCTGATGACAGGTGTCCTTTAAAGAAACTTTAATGTTTCTTTAATGACTTTTGTGCTTTTGCTCCTGTAATGAACTAATACATACTGTGCCCCACTGTTAACTATAAATATGTCTCCCCTTGTAATTAATTGACTAATATATAAAGTCCCTCCTTGTCTCTACCTTTGTTATCTGCAGGAGGAGGAGGAGGGGTTATATCTATACTCACATAATCTGCAGGAGGAGAAGGCGTTATATCTATACTCGCATGATCTGCAGGAGGAGTAGGGGTTATATCTATACTCGCATGATCTGCAGCAGGAGAAGGGGTTATATCTATACTGACATGATCTGCAGGAGGAGTAGGGGTTATATCTATACTCGCATGATCTGCAGCAGGAGAAGGGGTTATATCTATACTTGCATGATCTGCAGGAGGAGAAGGGGTTATATCTATACTCACATGATCTGCAGGAGGAGTAGGGGTTATATCTATACTCGCATGATCTGCAGGAGGAGTAGGGGTTATATCTATACTGACATGATCTGCAGGAAGAGAAGGGGTTATATCTATACTCGCATGATCTGCAGCAGGAGAAGGGGTTATATCTATACTCACATGATCTGCAGGAGGAGTAGGGGTTATATCTATACTCGCATGATCTGCAGGAGGAGTAGGGGTTATATCTATACTGACATGATCTGCAGGAAGAGAAGGGGTTATATCTATACTCGCATGATCTGCAGCAGGAGAAGGGGTTATATCTATACTCGCATGATCTGCAGCAGGAGAAGGGGTTATATCTATACTCGCATGATCTGCAGGAGGAGTAGGGGTTATATCTATACTCGCATGATCTGCAGCAGGAGAAGGGGTTATATCTATACTCGCATGATCTGCAGGAGGAGTAGGGGTAATATCTATACTCGCATGATCTGCAGGAGGAGAAGGGGTTATATCTATACTCGCATGATCTGCAGGAGGAGTAGGGGTTATATCTATATGCGCATGATCTCGAGCAGGAGAAGAGGTTATATCTATACTCGCATGATCTGCAGCAGGAGAAGGGGTTATATCTATTCTCGCATGATCTGCAGGAGGAGTAGGGGTAATATCTATGCTCGCATGATCTGCAGGAGGAGTAGGGGTTATATCTATACTCGCAAGATCTGCAGGAGGAGTAGGTGTTATATCTATACTCGCATGATCTGCAGGAGGAGAAGGGGTTATATCTATATTCAAATGATCTGCAGGAGGAGTAGTGTTTATAGCTATACTCAAATGATCTGCAGGAGGAGGAAGGGTTATATCTATACTCGCATGATCTGCAGGAGGAGAAGGGGTTATATCTATACTCGCATGATCTGCAGGAGGAGTAGGGGTTATATCTATACTTGCATGATCTGCAGGAGGAGTAGGGGTTATATCTATACTCGCATGATCTGCAGGAGGAGAAGGGATTATATCTATACTCACATTATCTGCAGGAGGAGTAGGGGTTATATCTATACTGACATGATCTGCAGGAGGAGGAGGGGTCATATCTATACTAACATGATCTGCAGGAGGAGAAGGGATTATATCTATACTCACATTATCTGCAGGAGGAGTAGGGGTTATATCTATACTCACATGATCTGCAGGAGGAGTAGGGGTTATATCTATACTAACATGATCTGCAGGAGGAGTAGGGGTTATATCTCTGCTCACATGTTGCTGCTGTCAAAGATAACTATTTGGTCCTTTTTAATTCTAAAAGCCTCACTTGGTCAACATCAGATGAACGCATGATAATTGTTATGAAACTTTTCATTTATTGACTTGTCATTCAGTAGATGCAGAATAGTATTAGTAATGTGTCTTTGGCAGTCAGTCTGTCCTGAGGTTGTGTTTGTCTTCCTTCCACCACATCATGCTGTAATTACTATCTGTAGATCATCCTGCAGTCCATGCACAAGTACAAGCCCCGAGTCCACATCATAGTCCACGACTCCCGCTTCGACCTCTCCCAAATCCAGTCACTGCCAGCAGACGGGGTGAAGACATTTTCTTTCAAGGAAACAGAGTTCACCACAGTGACGGCCTACCAGAACCAACAGGTAGGTGCACATCACTATGTTATATGGGAAGACGGGAGCAGCACTGGAGGAAACTATAAGAACCAGCAAACCTGACAAATATTATTATTGTATATTATACAACCAAATGCCCAACTACATTATCAGGATCTGAAATGTCAACATTACTCCATAGATTACAAAACTGAAGATTGACAGAAATCCGTTTGCAAAAGGCTTCAGAGATCCAGGAAGGAACAGGTAATAAGTACTGTAATACTTCCTTCTATGTACAATAGTAAAACCTCTATAATACTGCCCCTATGTATAAGAATATAACTACTATAATACTGCCCCCTATGTACAAGAATATAACTACTATAATACTGCCCCCTATGTACAAGAATATAACTACTATAATACTGCCCCCTATGTACAGGAATATAACTACTATAATACTGCCCCCTATGTACAGGAATATAACTACTATAATACTGCCCCCTATGTACAGGAATATAACTACTATAATACTGCCCCCTATGTACAAGAATATAACTACTATAATACTGGTCCCTATGTACAGGAATATAACTACTATAATACTGCCCCCTATGTACAAGAATATAACTACTATAATACTGCCCCCTATGTACAAGAATATAACTACTATAATACTGCCCCCTATGTACAGGAATATAACTACTATAATACTGCCCCCTATGTACAAGAATATAACTACTATAATACTACCCCCTATGTACAAGAATATAACTACTATAATATTGCCCCCTATGTACAAGAATATAACTACTATAATACTGCCCTCTATGTACAGGAATATAACTACTATAATACTGCCTCCTATGTACAAGAATATAACTACTATAATACTGCCCCCTATGTACAAGAATATAACTACTATAATACTGCCTCCTATGTACAAGAATATAACTACTATAATACTGCCCCCTATGTACAAGAATATAACTACTATAATACTGCCTCCTATGTACAAGAATATAACTACTATAATACTGCCCCCTATGTACAAGAATATAACTACTATAATACTGCCCCCTATGTACAAGAATATAACTACTATAATACTGCCCCCTATGTACAGGAATATAACTACTATAATACTGCCCCCTATGTACAAGAATATAACTACTATAATACTACCCCCTATGTACAAGAATATAACTACTATAATATTGCCCCCTATGTACAAGAATATAACTACTATAATACTGCCCTCTATGTACAGGAATATAACTACTATAATACTGCCTCCTATGTACAAGAATATAACTACTATAATACTGCCCCCTATGTACAAGAATATAACTACTATAATACTGCCTCCTATGTACAAGAATATAACTACTATAATACTGCCCCCTATGTACAAGAATATAACTACTATAATACTGCCTCCTATGTACAAGAATATAACTACTATAATACTGCCCCCTATGTACAAGAATATAACTACTATAATACTGCCCCCTATGTACAAGAATATAGCTACTATAATACTGCTCCCTATGTACAGCAATATAACTACTATAATACTGCCCCCTATGTACAAGAATATAACTACTATAATACTGCCCCCTATGTACAAGAATATAACTACTATAATACAGCCCCCTATGTACAAGAATATAACTACGGTACTATAATACTACCCCTATGTACAAGAATATAGCTACTATAATACTGCCCCCTATGTACAAGAATATAACTACTATAATACTGCCCCCTTTGTACAAGAATATAACTAATATAATACTGCCCCCTATGTACAAGAATATAACTACTATAATACTGCCCCCTATGTACAGGAATATAACTACTATAATACTGCCCCCTATGTACAGGAATATAACTACTATAATACTGCCCCCTATGTACAGGAATATAACTACTATAATACTGCCCCCTATGTACAAGAATATAACTACTATAATACTGGTCCCTATGTACAGGAATATAACTACTATAATACTGCCCCCTATGTACAAGAATATAACTACTATAATACTGCCCCCTATGTACAAGAATATAACTACTATAATACTGCCCCCTATGTACAGGAATATAACTACTATAATACTGCCCCCTATGTACAAGAATATAACTACTATAATACTACCCCCTATGTACAAGAATATAACTACTATAATATTGCCCCCTATGTACAAGAATATAACTACTATAATACTGCCCTCTATGTACAGGAATATAACTACTATAATACTGCCTCCTATGTACAAGAATATAACTACTATAATACTGCCCCCTATGTACAAGAATATAACTACTATAATACTGCCTCCTATGTACAAGAATATAACTACTATAATACTGCCCCCTATGTACAAGAATATAACTACTATAATACTGCCTCCTATGTACAAGAATATAACTACTATAATACTGCCCCCTATGTACAAGAATATAACTACTATAATACTGCCCCCTATGTACAAGAATATAACTACTATAATACTGCCCCCTATGTACAGGAATATAACTACTATAATACTGCCCCCTATGTACAAGAATATAACTACTATAATACTACCCCCTATGTACAAGAATATAACTACTATAATATTGCCCCCTATGTACAAGAATATAACTACTATAATACTGCCCTCTATGTACAGGAATATAACTACTATAATACTGCCTCCTATGTACAAGAATATAACTACTATAATACTGCCCCCTATGTACAAGAATATAACTACTATAATACTGCCTCCTATGTACAAGAATATAACTACTATAATACTGCCCCCTATGTACAAGAATATAACTACTATAATACTGCCTCCTATGTACAAGAATATAACTACTATAATACTGCCCCCTATGTACAAGAATATAACTACTATAATACTGCCCCCTATGTACAAGAATATAGCTACTATAATACTGCTCCCTATGTACAGCAATATAACTACTATAATACTGCCCCCTATGTACAAGAATATAACTACTATAATACTGCCCCCTATGTACAAGAATATAACTACTATAATACAGCCCCCTATGTACAAGAATATAACTACGGTACTATAATACTACCCCTATGTACAAGAATATAGCTACTATAATACTGCCCCCTATGTACAAGAATATAACTACTATAATACTGCCCCCTTTGTACAAGAATATAACTAATATAATACTGCCCCCTATGTACAAGAATATAACTACTATAATACTGCCCCTATGTACAGGAATATAACTACTATAATACTGCCCCCTATGTACAGGAATATAACTACTATAATACTGCCCCCTATGTACAAGAATATAACTACTATAATACTGCCCCCTATGTACAAGAATATAACTAATATAATACTGCCTCCTATGTACAAGAATATAACTAATATAATACTGCCCCCTATGTACAAGAATATAACTACTATAATACTGTCCCCTATGTACAAGAATATAACTAGTATAATACTGCCCCCTATGTACAGGAATATAACTACTATAATACTGCCCCCTATGTACAAGAATATAACTACTATAATACTGCCCCTATGTACAAGAATATAACTACTATAATACTGCCCCCTATGTACAAGAATATAACTAGTATAATACTGCCCCCTATGTACAGGAATATAACTACTATAATACTGCCCCCTATGTACAAGAATATAACTACTATATTAGTGCTACTAGAGTGCTGTTATGTGGGTGTAATTTTTTTTCACCCTTGATGAAATGAGCTATGTCTTTTAGGGGGGTCTTGGATGGTCTTCTGGAAAGTTACCCTTGGAGATCTCCTCTTTCTCTAGACTTTAAGACCTTTGGGGCAGATGTTCCTGGTAAGTTGGGTGTTACTAGGTGCTGGGTGTATTATGGGCTGTCAGGGATGGGAAGTGCACACATTAAGCTTTTATACCTCTTGTATATTATCCCCCCTCATTCTCATAGACTGTAAGCTCTTGTGTCACCCCTCATCCTCATAGACTGTAAGCTCTTGTGTCCCCCTCATCCTCATAGACTGTAAGCTCTTGTGTCACCCCTCATCCTCATAGACTGTAAGCTCTTGTGTCACCCCCTCATCCTCATAGACTGTAAGCTCTTGTGTCACCCCCTCATCCTCATAGACTGTAAGCTCTTGTGTCACCCCCTCATCCTCATAGACTGTAAGCTCTTGTGTTACCCCTCATCCTCATAGACTGTAAGCTCTTGTGTCACCCCTCATCCTCATAGACCAGTGATGGCGAACCTATGGCACGGGTGCCGGAGGTGGCACTCTGAGCTCTTTCTGTGGGCACTCAGGCCATCACCAGAGATGACTCCAGGTATCTTCTTGCAGTCCCAGACAGCCCAGGACTTGCTGTGCACAGAGCTATATTAAAGTGACAGCTGTACCTGGGACTATGTTCTGCTTTATTGGTGCCTCAGGGGCTGGTATCAATGAAAGCTGTGACAGAGAAGGGAGTATAAATCACACATTACATTTCTGTGTTGGCACTTTGTGATAAATAAGTGCGTCTTTGAAGTAGTTTGGGCACTCGGTCTCTAAAAGGTTCGCTATCACTGTCATAGACTGTAAGCTCTTGTGTCACCCCCTCATCCTCATAGACTGTAAGCTCTTGTGTCACCCCCTCATCCTCATAGACTGTAAGCTCTTGTGTCACCCCCTCATCCTCATAGACTGTAAGCTCTTGTGTCACCCCCTCATCCTCATAGACTGTAAGCTCTTGTGTCACCCCTCATCCTCATAGACTGTAAGCTCTTGTGTCACCCCCTCATCCTCATAGACTGTAAGCTCTTGTGTCACCCCCTCATCCTCATTGACTGTAAGCTCTTGTGTCCTCCTCATCCTCATAGACTGTAAGCTCTTGTGTCACCCCCTCATCCTCATAGACTGTAAGCTCTTGTGTCACCCCCTCATCCTCATAGACTGTAAGCTTGTGCCCCCCCCCTCATCCTCAGAGACTGTAAGCTCTTGTGTCACCCCTCATCCTCAGACTGTAACTTTTGTGTCACCCCCTCATCCTCGTTGACTGTAAGCTCTTGTGTCCTCCTCATCCTCATAGACTGTAAGCTCTTGTGTCACCCCCCCTCATCCTCAGAGACTGTAAGCTCTTGTGTCCTCCCCTCATCCTCAGAGACTGTAAGCTCTTGTGTCACCCCCTCATCCTCATTGACTGTAAGCTCTTGTGTCACCACCTCATCCTCATAGACTGTAAGCTCTTGTGTCACCCCCTCATCCTCATAGACTGTAAGCTCTTGTGTCCCCCTTCATCCTCATAGACTGTAAGCTCTTGTGTCCCCCTTCATCCTCATAGACTGTAAGCTCTTGTGCCCTCCTCATCCTCATAGACTGTAAGCTCTTGTGTCCCCCTTCATCCTCATAGACTGTAAGCTCTTGTGTCACTCCTCATCCTCATAGACTGTAAGCTCTTGTGTCACTCCTCATCCTCATAGACTGTAAGCTCTTGTGTCACCCCTCATCCTCATAGACTGTAAGCTCTTGTGTCCCCCTTCATCCTCATAGACTGTAAGCTCTTGTGTCACCCCCTCATCCTCATAGACTTTAAGCTCTTGTGTCACCCCTCATCCTCATAGACTGTAAGCTCTTGTGTCAGCCCCTCATCCTCATAGACTGTAAGCTCTTGTGTCCCCCCTCATCCTCATAGACTGTAAGCTCTTGTGTCACCCCCTCATCCTCATAGACTGTAAGCTCTTGTGTTACCCCCTCATCCTCATAGACTGTAAGCTCTTGTGTCACCCTTCATCCTCATAGACTGTAAGCTCTTGTGTCCCCCTTCATCCTCATAGGCTGTAAGCTCTTGTGTCACCTCCTTATCCTCATAGACTTTAAGCTCTTGTGTCACCCCTCATCCTCATAGACTGTAAGCTCTTGTGTCAGCCCCTCATCCTCATAGACTGTAAGCTCTTGTGTCCCCCCTCATCCTCAAAGACTGTAAGCTCTTGTGTCACCCCCTCATCCTCATAGACTGTAAGCTCTTGTGTCACCCCCTCATCCTCATAGACTGTAAGCTCTTGTGTCACCCCCTCATCCTCATAGACTGTAAGCTCTTGTGTCACCCCCTCATCCTCATAGACTGTAAGCTCTTGTGTCACCCCCTCATCCTCATTGACTGTAAGCTCTTGTGTCACTCCTTATCCTCATAGACTGTAAGCTCTTGTGTCACCCCCTCATCCTCATAGACTGTAAGCTCTTGTGTCACCCCCTCATCCTCATTGACTGTAAGCTCTTGTGTCACTCCTTATCCTCATAGACTGTAAGCTCTTGTGTCACCCCCTCATCCTCATAGACTGTAAGCTCTTGTGCCCCCCCTCTCATAGACTGTAAGCTCTTGTGTCACCCCTCATCCTCATAGACTGTAAGCTCTTGTGTCACCCCCTCATCCTCATAGACTGTAAGCTCTTGTGTTACCCCCTCATCCTCATAGACTGTAAGCTCTTGTGTCACCCTTCATCCTCATAGACTGTAAGCTCTTGTGTCCCCCTTCATCCTCATAGGCTGTAAGCTCTTGTGTCACCTCCTTATCCTCATAGACTTTAAGCTCTTGTGTCACCCCTCATCCTCATAGACTGTAAGCTCTTGTGTCAGCCCCTCATCCTCATAGACTGTAAGCTCTTGTGTCCCCCCTCATCCTCAAAGACTGTAAGCTCTTGTGTCACCCCCTCATCCTCATAGACTGTAAGCTCTTGTGTCACCCCCTCATCCTCATAGACTGTAAGCTCTTGTGTCACCCCCTCATCCTCATTGACTGTAAGCTCTTGTGTCACTCCTTATCCTCATAGACTGTAAGCTTTTGTGTCACCCCCTCATCCTCATAGACTGTAAGCTCTTGTGTCACCCCCTCATCCTCATAGACTGTAAGCTCTTGTGTCACCCCCTCATCCTCATTGACTGTAAGCTCTTGTGTCACTCCTTATCCTCATAGACTGTAAGCTCTTGTGTCACCCCCTCATCCTCATAGACTGTAAGCTCTTGTGCCCCCCCTCTCATAGACTGTAAGCTCTTGTGTCACCCCTCATCCTCATAGACTGTAAGCTCTTGTGTCTCCCCCTCATCCTCATAGACTGTAAGCTCTTGTGTCCCCCCTCATCCTCATAGACTGTAAGCTCTTGTCACCCCCTCATCCTCATAGACTGTAAGCTCTTGTGTCCCTCTCATCCTCATAGACTGTAAGCTCTTGTGTCCCCCTCATCCTCATAGACTGTAAGCTCTTGTGTCACCCCTCATCCTCATAGACTGTAAGCTCTTGTGTCACCCCCTCATCATCATAGACTGTAAGCTCTTGTGTCACCCCTCATCCTCATAGACTGTAAGCTCTTGTGTCACCCCCTCATCCTCATAGACTGTAAGCTCTTGTGTCACCCCCTCATCCTCATAGACTGTAAGCTCTTGTGTCACCCCCTCATCCTCATTGACTGTAAGCTCTTGTGTCACTCCTTATCCTCATAGACTGTAAGCTTTTGTGTCACCCCCTCATCCTCATAGACTGTAAGCTCTTGTGTCACCCCCTCATCCTCATAGACTGTAAGCTCTTGTGTCACCCCCTCATCCTCATAGACTGTAAGCTCTTGTGTCACCCCTCATAGACTGTAAGCTCTTGTGTCACCCCCTCATCCTCATAGACTCAAGTTTACCCACCCTCAAAGAATGAAGAGTTCTGTGATTTTTGGGTTACGTCTGTGAGGGGTGCTGGGGTGCCAGTGGTACTACGTGACTGACACCTGTCGGCATTGATCACTGTGGCACATGGAGGCCGCCATATTGGCCTGTGATGTTATCAGAGGGCGCTGATCGGTTGCCATGACACCTGTAAGAGGTTACAGACGACAAATGTCTGAATTGTCATTTTCTCTCCTCTATAAATTTGAATAACAAGTGAATAAAAAGGTCTGACAGATGTTCAAATACTAATTTCACATAAAAAAATGCAAATTAATTATTTATAGATCATAAAATGTGATTTGCCGAATTTCTTTTAGATTCTGCCTCTCACAAGTGCAGTGACTTAGTATAGTACAGACCACTCCCTTCTTTGTAGGTGGGAAAACTTACAAAAACTGTTCATGGTAGTATCCTGTAGGCACTTTATAGCTGTATTATTTGAGCTGAATATGGCAGTATTATGTAGGCACTGTATAGCTGTATTATTAGAGCAGTATATGGCAGTATTATGTAGGCACTTTATAGCTGTATTATTTGAGCTGAATATGGCAGTATTATGTAGGCACTTTATAGCTGTATTATTTGAGCTGAATATGGCAGTATTATGTAGGCACTGTATAGCTGTATTATTAGAGCAGTGTATGGCAGTATTATGTAGGAACTGTGTAGCTCTATTATTTGAGCAGTATATGTCAGTATTATGTAGGCACTGTATAGCTGTATTATTAGAGCAGTATATGGCAGTATTATGTAGGCACTGTATAGCTGTATTATTAGAGCAGTATATGGCAGTATTATGTAGGCACTTTATAGCTGTATTATTAGAGCAGTATATGGCAGTATTATCAAGGCACTGTATAGCTGTATTATTAGAGCTGTATATGGCAGTAATATGTAGGCACTGTATAGATGTATTATTAGAGCTGTATATGGCAGTATTATGTAGGCACTGTATAGCTGTATTATTAGAGCTGTATATGGCAGTATTATGTAGGCACTGTATAGCTGTATTATTAGAGCTGCATATGGCAGTATTATCAAGGCACTGTACAGCTGTATTATTTGAGCAGTATATGGCAGTATTATCTATGCACCATACAGCTGTATTATTTGAGCTGTATATTGCAGTATTATGTAGGCACTGTATAGCTCTATTATTTGAGCTGTATATGGCAGTATTATGTAGGCACTGTATAGCTCTATTATTTGAGCTGTATATGGCAGTATTATCTATGCACCGTACACCTGTATTATTTGAGCTGTATATTGCAGTATTATCAAGGCACTGTATAGCTGTATTATTTGAGCAGTATATGGCAGTATTATGTAGGCACTGTATAGCTCTATTATTTGAGCAGTATATTGCAGTATTATCTAGGCACTGTATAGCTGTATTATTAGAGCAGTATATGGCAGTATTATGTAGGCACTGTGTAGCTGTATTATTTGAGCAGTATATGGCAGTATTATGTAGACACTGTATAGCTCTATTATTAGAGCTGCATATGGCAGTATTATCAAGGCACTGTACAGCTGTATTATTTGAGCAGTATATGGCAGTATTATCTATGCACCGTACAGCTGTATTATTTGAGCTGTATATTGCAGTATTATGTAGGCACTGTATAGCTCTATTATTTGAGCTGTATATGGCAGTATTATGTAGGCACTGTATAGCTGTATTATTAGAGCTGTATATGGCAGTATTATCTATGCACCGTACACCTGTATTATTTGAGCTGTATATTGCAGTATTATCAAGGCACTGTATAGCTGTATTATTTGAGCAGTATATGGCAGTATTATGTAGGCACTGTATAGCTCTATTATTTGAGCAGTATATTGCAGTATTATCTAGGCACTGTATAGCTGTATTATTAGAGCAGTATATGGCAGTATTATGTAGGCACTGTGTAGCTGTATTATTTGAGCAGTATATGGCAGTATTATGTAGGCACTATATAGCTGTATTATTAGAGCTGTATATTGCAGTATTATGTAGGCACTGTATAGATGTATTATTAGAGCAGTATATGGCAGTATTATGTAGGCACTGTATAGATGTATTATTAGAGCAGTATATGGCAGTATTATGTAGGCACTATATAGCTGTATTATTAGAGCTGTATATGGCAGTATTATGTAGGCACTGTATAGATGTATTATTAGAGTAGTATATGGCAGTATTATGTAGGCACTGTATAGATGTATTATTAGAGCAGTATATGGCAGTATTATGTAGGCACTATATAGCTGTATTATTAGAGCTGTATATGGCAGTATTATGTAGGCACTGTATAGATGTATTATTAGAGCTGTATATGGCAGTATTATTAGAGCAGTATATGGCAGTATTATGTAGGCACTGTGTAGCTCTATTATTTGAGCAGTATATGGCAGTATTATTAGAGCAGTATATGGCAGTATTATGTAGGCACTGTATAGCTGTATTATTAGAGCAGTATATGGCAGTATTATGTAGGCACTGTATAGATGTATTATTAGAGCAGTATATGGCAGTATTATGTAGGCACTGTATAGATGTATTATTAGAGCAGTATATGGCAGTATTATGTAGGCACTGTATAACTGTATTATTAGAGCAGTATATGGCAGTATTATTAGAGCAGTGTATGGCAGTATTATGTAGGAACTGTGTAGCTCTATTATTTGAGCAGTATATGTCAGTATTATGTAGGCACTGTATAGCTGTATTATTTGAGCAGTATATGTCAGTATTATGTAGGCACTGTATAGCTGTATTATTAGAGCAGTATATGGCAGTATTATGTAGGCACTGTATAACTGTATTATTAGAGCAGTATATGGCAGTATTATTAGAGCAGTGTATGGCAGTATTATGTAGGCACTGTGTAGCTCTATTATTTGAGCAGTATATGTCAGTATTATGTAGGCACTGTATAGCTGTATTATTTGAGCAGTATATGTCAGTATTATGTAGGCACTGTATAGCTGTATTATTAGAGCAGTATATGGCAGTATTATGTAGGCACTATATAGCTGTATTATTAGAGCTGTATATGGCAGTATTATGTAGGCACTGTATAGATGTATTATTAGAGCAGTATATGGCAGTATTATGTAGGCACTATATAGCTGTATTATTAGAGCTGTATATGGCAGTATTATGTAGGCACTGTATAGCTGTATTATTATAGAAATAGAAGTGTTATGTATCTATAGAATCCTTCTTATTTTTTCTTGTGTACAGGCGGAGGATCGGGTTCTTCTCCGGGCACATCCTGTGGGGGCGCTCCGTCCCCTCTGCTGTCTCCATCTTGTTCCCCACCTACGTTTCACCTGCCCGCCGGGGGTCTTCATTGCTCGCAGTCCTATCTACACAGCGTGAACTCGCCGTTGTGCTACAAGCTCTGCCCCGGCAGTCTCCTCCGGCCACGTCCTCTTCTGGATAAACACGTCGCAGCAGGGGGGCACATACTTTCTCCCCTCATGGTCGACGTCCCGTTTCTGTCCACATTCGGCCTCTCAAGACACAATAAACTGGAGTCCAAGGATCAGAGTGTGGGGGGCGCAGCGGCAGGTGGCCCCCTGTTATACGGGGTCCCCACATCTGGAAGCATTTTCTCCCCGGCAGCCCTCGCCCTGCACCCGCCCTACGGTTTCTACGGCTACAACTTCACTGTGCCGCCACATCTCACCGGATTCAAGGTGACTGACACATGTCCCAGCTCATTCAGAGACGTGCGGGCCCCCCGCTGGACGCCCCCATCTGTCAATCATTGCCTGTAATGGATGGTGGGGGCAGATAATTATTTAATGTGGGATAATGAGCCACACCTGCCGAATCATCCGGAAACCTCCGGACATTCAGCGCAGACGTGATGTCATAAACAGGAAACAAAGTGGCAGGAAGGCGCAGGAGACCGGTCCATACCCGCACATATGGTACACAGCGGGCAGGGGCTCATCCTATACCGCTATATACTATATTCTATATACTCCTCAGTGTCCGTATTCTACTCCACAATAAAGGCCTTGTCCTCAATGGTGGCTTCATGTCCCCTACCATAGATGGGGGGTAACAGTGCTAGATCCTGTATGATCATACGGTATTGTGAGTGACCTCTGACCACCAAGCCGCTGCAGACCACTCTGACATTTCTAAGGCCTCGTGTATATGACGGTATTATTGCACCGGCTGTGTCTCCTTCTGACGTGGAGCTGTATTGTATCTCATGTATATGGCGGTATTATAGCTCCAGCTGTGTATCTCATGTATATGGCGGTATTATAGCTCCAGCTGTGTATCTTATGTATATGGCGGTATTATAGCTCCAGCTGTGTATTTCATATATATGGCGGTATTATAAATCCAGCCGTGTATCTCATGTATATGGTGGTATTATAGCTCCAGCTGTGTATTTCATATATATGGCGGTATTATAAATCCAGCCGTGTATCTCATGTATATGGCGGTATTATAGCTCCAGCTGTGTATCTCATGTATATGGCGGTATTATAGCTCCAGCTGTGTATCTCATGTATATGGCGGTATTATGGCTCCAGCTGTGTATCTCATGCATATGGCGGTATTATAGCTCCAGCTGTGTATCTCATGTATATGGCAGTATTATAGCTCCAGCTGTGTATCTCATGTATATGGCGGTATTATAGCTCCAGCTGTGTATCTCATGTATATGGAGGTATTATAGCTCCAGCTGTGTATCTCATGTATATGGCGGTATTATGGCTCCAGCTGTGTATCTCATGTATATGGCGGTATTATAGCTCCAGCTGTGTATCTCATATATATGGCGGTATTATAAATCCAGCTGTGTATCTCATGTATATGGCGGTATTATAGCTCCAGCTGTGTATCTCATGTATATGGCGGTATTATGGCTCCAGCTGTGTATCTCATGTATATGGCGGTATTATAGCTCCAGCCGTGTATCTCATGTATATGGCGGTATTATGGCCCCAGCTGTGTATCTCATGTATATGGCGGTATTATAGCTCCAGCTGTGTATCTCATGTATATGGCGGTATTATATAGCTCCAGCTGTGTATCTCATGTATATGGCGGTATTATTGCACCAGCTGTGTCTCCTTCTGACGTGGAGCTGTATTGTATCTCATGTATATGGCGGTATTATAGCTCCAGCTGTGTATCTCATGTATATGGCGGTATTATGGCCCCAGCTGTGTATCTCATGTATATGGCGGTATTATAGCTCCAGCTGTGTATCTCATGTATATGGCGGTATTATAGCTCCAGCTGTGTATCTCATGTATATGGCAGTATTATAGCTCCAGCTGTGTATCTCATGTATATGGCGGTATTATAGCTCCAGCTGTGTATCTCATGTATATGGCAGTATTATAGCTCCAGCTGTGTATCTCATGTATATGGCGGTATTATAGCTCCAGCTGTGTATCTCATGTATATGGCGGTATTATAGCTCCAGCTGTGTATCTCATGTATATGGAGGTATTATAGCTCCAGCTGTGTATCTCATGTATATGGCGGTATTATAGCTCCAGCTGTGTATTTCATATATATGGCGGTATTATAAATCCAGCTGTGTATCTCATGTATATGGTGGTATTATAGCTCCAGCTGTATTGTATCTCATGTATATGACGGTATTATTGCACCAGCTGTGTCTCCTTCTGACGTGGAGCTGTATTGTATCTCATGTATATGGCGGTATTATAGCTGACAGCTGTGTATCTCATGTATATGGCGGTATTATAGCTCCAGCTGTGTATCTCATGTATATGGCGGTATTATGGCCCCAGCTGTGTATCTCATGTATATGGCGGTATTATAGCTCCAGCTGTGTATCTCATGTATATGGCGGTATTATAGCTCCAGCTGTGTATCTCATGTATATGGCAGTATTATAGCTCCAGCTGTGTATCTCATGTATATGGCGGTATTATAGCTCCAGCTGTGTATCTCATGTATATGGCGGTATTATAGCTCCAGCTGTGTATTTCATATATATGGCGGTATTATAAATCCAGCTGTGTATCTCATGTATATGGCGGTATTATAGCTCCAGCTGTGTATCTCATGTATATGGCGGTATTATAGCTCCAGCCGTGTATCTCATGTATATGGCGGTATTATAGCTCCAGCTGTATTGTATCTCATGTATATGACGGTATTATTGCTCCAGCTGTGTATCTCATGTATATGGCGGTATTATGGCCCCAGCTGTGTATCTCATGTATATGGCGGTATTATAGCTCCAGCTGTGTATCTCATGTATATGGCGGTATTATAGCTCCAGCTGTGTATCTCATGTATATGGCAGTATTATAGCTCCAGCTGTGTATTTCATATATATGGCGGTATTATAAATCCAGCTGTGTATCTCATGTATATGGCGGTATTATAGCTCCAGCTGTGTATCTCATGTATATGGCGGTATTATAGCTCCAGCTGTGTATCTCATGTATATGGCGGTATTATAGCTCCAGCGGTGTATCTCATGTATATGGCGGTATTATAGCTCCAGCTGTGTATCTCATGTATATGGAGGTATTATAGCTCCAGCTGTGTATCTCATGTATATGGCGGTATTATAGCTCCAGCTGTGTATTTCATATATATGGCGGTATTATAAATCCAGCTGTGTATCTCATGTATATGGCGGTATTATAGCTCCAGCTGTATTGTATCTCATGTATATGGTGGTATTATAGCTCCAGCTGTGTATTTCATATATATGGCGGTATTATAAATCCAGCTGTGTATCTCATGTATATGGCGGTATTATAGCTCCAGTCGTGTATCTCATGTATATGGCGGTATTATAGCTCCAGCCGTGTATCTCATGTATATGGCGGTATTATAGCTCCAGCCGTGTATCTCATGTATATGGCGGTATTATAGCTCCAGCCGTGTATCTCATGTATATGGCGGTATTATAGCTCCAGCTGTGTATCTCATGTATATGGCGGTATTATAGCTCCAGCTGTGTATCTCATGTATATGGCGGTATTATAGCTCCAGCCGTGTATCTCATGTATATGGCGGTATTATAGCTCCAGCCGTGTATCTCATGTATGTGGCGGTATTATAGCTCCAGCCGTGTATCTCATGTATATGGCGGTATTATAGCTCCAGCTGTGTATCTCATGTATATGGCGGTATTATAGCTCCAGCTGTGTACCTCATGTATATGGCGGTATTATATAGCTCCAGCTGTGTATCTCATGTATATGGCAGTATTATAGCTCCAGCTGTGTATCTCATGTATATGGCGGTATTATAGCTCCAGCTGTGTATCTCATGTATATGGGGGTATTATAGCTCCAGCTGTGTATCTCATGTATATGGCGGTATTATAGCTCCAGCTGTGTATCTCATGTATATGGCGGTATTATAGCTCCAGCTGTGTATCTCATGTATATGGGGGTATTATAGCTCCAGCTGTGTATCTCATGTATATGGCGGTATTATATAGCTCCAGCTGTGTATCTCATGTATATGGCGGTATTATAGCTCCAGCTGTGTATCTCATGTATATGGCGGTATTATAGCTCCAGCTGTGTATCTCATGTATATGGGGGTATTATAGTTTCAGCTGTGTATCTCATGTATATGGCGGTATTATATAGCTCCAGCTGTGTATCTCATGTATATGGCGGTATTATAGCTCCAGCTGTGTATCTCATGTATATGGCGGTATTATAGCTCCAGCTGTGTATCTCATGTATATGGGGGTATTATAGCTCCAGCTGTGTATCTCATGTATATGGCGGTATTATATAGCTCCAGCTGTGTATCTCATTTATATGGGGGTATTATAGCTCCAGCTGTGTATCTCATTTATATGGCGGTATTATAGCTCCAGCTGTGTATCTCATGTATATGGCAGTATTATAGCTCCAGCTGTGTATCTCATGTATATGGCGGTATTATAGCTCCAGCTGTGTATCTCATGTATATGGCGGTATTATAGCTCCAGCCGTGTATCTCATGTATATGGCGGTATTATAGCTCCAGCTGTGTATCTCATGTATATGGCGGTATTATAGCTCCAGCTGTGTATCTCATGTATATGGCGGTATTATAGCTCCAGCTGTGTATCTCATGTATATGGCGGTATTATGGCTCCAGCTGTGTATCTCATGTATATGGCGGTATTATAGCTCCAGCCGTGTATCTCATGTATATGGCGGTATTATGGCCCCAGCTGTGTATCTCATGTATATGGCGGTATTATAGCTCCAGCTGTGTATCTCATGTATATGGCGGTATTATAGCTCCAGCTGTGTATCTCATGTATATGGCGGTATTATAGCTCCAGCGGTGTATCTCATGTATATGGCGGTATTATAGCTCCAGCTGTGTATCTCATGTATATGGAGGTATTATAGCTCCAGCTGTGTATCTCATGTATATGGCGGTATTATAGCTCCAGCTGTGTATTTCATATATATGGCGGTATTATAAATCCAGCTGTGTATCTCATGTATATGGCGGTATTATAGCTCCAGCTGTATTGTATCTCATGTATATGGTGGTATTATAGCTCCAGCTGTGTATTTCATATATATGGCGGTATTATAAATCCAGCTGTGTATCTCATGTATATGGCGGTATTATAGCTCCAGTCGTGTATCTCATGTATATGGCGGTATTATAGCTCCAGCCGTGTATCTCATGTATGTGGCGGTATTATAGCTCCAGCCGTGTATCTCATGTATATGGCGGTATTATAGCTCCAGCTGTGTATCTCATGTATATGGCGGTATTATAGCTCCAGCTGTGTACCTCATGTATATGGCGGTATTATATAGCTCCAGCTGTGTATCTCATGTATATGGCAGTATTATAGCTCCAGCTGTGTATCTCATGTATATGGCGGTATTATAGCTCCAGCTGTGTATCTCATGTATATGGGGGTATTATAGCTCCAGCTGTGTATCTCATGTATATGGCGGTATTATAGCTCCAGCTGTGTATCTCATGTATATGGCGGTATTATAGCTCCAGCTGTGTATCTCATGTATATGGGGGTATTATAGCTCCAGCTGTGTATCTCATGTATATGGCGGTATTATATAGCTCCAGCTGTGTATCTCATGTATATGGCGGTATTATAGCTCCAGCTGTGTATCTCATGTATATGGCGGTATTATAGCTCCAGCTGTGTATCTCATGTATATGGCGGTATTATAGCTCCAGCTGTGTATCTCATGTATATGGCGGTATTATAGCTCCAGCTGTGTATCTCATGTATATGGCGGTATTATAGCTCCAGCTGTGTATCTCATTTATATGGGGGTATTATAGCTCCAGCTGTGTATCTCATTTATATGGCGGTATTATAGCTCCAGCTGTGTATCTCATTTATATGGCAGTATTATAGCTCCAGCTGTGTATCTCATGTATATGGCAGTATTATAGCTCCAGCTGTGTATCTCATGTATATGGCGGTATTATAGCTCCAGCTGTGTATCTCATGTATATGGCGGTATTATAGCTCCAGCCGTGTATCTCATGTATATGGCGGTATTATAGCTCCAGCTGTGTATCTCATGTATATGGCGGTATTATAGCTCCAGCTGTGTATCTCATGTATATGGCGGTATTATAAATCCAGCTGTGTATCTCATGTATATGGAGGTATTATAGCTCCAGCTGTGTATCTCATGTATATGGCGGTATTATAGCTCCAGCCGTGTATCTCATGTATATGGCGGTATTATGGCTCCAGCTGTGTATCTCATGTATATGGCGGTATTATAGCTCCAGCCGTGTATCTCATGTATATGGCGGTATTATAGCTCCAGCTGTGTATCTCATGTATATGGCGGTATTATAGCTCCAGCTGTGTATCTCATGTATATGGCGGTATTATAGCTCCAGCCGTGTATCTCATGTATATGGCGGTATTATAGCTCCAGCTGTGTATCTCATGTATATGGCGGTATTATAGCTCCAGCTGTGTATCTCATGTATATGGCAGTATTATAGCTCCAGCTGTGTATCTCATGTATATGGCGGTATTATAGCTCCAGCTGTGTATCTCATGTATATGGCGGTATTATAGCTCCAGCCGTGTATCTCATGTATATGGCGGTATTATAGCTCCAGCTGTGTATCTCATGTATATGGCGGTATTATAGCTCCAGCTGTGTATCTCATGTATATGGCGGTATTATAAATCCAGCTGTGTATCTCATGTATATGGCGGTATTATAGCTCCAGCTGTGTATCTCATGTATATGGCGGTATTATAGCTCCAGCCGTGTATCTCATGTATATGACGGTATTATAGCTCCAGCTGTGTATCTCATGTATATGGCGGTATTATAGCTCCAGCTGTGTATCTCATGTATATGGCGGTATTATAGCTCCAGCCGTGTATCTCATGTATATGGCGGTATTATAGCTCCAGCCGTGTATCTCATGTATATGGCGGTATTATGGCTCCAGCTGTGTATCTCATGTATATGGCGGTATTATAGCTCCAGCTGTGTATCTCATGTATATGGCGGTATTATAGCTCCAGCTGTGTATCTCATGTATATGGCGGTATTATATAGCTCCAGCTGTGTATCTCATGTATATGGCGGTATTATAGCTCCAGCTGTGTATCTCATGTATATGGCGGTATTATAGCTCCAGCTGTGTATCTCATGTATATGGGGGTATTATAGCTCCAGCTGTGTATCTCATGTATATGGCGGTATTATATAGCTCCAGCTGTGTATCTCATGTATATGGCGGTATTATATAGCTCCAGCTGTGTATCTCATGTATATGGCGGTATTATAGCTCCAGCTGTGTATCTCATGTATATGGCGGTATTATAGCTCCAGCTGTGTATCTCATGTATATGGGGGTATTATAGCTCCAGCTGTGTATCTCATTTATATGGCGGTATTATAGCTCCAGCCGTGTATCTCATGTATATGGCGGTATTATGGCTCCAGCTGTGTATCTCATGTATATGGCGGTATTATAGCTCCAGCCGTGTATCTCATGTATATGGCGGTATTATAGCTCCAGCTGTGTATCTCATGTATATGGCAGTATTATAGCTCCAGCTGTGTATCTCATGTATATGGCGGTATTATAGCTCCAGCCGTGTATCTCATGTATATGGCGGTATTATAGCTCCAGCCGTGTATCTCATGTATATGGCGGTATTATAGCTCCAGCCGTGTATCTCATGTATATGGCGGTATTATAGCTCCAGCCGTGTATCTCATGTATATGGCGGTATTATAGCTCCAGCCGTGTATCTCATGTATATGGCGGTATTATAGCTCCAGCTGTGTATCTCATGTATATGGCGGTATTATAAATCCAGCTGTGTATCTCATGTATATGGCGGTATTATAGCTCCAGCTGTGTATCTCATGTATATGGCGGTATTATAGCTCCAGCTGTGTATCTCATGTACACTGGAGATCAAAATTAGAGAACAGCAAACTCTTCCCTTAATGTGTGTCCTATGTGATTATATCCTAACATGAGGAATATCAGTATTTAGTATTTTTAGCTTTTTTCATAAATTGTATATATTTTTAAGCAGAGAATAAAAATGTAAATGAGATAATTGTAAAAGACACTGATCACACTGATAACAGACACTTTCAGATCTCTGGATCTTTCTCCTAATACAGTGTCTCCACGTTTTAGAGCATTTGGACTGAAAGCCGACTCTGCAGCAAGAATCAGGAGGCAAGTCTAATAATTCTTTATTTATATAGCGCCTACAGATTCTGCAGCGCTGCACAAAGCATAGCAAATTGGTCCCAATGGGGCTCACAATCTAAACAACCTACCAGTATGTTTTGGAGTGTGGGAGGAAACCGGAGGAAACCCGCGCAAGCATGTAAAGAATATAAAAACTCTTTGCAGATGTTGACCTGGGTGGGATTTAAACCTAGGACCCCAGCGCTGCAAGGCAGAAGTGCTACCCACTCAGCCACTGTGCTGCCCAGGACTCACCTCTGCTGAGGAGCAGGTTGTGTGGATGAAGTTTCCACAGTACATTTTAGTGATGTAAGAAAGTTTCATTTATTTGGGTCTAATGGGAAACATCACATTCATCGACAAACTGAGGAGAGACTGAACCCAAAGTGTGTAAAGAAGTCAGTGGAAGGAGGTGGAGGAAGTGTCAGGGTTTGGGGAATGTTTTCTGCAGCAGGAGTTGGACCTCTCATACAGCTACAGGGCAGAGAGAATGCAAGTATCAGAACCTTCCTCAACAACACGCGGATCCTTCTTTGCGTAAAGCAGTTCTATTGAAACAGATCAGAGTCCTGATCTAAACCCAATAGCAAAATTCTGGAAAATCCTTGGTGACAAAGTTATGTACAGGAAACCGACAAAAAACTGAGGAAGAGACTGGGAGAAGATCAGAGCAGATCCCAGCAGAGCCGTGTGAGGACTAGTGATGTCCTGTGGCCGGGGCTGAGGTCCTGCGGCCCGGGGCTGAGGTCCTGCGGCCCGGGGCTGAGGTCCTGCGGCCCGGGGCTGAGGTCCTGCGGCCCGGGGCTGAGGTCCTGCGGCCCGGGGCTGAGGTCCTGCGGCCCGGGGCTGAGGTCCTGTGGCCGGGGCCGAGGTCCTGTCCTCTCACTACTGACTGGGACTGCCGGGACCTGCAGGAAATGTCATTATAATCTCTCTCTGTTCTCCAGTCATTGCTGTTCTCTAATTATCAGCATCAGGTTTTATGTATAATAAAGGTTTTATGTTGATATTTTGCTGATTGGGTAAAACCCTGTTCTAGTGGCCTGGAGACCCCGTACACATCCATCACATGTTCATCAATGGAGATTACATTATTCCTGAAAAAAATGATTGTTCTCTAATTCTGATCTCCAGTGTATATGGCGGTATTATAGCTGCTGTGTATATGGCGGTATTATAGCTGCTGTGTATATGGCGGTATTATAGCTGCTGTGTATATGGCGGTATTATAGCTGCGGTGTACAATCCCTATAATACAGCAGCCATAGTCTTGTCTATGATCCTGCATGTCGCCATATTGTCTTGTCCTCCTCCCCGGATCCACTGCACTGTCGCTATAGAATGGTGGAATGTTCCGGAATCCGTAGCCACCAGTTACATATCATGGGGGGCCCTATATACATTCTTATGCCCCCTCTGTGCCACACGTGGTTATATCCACTGTAGGAAGCAAGAATCCAGGTGTCAGCTCTCCGGACAAATTAGGTATTTTACCTTCACCTCCCGCTGATTAGTGAGGGGCTCGAGGAGGGTTTAGGGGCCACATCCTCCTCCACAGCTGTGGGGAATTTTCAGGATGTGTGGATGATGGGCCCTAACCTGCTGGCGCCCCACAACAGACAATATCAAACAAATCACCAGAACAAAGAGGAGACTAGTGACTGCGCCACAGATATGGCCGACACATCAGCAGAAATAATGTGGAAAGGAAGGATGGACCTGTGGAAACCTAACACTATATCACATGACCTCATTCCATTACATGACCTCATCACACCATCCCATGACCTCATCACTATATCTCATGACCTCATCACTATATCTCATGACCTCATCACTATATCACATGACCTCATCACTATATCTCATGACCTCCTCACGATATCTCATGACCTCATCACGATATCTCATGACCTCCTCACGATATCTCATGACCTCATCACTATATCTCATGACCTCATCACGATATCTCATGACCTCATCACGATATCTCATGACTTCATCACTATATCACATGACCTCATCACTATATCACATGACCTCATTCCATTACATGACCTCATCACACCATCCCATGACCTCATCACTATATCTCATGACCTCATCACTATATCTCATGACCTCATCACTATATCACATGACCTCATCACTATATCTCATGACCTCCTCACGATATCTCATGACCTCCTCACGATATCTCATGACCTCCTCACGATATCTCATGACCTCCTCACGATATCTCATGACCTCCTCACGATATCTCATGACCTCATCACGATATCACATGACCTCCCCACTATATCTCATGACCTCATCACTATATCTCATGACCTAATCACTATCTCATGACCTCATCACTATATCTCATGACCTCATCACTATATCACATGACCTCATCACTATATCTCATGACCTCATCACTATATCACATGACCTCATCACTATATCACATGACCTCATCACTATATCTCATGACCTCATCACTATATCTCATGACCTCATCACTATATCTCATGACCTCATCACTATATCACATGACCTCATCACTATATCACATGACCTCATCACTATATCTCATGACCTCATCACCATGACATGACCTCATCACTCCATCACATGACCTCATCACACCATCACATGACCTCATCACTATATCTCATGACCTCATCACTATATCTCATGACCTCATCACTATATCACATGACCTAATCACTATATCTCATGACCTCATCACTATATCTCATGACCTAATCACTATATCTCATGACCTCATCACTATATCTCATGACCTAATCACTATATCACATGACCTCATCACTATATCACATGACCTCATCACTATATCTCATGACCTCATCACCATCACATGACCTCATCACCATCACATGACCTCATCACTCCATCACATGACCTCATCACACCATCACATGACCTCATCACTATATCTCATGACCTCATCACTATATCTCATGACCTCATCACTATACCACATGACCTCATCACTCCATCACATGACCTCATCACATAACCAGATCACACTACAGAATCACAGGACATAGGAAGGTCCTTAGAGGTAAGTACGTGGAGTTGCTACATTGGGGGAGATTTCTGAAACTTCCCCAAAGGAAATCAGTCTTTTAGCCAAGAAACAGGAATAGATGAAATAATCCAAATAGGCTAAAATGGGTGCTGGCTGCGGGGGTTATCTGGTGGCCTGCACCCGGAGAGGTGGGTGCCTTACCAAGATAATAGCAATATAAAATTATAGTAATATTACACCTGCGCTACAATGTACTAGGACTTAATCTCAAGAACAATGCGACCACAGCACAAGTATTACCCTGAACATCATACAGAACCTGAAAGATTGGACCAAATATAAGAGGCTGGACAGAGGGATCCCCCGAATCAGGGTGTACCTGGATCTGTGGTAATGTTTGTAGAAATGCGGGTAATGCAGGTCCAACTTATTCCCAAATTTCTAGAGTTGATTTTTTTTTTCTTCCTGAAATCCAGGGGTCCATGTAATTGTGGTAGATGACGGAGAGAGAGAGAGAGCGCCCCCTACAGATTCTAGACTCTGTAGAGGGTATAAAGGGGTTTTATTACTCTGTAGGGGGTATAAAGGGGTTTTATTACTTTCTAGGGGTATGAAGGGGTATTATTACTCTGTAGGGGGTATAATGGGTATTAGTATTAGGTAGGGGGTATAAAGGGGTGCTATTACTCTGTAGGGGTATAATGGGTATTAGTACTCTGCAGGGGGTATAAAGGGGTGTTATTACTCTGTAGGGGTATTAAGGGGTGTTATTACTCTGTAGGGGTACATCGGGTGTTATTACTCTGTAGGGGTATAATGGGTATTATTACTCTGTAGAGGGCATAAAGGGGTGTTATTACTCTGAAGGGGGTATAAAAGGGTGTTATTACTCTGTAGGGGTACATCGGGTATTATTACTCTGTAGGGAGTATAAAGGGGTGTTATTACTCTGTAGGGGTATAAAGGGGTGTTATTACTCTGTAGGGGTATAATGGGTATTAGTACTCTGCAGGGGGTATAAAGGGGTGTTATTCCGCTGTAGGTGTACATCGGGTATTATTACTCTGAAGGGGGTATAAAAGGGTACTATTACTCTATAGGGGTACATCGGGTATTATTACTCTGTAGGGAGTATAAAGGGTGTTATTACTCTGTAGGGAGTATAAAGGGGTGTTATTACTCTGTAGGGAGTATAAAGGGGTGTTATTACTCTGTAGGGAGTATAAAGGGGTGTTATTACTCTGTAGGGAGTATAAAGGGGTGTTATTACTCTGTAGGGAGTATAAAGGGGTGTTATTACTCTGTAGGGGTACATCGGGTGTTATTACTCTGTAGGGGGTATAAAGGGGTGTTATTACTCTGTAGGGAGTATAAAGGGGTGTTATTACTCTGTAGGGGTACATCGGGTGTTATTACTCTGTAGGGGGTATAAAGGGGTGTTATTACTCTGTAGGGAGTATAAAGGGTGTTATTACTCTGTAGGGAGTATAAAGGGGTGTTATTACTCTGTAGGGAGTATAAAGGGGTGTTATTACTCTGTAGGGGTACATCGGGTGTTATTACTCTGTAGGGGGTATAAAGGGGTGTTATTACTCTGTAGGGAGTACAAAGGGGTGTTATTAGTCTGTAGGGGTATAAAGGGGTGTTATTACTCTGTAGGGGTACATCGGGTGTTATTACTCTGTAGGGGGTATAAAGGGGTGTTATTACTCTGTAGGGGGTATAAAGGGGTGTTATTACTCCGTAGGGGTACATCGGGTGTTATTACTCTGTAGGGGGTATAAAGGGGTGTTATTACTCTGTAGGGAGTATAAAGGGGTGTTATTACTCTGTAGGGGTACATCGGGTGTTATTACTCTGTAGGGGGTATAAAGGGGTGTTATTACTCTGTAGGGAGTATAAAGGGGTGTTATTACTCTGTAGGGGTATAAAGGGGTGTTATTACTCTGTAGGGGTACATCGGGTGTTATTACTCTGTAGGGGGTATAAAGGGGTGTTATTACTCTGTAGGGAGTATAAAGGGTGTTATTACTCTGTAGGGAGTATAAAGGGGTGTTATTACTCTGTAGGGAGTATAAAGGGGTGTTATTACTCTGTAGGGGTACATCGGGTGTTATTACTCTGTAGGGGGTATAAAGGGGTGTTATTACTCTGTAGGGAGTATAAAGGGGTGTTATTACTCTGTAGGGGTATAAAGGGGTATTATTACTCTGTAGGGGTACATCGGGTGTTATTACTCTGTAGGGGTATAAAGGGGTGTTATTACTCTGTAGGGGTACATCGGGTGTTATTACTCTGTAGGGGGTATAAAGGGGTGTTATTACTCTGTAGGGGGTATAAAGGGGTGTTATTACTCTGTAGGGGTACATCAGGTATTATTACTCTGTAGGGGTATAAAGGGGTGTTATTACTCTGTAGGGGTACATCGGGTGTTATTACTCTGTAGGGGGTATAAAGGGGTGTTATTACTCTGTAGGGAGTATAAAGGGGTGTTATTACTCTGTAGGGAGTATAAAGGGGTGTTATTATTAATATAGCAGACCTGACACATGATTGGATACATCCTGTATCTAATCCTATCAGTGCACACCCTAGGGCTCCGCTGTGGTATTATTGGGGTCTCCCCCATGTTTGATACCTCCTATTGTACATGAGGTGCTGGCGGTCTGTGCTATTAGGGTGTGAGCCCCTCCCCAGCTCGATGGACCCCCCACACGTCTATCCTCCACATGGCGGACCCCCGATACTAAGATTCCTGCTCACCCAAATGAGAACCACATTCAGCTCCATCTGTTCCTCTTGTAGAGCAATTTGTGGCCACATGTCAGCAAATCCCCTCAACCCAGAGACGTCTGAGTGACACGTGTCTGCCGGGGGTCAGGTGCACCCAGCAAATGTCCAGACACCAGGAATGTGACCTCCAGGGCTGCAACACACCGGGGTCACACGTGTATCTAATCCAATAGTGTGTGATACTGTCTTCTGAGCTGTGTATCTAATCCTATCCTGTGTGATACTGTCTGCTGAGCTGTGTATCTAATCCAATAGTGTGTGATAATGTCTGCTGAGCTGTTTATCTAATCCTATCCTGTGTGATACTGGCTGCTGAGCTGTGTATCTAATCCAATTGTGTGTGATACTGGCTGCTGAGCTGAGTATCTAATCCAATTGTGTGTGATACTGGCTGCTGAGCTGTGTATCTAATCCTATCCTGTGTGATACTGGCTGCTGAGCTGTGTATCTAATCCAATTGTGTGTGATACTGGCTGCTGAGCTGAGTATCTAATCCAATTGTGTGTGATACTGTCTGCTGAGCTGTATATCTAATCCTATCCTGTGTGATACTGGCTGCTGAGCTGTGTATCTAATCCAATTGTGTGTGATACTGGCTGCTGAGCTGAGTATCTAATCCAATTGTGTGTGATACTGGCTGCGGAGCTGTGTATCTAATCCAATTATGTGTGATACTGTCTGCTGAGCTGAGTATCTAATCCAATTGTGTGTGATACTGGCTGCTGAGCTGTGTATCTAATCCAATTGTGTGTGATACTGGCTGCTGAGCTGTGTATCTAATCCAATTGTGTGTGATACTGGCTGCTGAGCTGTGTATCTAATCCAATTGTGTGTGATACTGGCTGCTGAGCTGTGTATCTAATCCAATTGTGTGTGATACTGGCTGCTGAGCTGTGTATCTAATCAAATTGTGTGTGATACTGCCTGCTGAGCTGTGTATCTAATCAAATTGTGTGTGATACTGTCTGCTGAGCTGTGTATCTAATCCAATTGTGTGTGATACTGGCTGCTGAGCTGTGTATCTAATCCAATTGTGTGTGATACTGCCTGATGAGCTGTGTATCTAATCCAATTGTGTGTGATACTGGCTGCTGAGCTGAGTATCTAATCCAATTGTGTGTGATACTGGCTGCTGAGCTGTGTATCTAATCCAATAGTGTGTGATACTGGCTGCTGAGCTGTGTATCTAATCCAATAGTGTGTGATACTGGCTGCTGAGCTGAGTATCTAATCCAATCCTGTGTGATACTGTCTGCTGAGCTGTGTACCTAATCCAATTGTGTGTGATACTGTCTGCTGAGCCGTGTATCTAATTCTATCCTGTGTGATACTGCCTGCTGAGCGGTGTATCTAATCCTATCCTGTGTGATACTGCCTGCTGAGCTGTGTATCTAATCCTATCCTGTGTGATACTGTCTGCTGAGCTGTGTATCTAATCCAATTGTGTGTGATACTGGATGCTGAGCTGTGTATCTAATCTTATCATGTGTGATAAATTCTTCACTGTGTATCTAAGCCTATCCTGTGTGCTACTGTCTTCTGAGCTGCAGTTGTCAGTTCATTACAATTTCTCACCACTTACAATACCTCTGCTTGCTGTTTCTATTCAGAGGCAATATTTCTCTATATAGTCAAACCTTCGCTCAGCTGAGGATTTGTTACAATTGTATCAAGACAATTGTAGACAATGTTCTGTGCACTAAACAGCTGGGACTCCAGGCTGACACATTGTAGCAAAGTAACAGAGGGCTTCAAGGACTGTGCAATTGTAACAAAGGCGGGTTCCGTGCCGACATCCATGTGATCTCGGAGGTGAGCTGGGATAAAATTCTCTTTGTTTCAATTGTAACAAACCCTCAGCTGAGAGCAGGATTATTGCCTCTGATAATCCGGATGGCCTGATCTTCCAGGTTCTACAGGTTCCGGGTGTTGCACCCCAGGGATGGGTGCTGGCAGGACATGGGGTCACAGGGTTGTAGGGGATCCAGTCAGTGGGGTCAGGGGTCACTGATTGAAGCTTTGGCCATTTGCTGTTTGGATTCCTCCGATTATTTACAGAAACCTTTTGGTGGAAGCGACCTTCAATGAACCATCACCCCCATCAGATCCAGGCAGCCCATGCCACTCGCCATCTGTGATGTATGTCCATCTGATCATGGGAAAGCTGGGTGCTCACTGTACTGGGACCGTCACCCAGCTGCAGTAGAAGACCAGTAAAGATGATGCCCCAGGAATGGCGGGACCACAGCTGCCAGCGCCATTGTCAGCCGCACATTCCGATCCCTTCCTTACATCTGATACATATAATCCCGGGATGTTGTTTGGATTCTGCAGTAAACAATGGCGGCGTCTAACACAGAACACGCTCTCCAAACATCGCGGTCACCAACTACAACGTAAACCTCAACGCAGTCACAACCAATTCACATCAAACACCAGCTGCTTACAGCAGGAATACGCCCCATAAGCCTCAATCACACGTGAGATGAAACAGGGATCAGGCCTGCTGTAATCTGTATGTACAGAGCCCCCCTAGTGGTGGTGTATAATCTGTATGTAGTGAGCTCCTCCTAGTGGTGGTGTATAATCTGTATGTAGTGAGCTCCTCCTAGTGGTGGTGTATAATCTGTATGTAGTGAGCTCCCCCTAGTGGTGGTGTATAATCTGTATGTAGTGATCTCCTCCTAGTGGTGGATGTATAATCTGTATGTAGTGATCTTCCCCTAGTGGTGGTGTATAATCTGTATGTAGTGATCTCCCCCTAGTGGTGGCTGTATAATCTGTATGTAGTGATCTCCTCCTAGTGGTGGTGTATAATCTGTATGTAGTGATCTCCTCCTAGTGGTGGTGTATAATCTGTATGTAGTGAGCTCCCCCTAGTGGTGGTGTATAATCTGTACGTAGTGATCTCCCCCTAGTGGTGGTGTATTATCTGTATGTAGTGATCTCCTCCTAGTGGTGGTGTATAATCTGTATGTAGTGATCTCCTCCTAGTGGTGGCTGTATAATCTGTATGTAGTGATCTCCTGCTAGTGGTGGTGTATAATCTGTATGTAGTGAGCTCCTCGTAGTGGTGGTGTATAATCTGTATGTAGTGAGCTCCCCCTAGTGGTGGCTGTATAATCTGTATGTAGTGAGCTCCTCCTAGTGGTGGTGTATAATCTGTATGTAGTGATCTCCCCCTAGTGGTGGTGTATAATCTGTATGTAGTGAGCTCCCCCTAGTGGTGATGTATAATCTGTATGTAGTGATCTCCCCCTAGTGGTGGTGTATAATCTGTATGTAGTGATCTCCTCCTAGTGGTGGCTGTATAATCTGTATGTAGTGAGCTCCTCCTAGTGGTGGTGTATAATTTGTATGTAGTGAGCTCCCCCTAGTGGTGGCTGTATAATCTGTATGTAGTGATCTCCCCCTAGTGGTGGTGTATAATCTGTATGTAGTGAGCTCCTCCTAGTGGTGGATGTATAATCTGTATGTAGTGATCTCCCCCTAGTGGTGTCTGTATAATCTGTATGTAGTGAGCTCCCCCTAGTGGTGGCTGTATAATCTGTATGTAGTGAGCTCCTCCTAGTGGTGGCTGTATAATCTGTATGTAGTGAGCTCCTCCTAGTGGTGGATGTATAATCTGTATGTAGTGATCTCCCCCTAGTGGTGTCTGTATAATCTGTATGTAGTGAGCTCCCCCTAGTGGTGGCTGTATAATCTGTATGTAGAGAGCTCCCCCTAGTGGTGGTGTATAATCTGTATGTAGTGATCTCCTCCTAGTGGTGGCTGTATAATATGTATATAGTGAGCTCCTCCTAGTGGTGGTGTATAATCTGTATGTAGTGATCTCCCCCTAGTGGTGGTGTATAATCTGTATGTAGTGAGCTCCCCCTAGTGGTGGCTGTATAATCTGTATGTAGTGATCTCCCCCTAGTGGTGGCTGTATAATCTGTATGTAGTGAGCTGCCCCTAGTGGTGGTGTATAACCAGTATGTAGTGAGCTTCCCCTAGTGGTGGTGTATAATCTGTATGTAGTGAGCTTCCCCTAGTGGTGATGTATAATCTGTATGTAGTGATCTCCCCCTAGTGGTGGTGTATAACCAGTATGTAGTGAGCTTCCCCTAGTGGTGGTGTATAATCTGTATGTAGTGAGCTTCCCCTAGTGGTGGATGTATAATCTGTATGTAGTGATCTCCTCCTAGTGGTGGTGTATAATCTGTATGTAGTGATCTCCTCCTAGTGGTGGTGTATAATCTGTATGTAGTGAGCTCCCCCTAGTGGTGGTGTATAATCTGTATGTAGTGATCTCCCCCTAGTGGTGGCTGTATATTTTGTATGTAGTAAACTCACCCTAGTGGTGGATGTATAATCTGTATGTAGTGAGCTCCTCCTAGTGGTGGTGTATAATCTGTATGTAGTGATCTCCCCCTAGTGGTGGTGTATAATCTGTATGTAGTGATCTCCCCCTAGTGGTGGTGTATAATCTGTATGTAGTGAGCTCCCTCTAGTGGTGGTGTATAATCTGTATGTAGTAAACTCACCCTAGTGGTGGATGTATAATCTGTATGTAGTGAGCTCCTCCTAGTGGTGGTGTATAATCTGTATGTAGTGATCTCCCCCTAGTGGTGGTGTATAATCTGTATGTAGTGAGCTCCCTCTAGTGGTGGTGTATAATCTGTATGTAGTGAGCTCCTCCTAGTGGTGGATGTATAATCTGTATGTAGTGAGCTCCCCCTAGTGGTTGTGTATAATCTGTATGTAGTGAGCTCCCCCTAGTAGTGGTGTATAATCTGTATGTAGTGATCTCCTCCTAGTGGTGGTGTATAATCTGTATGTAGTGATCTCCTCCTAGTGGTGGTGTATAATCTGTATGTAGTGATCTCCCCCTAGTGGTGGTGTATAATCTGTATGTAGTGATCTCCTCCTAGTGGTGGCTGTATATTCTGTATGTAGTAAACTCACCCTAGTGGTGGATGTATAATCTGTATGTAGTGAGCTCCTCCTAGTGGTGGTGTATAATCTGTATGTAGTGATCTCCCCCTAGTGGTGGTGTATAATCTGTATGTAGTGAGCTCCCTCTAGTGGTGGTGTATAATCTGTATGTAGTGAGCTCCCCCTAGTGGTGGTGTATAATCTGTATGTAGTGATCTCCTCCTAGTGGTGGCTGTATATTCTGTATGTAGTAAACTCACCCTAGTGGTGGATGTATAATCTGTATGTAGTGAGCTACTCCTGGTGGTGGTGTATAATCTGTATGTAGTGATCTCCCCCTAGTGGTGGTGTATAATCTGTATGTAGTGATCTCCTCCTAGTGGTGGTGTATAATCTGTATGTAGTGAGCTCCCCCTAGTGGTGGTGTATAATGTGTATGTAGTAATCTCCTCCTAGTGGTGATGTATAATCTGTATGTAGTGATCTCCCCCTAGTGGTGGTGTATAATATGTATGTAGTGATCTCCCCCTAGTGGTGGTGTATAATATGTATGTAGTGATCTCCCCCTAGTGGTGGTGTATAATGTGTATGTAGTAATCTCCTCCTAGTGGTGATGTATAATCTGTATGTAGTGAGCTCCTCCTAGTGGTGGTGTATAATCTGTATGTAGTGATCTCCTCCTAGTGGTGGTGTATAATCTGTATGTAGTGATCTCCTCCTAGTGGTGGTGTATAATGTGTATGTAGTGATCTCCCCCTAGTGGTGATGTATAATCTGTATGTAGTGATCTCCCCCTAGTGGTGGTGTATAATATGTATGTAGTGATCTCCCCCTAGTGGTGGTGTATAATATGTATGTAGTGATCTCCCCCTAGTGGTGGTGTATAATGTGTATGTAGTAATCTCCTCCTAGTGGTGATGTATAATCTGTATGTAGTGAGCTCCTCCTAGTGGTGGTGTATAATCTGTATGTAGTGATCTCCTCCTAGTGGTGGTGTATAATCTGTATGTAGTGATCTCCTCCTAGTGGTGGTGTATAATGTGTATGTAGTGATCTCCCCCTAGTGGTGATGTATAATCTGTATGTAGTGATCTCCCCCTAGTGGTGGTGTATAATATGTATGTAGTGATCTCCCCCTAGTGGTGGTGTATAATATGTATGTAGTGATCTCCCCCTAGTGGTGGTGTATAATGTGTATGTAGTAATCTCCTCCTAGTGGTGATGTATAATCTGTATGTAGTGATCTCCTCCTAGTGGTGGTGTATAATCTGTATGTAGTGATCTCCTCCTAGTGGTGGTGTATAATCTGTATGTAGTGAGCTCCTCCTAGTGGTGGTGTATAATCTGTATGTAGGGAGCTCCCCCTAGTGGTGGTGTATAATCTGTATGTAGTGATCTCCCCCTAGTGGTGGTGTATAATCTGTATGTAGTGATCTCCCCCTAGTGGTGACTGTATAATCTGTATGTAGTGAGCTCCCCCTAGTGGTGGTGTATAATCTGTATGTAGTGATCTCCCCCTAGTGGTGGTGTATAATGTGTATGTAGTGTTCTCCTCCTAGTGGTGATGTATAATCTGTATGTAGTGATCTCCCCCTAGTGGTGATGTATAATCTGTATGTAGTGATCTCCTCCTAGTGGTGGTGTATAATCTGTATGTAGTGATCTCCCCCTAGTGGTGGTGTATAATCTGTATGTAGTGATCTCCCCCTAGTGGTGGTGTATAATCTGTATGTAGTGATCTCCCCCTAGTGGTGGTGTATAATCTGTATGTAGTGATCTCCCCCTAGTGGTGGTGTATAATCTGTATGTAGTGATCTCCCCCTAGTGGTGGTGTATAATCTGTATGTAGTGAGCTCCTCCTAGTGGTGGTGTATAATCTGTATGTAGTGAGCTCCCCCTAGTGGTGGTGTATAATCTGTATGTAGTGAGCTCCCCCTAGTGGTGGTGTATAATCTGTATGTAGTGATCTCCTCCTAGTGGTGTCTTTATAGAAAAGGTCAGGGGGTTTCCTGCTGACATCGGGGAACGCAGAACGCAATCACTTCAGGATCTAATGACTGATTATTGGATCGGATCACAGAAGACCCAACAACCCAACCTGAGCCGAGGACAATGACACT
Source organism: Engystomops pustulosus (assembly GCF_040894005.1). Taxonomy (NCBI): domain Eukaryota; kingdom Metazoa; phylum Chordata; class Amphibia; order Anura; family Leptodactylidae; genus Engystomops; species Engystomops pustulosus. The sequence continues at coordinate 17,225,216 of NC_092419.1, forward strand.
TGGGTGTGACATTCATATTACCCCCTGCTCTTATTACTTCTACTTGTACCCCAAAACTGCATACCCCCTCTCTGCCACTCTGACTACCCCCGGACACAATCCTAGGCTCCCCCTCTCTGTGGCCGCTTGTAGCAGTAGACCCCCCACAGTTGGGGGAGAGGAGGGGGCGGGGGGTCTGCACCAGACGACGTCTCAATCACATGGAAATCTCGGCACTAAACCATAACAGTTGTTTTAACTTCTGTCCAATGTGTCACTCCGGGAAATTGGGATCAGACGGCGTCGGAGCGATTCCGGAAAAGCCAAAAGTGGAGAGAGATTGGCCGCAGCGCCGGACAATTATAACATCATGTGGCCAATTACAGGGCAGCGCCGAGCACCCGCCGCACCGCGCCACTTTATAGTGGTTTTGGCTGCAGATCATAGAGAAGAGAAGAACCAGAACCTGCTGAAGGAGGGGGCTCCGGGACCCCCGGATATGAGACATGACGATGTATTGTAAAGCGATATCCTCTAATAATCCTATTAACCCCACAATGACCCCAGACAGTGACTTCAGCACGCCATGGGCGGCGGCCATATTTTATTATGTTCTATCCATGTTTATGGAATATTTATAAACCCCCCAATAGTCACACCCCCTGATCTTACACCGGTGTCAGCTCCGCAGGGACACAGGTCACAATCCCACACCCTCGGCCCCACGCCACAAGGGGGGTCCCATAATGTGATCTCCAGAATCATCTCTTCTATATATAGTGATAGTTGTGTGTACATAAAGAGAGCTATAAATGTCCACTCTACGGAGAAGGGTTCACTTAGATGTGCGGATGACCTGGAAGGATTGGTGCTCCCTACTAGCCATGGCTGTGATTGGCCAGTGCTGGATATATGTATAGAGCTTGGTTCTGGTGCTGTATTTGAAGATGGAGGACCGGAGGCTACAGGAGGAGGCTGGAGGACAGGGGGATACAGGAGGAGGATGGAGGACAGAAGGAGGATGGAGGACAGGAGGCTACAGGAGGAGGCTGTAGGACAGGGGGCTACAGGAGGAGGATGGAGGACAGGAGGCTACAGGAGGAGGACGGAGGACAGGAGGCTACAGGAGGAGGACGGAGGACAGGGAGCTACAGGAGGAGGATGGAGGACAGGAGGAGGATGGAGGACAGGGAGCTACAGGAGGAGGCTGGAGGACAGGGGGATACAGGAGGAGGATGGAGGACAGGAGGATACAGGAGGAGGATGGAGGACAGGAGGATACAGGAGGAGGATGGAGGACAGGAGGCTACAGGAGGAGGATAGGGGGCTACAGGAGGAGGATGGAGGACAGGGGGCTACAGGAGGAGGATGGAGGACCGGAGGCTACAGGAAGAGGCTGGAAGCTACAGGAGGAGGCTGGAGGACAGGAGGAGGCTGGAGGACAGGAGGCTACAGGAGGAGTCTGGAGGCCAGGAGGCTACAGGAGGAGTCTGGAGGCCAGGAGGCTACAGGAGGAGTCTGGAGGCCAGGAGGCTACAGGAGGAGTCTGGAGGCCAGGAGGCTACAGGAGGAGGCTGGAGGACAGGAGGCTACAGGAGGAGGCTGGGGGACAGGAGGAGGCTGGAGGACAGGAGGAGGCTGGAGGACAGGAGGCTACAGGAGGAGGCTGGAGGACAGGAGGGAGGCTGGAGGACAGGAGGCTACAGGAGGAGGCTGGAGGACAGGAGGAGGCTGGAGGACAGGAGGAGGCTGGAGGACAGGAGGCTACAGGAGGAGGCTGGGGGACAGGAGGCTACAGGAGGAGGCTGGAGGACAGGAGGCTACAGGAGGAGGCTGGAGGACAGGAGGCTACAGGGGGAGGCTGGAGGACAGGAGGCTAAAGGAGGAGGCTGGAGGACAGGAGGAGGCTGGGGGACAGGAGGAGGATGAAGGACTGGAGGCTACCAGGGGGGCAGTGGTAGGTTTCCTTTAAAGGGGCTAAAATATTGTCATATCATAATCTATAATTATTCATCTGTGTAAAAGTAACAATTAGTAAAATCTCTCCATCACCTGATATTCTCGATCCAGGGCGACCATAGAAGCATCACCCTGACTGTACAGAGTAGCCAGGGCGCCACCTGCTGGAGAGTCACCTGACTGTGCTATTGATAATCACCTGATAAAAGCCTTAAAGGGATTGGTCATGTATAGATGATTGGTGGGGGTGAGACACAGGGGACCCTGGCCCCCCCTATCAGTGGCCAATCCTTGGATATGTCAATCATTGCTTGGGACTTGACAACTTTCTAATTCACTTATTGCTTCCAAAGAGACCGAACAGATAAATGGGATCCAACGGGACCAGAGTGCGAGATCCCGAGACCATGAATAGAGCTGGGGGCCAGGGAGAAGCTGTTCACTACAAGGATCAGCGATGCAAGGGGTTAAAGAGCAGCAGCTGTGCGGTTGTTACAGTGTAGCAGGAGGAGTAACCTGTCATCAGGGTGAATAATTCATGGGGAAAATGTAACAAATAAGGGGGGGGGGGATCAGAGCTGAACCTCAAGCATCAGGGGTCTCCCCTCTGATTTATAATCTGGTGGTCTCTGGTGCAGATTGAGCAGCCACTTTGATGTCCTGGGATGGCAGGGGTCAGTCTGGGGGGCCCAGGGGTCTCCTGCTGCACATTTGTTGAAGTCATTTATATCCTCAGAGAATTGGACTTGTTACTAATTGATTTTCATGAAAAAAATGTTAATTTACTGCCCCCCCCCCCCCCCCAGGGGAACCTGACATTACAGAAAATGAATCCCCCAGATGGTGAATTGTCATATTCCAGGGACCAATCTGTATCCACTGGAGATCACAATTCACTAATGTCCTGGTCATTATGAAGTCGACTGATCGAAACTAGAGACACTTTGACATCCTTGCGAGTTATTGGTGTTATTTTGGCAACTGGTGATAATTTCCTTAATTATCTGACAATCCCGATGGCACTGGCAGTAACTTTCCAGTTGTCACTGACTTTGTATAAACGTTCTGCTGTTCCAAAGTGACTGAACCCTCCGGCAGCAGGTTGTCCAAATGAAAGGGGTGACCCTACCAGCCATAGCAGAGCTTAGTCAGTCCAAGTCTGTGATATCTAGACTATTGCATCTTTACAACATCACAAATCATTCCAATCCCTCAAGAAGGCCGGTGCCCAAGAAAGACAAATGCAGGAGAGGACAGAATAACGCAGAGAATCTCCATGGGGAATTGTTTCATTTGAATTGTCAGGGTAAGTATCTGTCTTGTCATACAGTGGGGCACATTTACTTACCCAGTCTGGAGGAGATCCCAAAAGTGCATTGTCCGGCGATAATGCACTGTGCCGCAATTCACTAAGATCGTGCGCCCGTTATTCTGCATGTGATCGCTTCCCTGATCAGATTCGCTGAAGTTCACCTTCCTTTTCCCGGTGTATGTCAGTGCACGGCTTGCGACACAATTTTTAAGTTAAATCCTGCGGTTTGTCCTAATGGCCCGCCCCCCGATTTGTGTGCAACACAATTGCCTACTAAAAACCTGTCCCAGCGGCGCGATCCCCGAAAATGTCGGAAAACCCGACGGAAATGCGACCGCGGGACCCTTCGTGAATAAGCCCCAGTGTTTCGATGTTTAGGAGCATTCGGAGTGAAACCAGACTCCGCAGTGACCAAAACTCTTATGAGCAGAAAGAATCAGAAGATGAGACTTAACTATTTTGAGGAGCAGGTTGTGTGGACAGAGGAGAAGTGTCCGGGGTACATTTTAGTGATGACAACAAGTTTAATTTATTTGGATCTGATGGGAAACATTATGATTGTTAAAAAAACTGGTGAAAGACTGAACCCAAAGTGTGAAAAGAAGTTAGTGAATGGAGGTGGAGGAAGTGTCATGGTTTAGGAAATGTTGTCTGCAGCGGCACTTGGACCTCCCACACAGTACTACATGGCAGTATCAGAACCTTCTTCAACAAGAAAGTGGTCCCTTCTTTGGTTCATCACTCAATCAGAAGCAATTTACATGCAGGACAATGCAAAACAGGTAAAGAAGTTCCTTGCAACAGAAAATAGTGAAACCATGAAATAGCCACAGCCAAGTCCTGATCTAAACCCATTAGAAAACCTCTGGAAAATCCTTGGTGACAAAGTTTTGGACAAGAAACCCACCACAGTCACAGAACTGAGAAAGAGACTGGACGAAGAGCAGAACAGATCCCATTGGAGATCATACAATGTTCTGTAATTGTGATCTGCAGGGTATATCCTCAGCACATACACAGCACAATACGCCACTATCCCCAGGAGCCTCCATATGTCTCCCTTCTGCAGTCACAGATAAAATGTACAACAATCAGAGGACTTTATACGCAGCAGAGGTGACAAAATGAAAGTCACAGATGGAGGGAAAGGTTCCAAAACCACAGAAACCCTTACATTGCGCTTCCCTTCCCCCCGCACTAGAGGTTTTCGGGACTCGTCACATCCAAATTATGGAGATTAGAAGCAGAGATATTCCATCCGTGCACCTGGCGTGAGATCAGAGGCCGGGACCGTATTTACATTCTTCCATCGGACACATGGATGAGAGCCACAAACTGCGGGGTGAGGGAGGACAACATGGGGTGACGCAAGGATCTGTGTGCAGGGGGTAACAGGGGGGGGAAATTGGCTCTCTAGCCCCTCCTGTAATCAGTCCATGACATGTTACAGCCTGAAGTGGCTCTATAAGGCGTCCGAGTCTGGGAAAGTTGTGCTACTCAAATCAAATGTAATGTTTTCAGTGGTCCTGAACATCTAAAACAGAAGCAGAAGATCCATCCCTGCCATGATCGTTCCTCCATGATGGATACTGCCCAAGTCTAATGTATTACACTTGACTGGTAATGGTCAAATGGGTGGAGCCATGTTTCTTTTCAATGGCAGACTCCACCCCCATCTGGACCACTGGACGTTTGGAGAAATCAGAATGGGATAAAATCCGAGGTAATGGGATCTGCTGCAAGATGTCAGTGTCATCACTGGGAGGCGCTGTAATCCTATAAGAGAGATGCAATGTGGTCCCAGTAATCTCAGACAAGACCAGCAGATGGCGGCAGAGGAGCAAAGAAGACCCCGATGATGGACAGAGGAGGGGGGCTCACATCATAGTGAAAAGGGGCCACTATGTAGAAAGCAGGAGCTGAGTGCGAGGGACCCTCTACATCTACAGCAGGGGTCTCAAACTCAATTTACCTGGGGGCCGCTGGAGGTAGATTCTGGGTAAGGCTGGGCCGCATCAAGTTTTCCACACAAAATGCGCTTACAAAATATCATTATTCAGATTCAAATGTCATGGCGTCTCCCAGCGCAAGGAAAGCCCCGAGCTGGGAGACGTGTTCTCTCTATGAACGCGTCCTGTGCACCGAGGGGTCCCAAGCTCCTACCGCACTGAGCCCAGTCAGGGACACTCCATCCCCCCCTCCCCCCCGGTACTTGCCTCCCATCGAAGAAGATGAAGTCGCCGCTCTGACCTGCACCAAGTGCGTTCAGAGCGGCGACTTCATCTTCTTCAAGTACCGGAGGGAAGGGGATTAACCGGTTACGGGCCCTTTCCTGTTTTTTCATGTCCATTTTTCACTCCCCACCTTCAAAAATCTATAACTTTTTTATTTTTACACGTAAAGAGCTGTGTGACGGCTTGTTTTCTGCGTAACAAATTGCACTTCATAATGATGGTATTTAATATTCCATGCCATGTACTTGGAAGCGGGAAAAAAATTCCAAATGCAATGAAAATGATGAAAAAAACGCATTTGCGCCATTTTCTTGTGGGCTTGGATATTACGTCTTTCACTGAGCGCCCCAAATGACATGTCTACTTTATTCTTTGGGTCGGTACGATTAAGGGGATACCAAATTTGTTATAGGTTTATAATGTTTTTTACAAAAATTAAAACCTCCTGTACAAAAATTATTTTTTTGATTTTGCCAAATTCTGGCGCTAATAACTTTTTCATACTTTGGTGTACGGAGCTGTGGGTGGTGTCATTTTTTGCGAAATTTGATAATATTTTCAATGATATCATTTTTAGGACTGTACGACCTTTTGATCACTTTTTATAGATTTTTTATATTTTTCAAAATGGCAAAAAAGTGCCATTTTCGACTTTGGGCGCTATTTTCTGTTACGGGGTTAAACGCATTGAAAAAACGTTATCATATTTTGATAGATCGGGCATTTTCGGACGCGTCGATACCTGATGTGTTTATGATTTTTACTGTTTATTTATATTTATGTCAGTTCTAGGGAAAGGGGGGTGATTTGAAATTTTAGGTTTTTTTATTATCATTTTTTTTTTTTAAACTTTTTTGTATTTTTATTTATACTATTTTTCAGACTCCCTAGGGTACTTTAACCCTAGGTTGTCTGATCGATCCTATCATATACTGCCATACTACAGTATGGCAATATATGGGGATTTTCCTCCTCATTCATTACAATGTGCTATCAGCACATTGTAATGAAGGGGTTAAAACGAAATAGCCTCGGGTCTTCGGAAGACCCGAGGCTACCATGGAGACGGATCGCCGCCCCCCGATGACGTCACGGGGAGCGGCGATCCCAGGTAAGATGGCGGCGCCCATGCGCCGCTATCTTTTTGAGGCTGCCGACAGCTTTGCCGGCAGCCATCGCTGTGAAAACACCCGCGATCGGTGCTAGCACCGATCGCGGGTGTTACCGGTAAGCCTTTGCTGCAATATGCAGCAAAGACTTACCGGCTATGGAGAGGGCTCAGCCCGTGAGCCCTCTCCATGCAGCGCGACCTGCCCTCTCCATGCAGGTGGGGGCCGCAAAATATTGTCCCGCGGGCCGCGAGTTTGAGACCCCTGATCTACAGCATCCAAAATACAGAGCTTAGACTTCATCCAGACTACGGAGCAAGCACCGGCCCTGCAGCCGTGTCCTTTATTACAGGTGCCGTCTGACTACACCCGGGGTCTTACCACCAAAGGATGTAAAAGCGTTCCCCTTCTCTGCCCTATACGTGGTCTCTTAGAGGCTACTATTAGGTGGTACTGAAAAATTTTAAAAAAATATATAGGGACTTTTTAACTAAGGGTGCCGCGGATCGCACTTTCGTGGGGTATTCCAAGGTTTCCGGGATTTGCGCCGCTTTGACAGGTATTTAACTGGGGATTGTGTCGCACGTGATCGGATTGTGGCGCAGCTGTGCTGCTTTTATGCGACAGAAATCATGGGACAGGTAGTCGGATGATCCAACTGATTCGGACTGAGCGCAGGATTTAACTTTCAAATTGTGCCGCAAGACAATGCACTTACATGCACCAGGAAGAAGAAGGTGAACTCCGGGGACCTGAGCGGGGAAGCGACACATGCAGGATATCGGGCGCACGATCTTAGGGACTCCCCGCACAGCGCATTATACACAGACAATGCACTTACATGCACCAGGAAGAAGAAGGTGAACTCCGGGGACCTGAGCGGGGAAGCGACACATGCAGGATATCGGGCGCACGATCTTAGGGACTCCCCGCACAGGGCATTATACACAGACAATGCACTTACATGCACCAGGAAGAAGAAGGTGAACTCCGGGGACCTGAGCGGGGAAGCGACACATGCAGGATATCGGGCGCACGATCTTAGGGACTCCCCGCACAGGGCATTATACACAGACAATGCACTTACATGCACCAGGAAGAAGAAGGTGAGCTCCGGGGACCTGAGTGGGGAAGCGACACATGCAGGATATCTGGTGCACGGATCTTAGTGAATCGCAGACTATGTGCATTCCGGTCAGACAATGCACTTTTGGGGATCGCGCAGGATGGGTAAGTAAATGTGCCACATAGTGTAAAAATTCCAGTACTATACAGCAACATCACAATGACTAAGAAGGACCCGGTCATAAGATTTTACCACATTAAACTAATCACCCTTCAGTGCCAGCAGCATGTTCCTCAGTACCATCGAGGTGTCTGAAGTGACTCTCCCTCTGAAGCCTCTAAACCTGACTCATCTCAGGCAAAATGTGACTCTTCTCTGCTCATTTTCATAGGACTTTATAGCAGATTTTTGAGACCCTTTAAGTGTGAATGATCCAATAGCATATAAAAGAAAACCGATATAAATTGGTCAGTGAGATTTCACCAGCCTTTTCCTAACATATCACAGAAGTAGCCCTGGAGTAGGAGGGGAGTATAAGAATTGCTGTGGACCACATCAATGACCGGTGTCATTGTAAATATAATAGTCACTGGGGGTTGTTAGCGGTGGGTGTTATTATCAATGAAAATTATTATTCTGCTTTTTAGAAAAGTTTATACTAAACCACCAGGGAGGCTGGGACGGGCAGTGACTAGGGGTCCCTGATCCAGGGCCCAATGGTTTATTTTAGTTATGGTTGGCTACTAAAACGGGCTGGTGTTATAAGGTAAGGAAGGCAAAAAGTCCTGGGCTCTCCCCCTCTAATAAGGATATTCTGGTGTAATCATTTATTTATCCAAAAAAAGAGGCTGGGTCCATTTATGTAGCATTTGGAAATACAACACTAGGGGTGATGGCACACGTGGCGCTTTGAACGCGCTTTTGGCTCGTTTTAAAGCAGTCCGTCAAAATGTAATACTGGACCACCTACCATCCGTCAAAACTCATGGTAGATGTCCAGGGTCGGCTCCAGGTTTCATAAGGCCCCTGGGCGACAGAGCCTCAGTGGGCCCCTCTACAGTGAACTCACATGGTGGCATTCAAAATTCCGAAGATAAAACAGTCTAATATTCCCAAGTTTATCATCCCAAACAGCCCCCTCATGGTTATTTTAATTAAGGCTCACGTCGTTAACCCCTATGGATTCATTATGTACAGCAATATGTGCCCCCCCCCACCACCACCACCATCCCAGTAGCTCTAGGCCCCGGCACTCGCCCAGTGCCATCTCCAGCCCTCTAAACGTCCTTTAGAAAGATTTGTAACCGTCTCTCTGTAGGTTTATTGGCCGGTGACACTTGGAGGCATTGGAATACAGAAATTGTGGACAATTTTCCGGACAAGACTGATTTGTAGGTTTTTGTTATCCCGCTGTTCTGTAGTTATGTAATAGGGGATCAATTGTTTAAGGTCACCCAGTGTACATTATAGGGTGGCCAAAGGCCTCTTCCTCACATTCCTAGACCATTATACGGGCGAGCAACGCCTCAAAAACGTTCCCTTAAATCACAAGGTTAGAAACTACGACCCTCCGATAAAATCTTCAGAAACTGCTGAAAGTCTTTGTGCTACAAAGTGGTTTCACTGCAAATGCAAAGAAAACTCCAAACCTACATAAAGAAAACTATTTATTAAAAGCCGCACAGCAGAGAACAAGAGGAGCAGGCTCCAGACGTGGATCCATCAGCGCCAGGATGCAAATAAATACAAGCCCAAATGTAAAGGCACCCAGCAGCAAGAAGCCACCCTACACGAGGATGTGGTGCCAAGCAGAGCCAGACCATGACTAATGGACAGACACACAGGGCCGCCACAGCGGGAGGGCCCCATGACATCACAGGGCAGCCACAGCGGGAGGGCCCCATGACATCACAGGGCAGCCACAGCGGGAGGGCCCCATGACATCACAGCCTCATTGAGATGTTCAGAATATCATGGACTTGTCAGGTTTCTTAGTGTTCATGTGCAGACATTTATACACAGTTTTAATGAGTTTAATCTGATATATAATGAGTACGATGGGGGTGACACTCTGCCCCCTGCAGTCTCTGAGCAGCACAGTTGTGTATGAGGCAACAGGATCCAGGAGAAGGCGACCAGTCAGAAAGCTTCTTGTAGAGAAACAAATCCAGGTATGTACCATGTATATTTACAGGAGGACAAAGCAAACTCACACGGAAGCAACAACCTTACACCTGATCACGCAAACGGGCAAGTCTCTGCGACAACTCATCCTGCAAAACACACAGAACATCAATAACTCAACTCATTATATTACATAATTATCCAGCAATAAATACGCAGACCTTATCTACCTGTACTGTGCATGTAATGCTGAACCTCACTTATATCCTGCATTATACTCCACAGCTGCACTCACTATTCTGCTGCTGGTGCAGTCACTGTGTACATACATGACATTACTTATCCTGTACTGATCCCCAGTTACATCCTGTATTATACCCCAGAGCTGCACTCACTATTCTGCTGCTGGTGCAGTCACTGTGTGCATACATGACATTACTTATGCTGTACTGATCCTGAGTTACATCCTGTATTATACTCCAGAGCTGCACTCACTATTCTTCTGATACAGAGTTACATTTATGCTTTCTCGTGATGGGTGGGATATAGCGATTACAAATTTATGCAACCTCATCATTGGCTCCTGCAGACACTGAACCAGCAGGATCCCCTTATTTGTCAGTATGCTTCTGGGGCAGCGTTTTATGTACCTGTTCTGTAGAGGCAACGCTGGTTCCCACAGATCCGGTCTGTCCTTGAGGAAGCTCCATATTCAGGTCAAGGCTGAAAAAAGAAACAAAAAGTGAACGTGGAGCTTGTGAAAAACATGTCAAATCCCATGTAACACACTATAACGTTCACTCACCCGGCCTCGTCCGCCATCTCCTGCAACAGATTGTCCACTTGATTCTGCAAAAGAGGAAGGAAATTTTTGTAATAATGACACGCTCCAAACGTGCCAGTCTGAGAAGTGCGCCTTCCTCTGACTGGTTGGTGAGAAGAGGTGCCACCCTACCCAGTACTTACCTGTGGTGTGGTCAGCGTCGTGGTGTTGCTCATTGAGTCTTCCATCTGTTGGGTCTGAACATCCAGAGTCTCAAACTGCTGCTCGAACTTATCCATCAGGGCGGAGATCTGAGGACAGAGGACATGAGACTCCACAATGGTGGGCACGCTACCACAGAAGCCACACCCTCCAATTACCCCACTGTGACCATAGAGGCGATACCCCCACCATGCCCCTCCAGCTCACCTTCTCTAGGTTCATGCTCTTCAATGTGGCGTCCATGGATTTCACCACACCCGCCATGGACTTTGTCACCTGAAACAGAAACACAAGTGAAATGTTGCCCACAATGCACTGCACTCTGGTCACTGGAAACCAGCTGCAGTAGGATTTCAGCTCCGGGGGTGATCTGAAGATTCTGCTCCAGCTGCAGCAGTAATGTAAAACCTTCATTAGCTGCAGCATCAAATCCAACCAACCTTGCCCATTGTGACAGCGGTCTGTACCCGCGCTGCTACAGCATCTACTCGGGCGCTCATCCGCAGGAAGTTGATGCCTTGGTTCTTCTGTCGGATGGCGTTCTCCGCGTGTATCCGAGCGATCTCCGTATTCCCCTTCTGTATGGCCTGGAGCAGTGAAAAAAAAACAATTGATGAAACAATAATCAATACTGACTGATGGTGATCACTACTGCCCCTAATCCTACTGACTGATGCCATCACTGTAGGGCAAATGGTAACGATACTACTGCTCTAATACTACTGACTAATGCTGGTCCCACAGGGCAGACCACACTGATCACTACTGCCCCTGATCCTACTGACTGATCACTACTGCCCCTAATCCTACTGACTGATCACTACTGCCCCTAACCCCAATTACTGATGCTGATCCTGGAAGGTGAACCCCACTGCTCACTACAGACCACAGTGATCACTATAGCACCTAATCCTACTGCCTGGTGCTGATCCTGGAGGGCAGACCATCATCATCTCTATAGCACCTAATCCTAGTGCCTGGTGCTGATCCTGGAGGGCAGACCACCATCATCACTATAGCACCTAATCCTACTGCCCGGTGCTGATCCTGGAGGGCAGACCACCATCATCACTATAGCACCTAATCCTAGTGCCTGGTGCTGATCCTGGAGGGCAGACCATCATCATCTCTATAGCACCTAATCCTACTGCCTGATGCTTATCCTGGAGGGCAGACCACCATCATCACTATAGCACCTAATCCTACTGCCCGATGCGGATCCTGGAGGGCAGACCACCATCATCACTATAGCACCTAATCCTACTGCCCGGTGCTGATCCTGCAGGGCAGACCACCATCATCACTATAGCACCTAATCCTACTGCCTGATGCCGATCCTGGAGGGCAGACCACCATCATCACTATAGCACCTAATCCTACTGCCTGATGCTGACCCCGCAGGCAGACCACCATCATCACTATAGCACCTAATCCTACTGCCTGATGCTGATCCTGGAGGGCAGACCACCATCATCACTATAGCACCTAATCCTACTGCCTGGTGCTGATCCTGGAGGGCAGACCACCATCATCACTATAGCACCTAATCCTACTGCCTGATGCTTATCCTGGAGGGCAGACTACTATCATCACTATAGCACCTAATCCTACTGCCTGGTGCTGATCCTGGAGGGCAGACCACTATCATCACTATAGCACCTAATCCTACTGCCTGATGCTTATCCTGGAGGGCAGACTACTATCATCACTATAGCACCTAATCCTACTGCCTGGTGCTGATCCTGGAGGGCAGACCACCATCATCACTATAGCACCTAATCCTACTGCCTGATGCTGATCCTGGAGGGCAGACCACCATCATCACTATAGCACCTAATCCTACTGCCTGATGCTGATCCTGGAGGGCAGACCACCATCATCACTATAGCACCTAATCCTACTGCCTGGTGCTGATCCTGGAGGGCAGACCACCATCATCACTATAGCACCTAATCCTACTGCCTGATGCTTATCCTGGAGGGCAGACTACTATCATCACTATAGCACCTAATCCTACTGCCTGGTGCTGATCCTGGAGGGCAGACCACTATCATCACTATAGCACCTAATCCTACTGCCTGATGCTTATCCTGGAGGGCAGACTACTATCATCACTATAGCACCTAATCCTACTGCCTGGTGCTGATCCTGGAGGGCAGACCACCATCATCACTATAGCACCTAATCCTACTGCCTGATGCCGATCCTGGAGGGCAGACCACCATCATCACTATAGCACCTAATCCTACTGCCTGATGCTGACCCCGCAGGCAGACCACCATCATCACTATAGCACCTAATCCTACTGCCTGATGCTGATCCTGGAAGGCAGACCACCATCATCACTATAGCACCTAATCCTACTGCCCGATGCTGATCCTGGAGGGCAGACCACCATCATTACTATAGCACCTAATCCTACTGCCTGGTGCTGATCCTGGAGGGCAGACCACCATCATCACTATAGCACCTAATCCTACTGCCTGATGCCGATCCTGGAGGGCAGACCACCATCATCACTATAGCACCTAATCCTACTGCCTGATGCTGACCCCGCAGGCAGACCACCATCATCACTATAGCACCTAATCCTACTGCCTGGTGCTGATCCTGGAGGGCAGACCACCATCATCACTATAGCACCTAATCCTACTGCCCGGTGCTGATCCTGGAGGGCAGACTACCATCATCACTATAGCACCTATTCCTACTGCCTGGTGCTGATCCTGGAGGGCAGACCACCATCATCACTATAGCACCTAATCCTACTGCCTGGTGCTGATCCTGGAGGGCAGACCACCATCATCACTATAGCACCTAATCCTAGTGTCCGATGCTGATCCTGGAGGGCAGACCACCATCATCACTATAGCACCTAATCCTACTGCCTGATGCTGATCCTGGAGGGCAGACCATCATCATCACTATAGCACCTAATCCTACTGCCTGATGCTGATCCTGGAGGGCAGACCACCATCATCACTATAGCACCTAATCCTACTGCCTGGTGCTGATCCTGGAGGGCAGACCACCATCATCACTATAGCACCTAATCCTACTGCCTGATGCTGATCCTGGAGGGCAGACCACCATCATCACTATAGCACCTAATCCTACTGCCTGGTGCTGATCCTGGAGGGCAGACTACTATCATCACTATAGCACCTAATCCTACTGCCTGGTGCTGATCCTGGAGGGCAGACCACCATCATTACTATAGCACCTAATCCTACTGCCTGGTGCTGATCCTGGAGGGCAGACCACCATCATCACTATAGCACCTAATCCTACTGCCTGATGCTGATCCTGGAGGGCAGACCACCATCATCACTATAGCACCTAATCCTACTGCCTGGTGCTGATCCTGGAGGGCAGACCACCATCATCACTATAGCACCTAATCCTACTGCCTGATGCTTATCCTGGAGGGCAGACTACTATCATCACTATAGCACCTAATCCTACTGCCTGGTGCTGATCCTGGAGGGCAGACTACTATCATCACTATAGCACCTAATCCTACTGCCTGGTGCTGATCCTGGAGGGCAGACCACCATCATCACTATAGCACCTAATCCTACTGCCTGATGCTGATCCTGGAGGGCAGACCACCATCATCACTATAGCACCTAATCCTACTGCCTGGTGCTGATCCTGGAGGGCAGACCACCATCACTATAGCACCTAATCCTACTGCCTGGTGCTGATCCCCCCCCCTTCCCCCCTCTTCTCGTCAGGTTTTCCTCACCTTCTTGATTTTGGCCTTCTCAGCCTTTTCCTCCTTCTCACATTTCTTGGCACTTCGGTTTAGTTCTTTTGCCGCAAACTTCAGATTAAACAAATGTTCTGATTGGAAGGTTAAGGGCAGAACAACCCAGAGAGGACGACATCATCGGCCACGACACTGAACACATCACAGACGGCGATTATGTGGGTAGAGCTGAAGTATTTGTGCTCACGGCCCAAATACTGAGGGGACACAGAACTGCAGCATACACCGGCGCCCCCGGGGCAGCGGGGTTAACAAGGTCAATCCCCAGAATCAGTCTCCACTTGACCTCATAACCTCTTGTATCCTATGGGCTGGGATATGGAGGATGCCCAGGCCTCAGGGGGTAGCAATTGGCGCCTTAGCTTTCTGCACAACATTTGGGGGACATTATCACTGTGTGTGTCACTATATAACCCCACACATCAGAGGTCCCTGCACACACCATGTGACCTGCCTGGCAGTGTAAGGGTTACTAGTCTATAACCAAACAGAATAGGGGAGTCTCCATCACTAATAATATACACTCATAAACCTGATCACCCGGTTCTGCCACCTGCACCCAGCCCCGCCCCCAGTGATGTCACAGGTGAAGATGAAGTCATGTGATCCATTACAAAAGGATAGAGGTCACCAATCCCTTAGATATGGACAGTCCAGAAAATAGGATCTCAGTAACTCTGCTTCCTGTCAGCAAACAAGAGCTACACAGAGTATAACCCAAGGCAGTCACGTCTCACACTTTATTTATTACTCTCTGTTATCAGCCATTACATCCTGGGGAGAGGAGACTGTACAGGGGGGATACAATCTATTACTCTCTGTTATCAGCCATTACATCCCGGGGAGAGGAGACTGTACAGGGGGGATACAATCTATTACTCTCTGTTATCAGCCATTACATCCCGGGGAGAGGAGACTGTACAGGGGGGGGATACAATCTATTACTCTCTGTTATCAGCCATTTCATCCCGGGGAGAGGAGACTGTATAGGGGGGATACAATCTATTACTCTCTGTTATCAGCCATTACATCCCGGGGAGAGGAGACTGTACAGGGGGGATACAATCTATTACTCTCTGTTATCAGCCATTACATCCCGGGGAGAGGAGACTGTACAGGGGGGGGATACAATCTATTACTCTCTGTTATCAGCCATTTCATCCCGGGGAGAGGAGACTGTATAGGGGGGATACAATCTATTACTCTCTGTTATCAGCCATTACATCCCGGGGAGAGGAGACTGTACAGGGGGGATACAATCTATTACTCTCTGTTATCAGCCATTACATCCCGGGGAGAGGAGACTGTACAGGGGGGATACAATCTATTACTCTCTGTTATCAGCCATTACATCCCGGGGAGAGGAGACTATACAGGGGGATACAATCTATTACTCTCTGTTATCAGCCATTACATCCCGGGGAGAGGAGACTGTACAGGGGGGATACAATCTATTACTCTCTGTTATCAGCCATTACATCCTGGGGAGAGGAGACTGTACAGGGGGGGATACAATCTATTACTCTCTGTTATCAGCCATTTCATCCTGGGGAGAGGAGATTGTACAGGGGGATACAATCTATTACTCTCTGTTATCAGCCATTTCATCCCGGGGAGAGGAGACTGTATAGGGGGGATACAATCTATTACTCTCTGTTATCAGGCATTTCATCCCGGGGAGAGGAGACTGTACAGGGGGATACAATCTATTAGGCTACATTCACACTACAGTATGGGGGACGTATATACGGCCGACGTATATACGGCCGATATACGTCCCCCATACACTCCTATGGGCTCACGGCCCTGTACGGGAGCGGTACGGTGCAGCACACGTGCGGCACCGTACCGCTCCGTAGCCCGGGGAAAGATAGGACATGTCCTATCTTTCCCCGTATTACGGCGCCGTGCGCCATTAGTTTCTATGGGGAGGGGCGGGGGTGAGCTGCGCTCACCTCCTCCTCCTCTCCCCGCGCTGCCGTGTGCCCGCCGTGCTACGGTGCGGCGGGCTCACGGCAGTGTGAATTTAGCCTTACTCTGTGTTATCAGCCACTACATCCCGGGGAGAGGAGACTGTATCCCCCCTGTACAATCTATTACTCTCTGTTATCAGCCATTACATCCTGGGGAGAGGAGACTGTACAGGGGGGGATACAATCTATTACTCTCTGTTATCAGCCATTACACCCCGGGGAGAGGAGACTGTACAGGGGGGGATACAATCTATTACTCTCTGTTATCAGCCATTACACCCCGGGGAGAGGAGACTGTACAGGGGGGATACAATCTATTACTCTCTGTTATCAGCCATTACATCCCGGGGAGAGGAGTCTGTACAGGGGGGATACAATCTATTACTCTCTGTTATCAGCCATTACACCCCGGGGAGAGGAGTCTGTACAGGGGGGATACAATCTATTACTCTCTGTTATCAGCCATTTCATCCCGGGGAGAGGAGGCTGTACAGGGGGGTACAATCTATTACTCTCTGTTATCAGCCATTACATCCTGGGGAGAGGAGACTGTACAGGGGGGGATACAATCTATTACTCTCTGTTATCAGCCATTACATCCTGGGGAGAGGAGACTGTACAGGGGGGGATACAATCTATTACTCTCTGTTATCAGCCATTACATCCCGGGGAGAGGAGACTGTACAGGGGGGATACAATCTATTACTCTCTGTTATCAGCCATTTCATCCTAGAGAGATGAATTAAGGTATAAGACATTATTCTTGTTAGCATATTAATGGGGCACAGCTTCCAAAAATGGGAGTAGCTTCCCAGAAATTTCTATGGGACAAAATTTTGATGCAGTTTTCTGGTGTTTTTAAGCCAAACAAATATATCTATTTTTCCCCATCTGTTTTACCCTTCAGAATAAGACACTGACGGATCTTCTGGGGTACAAAACTTCCAGACTTCAAGGTTTTTGTTTTTTTTTAATTTTAAAACCTTATATCTCGGTGCTGATTGGATCAGCAAGTTGTGCGCCATTTCTGTCCTGTGCAGTGGTTCTGGGGAATCCGCACAGTTATGATACCGGGGGCCGCGCTGCCTGGTTCCTTTGATTGCTGATACACCGAGGGTGGGGGGCATTCCTGGGGCAGATACACAGAGAGGGGGGGGGGGCATTACTAGGGCAGATACACAGAGAGGGGGGGGCATTACTAGGGCAGATACACAGAGAGGAGGGGGCATTACTAGGGCAGATACACAGAGAGGGGGGGGCATTACTAGGGCAGATACACAGAGAGGGGGGGGCATTACTAGGGCAGATACACAGAGAGGGGGGGGCATTACTAGGGCAGATACACAGAGAGGGGGGGGCATTACTAGGGCAGATACACAGAGAGGAGGGGGCATTACTAGGGCAGATACACAGAGAGGTGGGGGCATTACTAGGGCAGATACACAGAGAGGAGGGGGCATTACTAGGGCAGATACACAGAGAGGTGGGGGCATTACTAGGGCAGATACACAGAGAGGTGGGGGCATTACTAGGGCAGATACACAGAGGGGGGGCATTACTAGGGCAGATACACAGAGAGGGGGGGGCATTACTAGGGCAGATAAGATACATATACAGATAATACAGGTCTAGAGGCGCAGGTTTGGCTCCGCGCTCACCCGGGCAGGATACTCTCCATGTTGGACATGTTGCTTCGGTCTCTTCAGCCGCCGGCGTCTCCCGGTCCAGTGTCACAGGTTCTCAAATCTTCCGGGTTCTTCCGGTTACTGAGGAGCCAAACTTC
Source organism: Engystomops pustulosus (assembly GCF_040894005.1). Classification (NCBI taxonomy): domain Eukaryota; kingdom Metazoa; phylum Chordata; class Amphibia; order Anura; family Leptodactylidae; genus Engystomops; species Engystomops pustulosus. Next base: position 17,243,512 of record NC_092419.1, read on the forward strand.
CTGTTGATTATTGACGTCACATGCCTCTCAGCCAGTAGGAATCCACTCTGGGTATCGTAGGGTGGGGCTAGAATAGGGGTGTGGTGATGACGTAAAGGGCAGGTTCCATGGTGTCAGAGTCTTGTGACCATAGAGTCAGGCGCCAGCGGGCGGGGACTCATCCTGTCACACATCAGAGGGGGCGGGGACTCACCTCTCACACATCAGAGGGGGCGGGGACTTACCTGTCACACATCAGAGGGGGCGGGTAGTCATCCTGTCACTCATCAGAGGGGCGGGGACTCATCCTGTCACTTATCAGAGGGGCAGGGACTCATTCAGCCAGATACCAGCTATTACTCTCTGTTATCAGCCAAAGTTTGGGATATTTGGCTGCAGTTCTATTCTAGTTGCAATGATAGAAGAAGAAGAAGCTGCAGCAGGGATCTCGTCTCATACAAGTTACTGACACCAGCACATGCTTGTCACTGTCTCCGTGTTCAGGTAGAATTATAGCAATTAGCAAGACGGTAAAGGAGGGTCCTGTAGTTGGTGACCGCAAAAAAATGTATCTTTTCTAATCCTTATTGCCTATTGTTTTGGTCACTTTTGCTGTGTGTCATCGCTCTGAGGAGTCTACAACCCACAGAGGTCGCTCAGGTGGTGCAGATCATCCAGGATGGAACATCACTGCGAGCTGTGGTAAGTAGGTGAGCTGTGTCTGTCACCCTATTGTCCAGAGCATGGAAGAGATACCAGGAGACAGGCCAGTACACCAGGAGACATGGAGGAGGAGCAGATACCAGGAGACAGGCCAGTACACAAGGAGACATAAACGAGGAGCAGATACCAGGATACAGGCCAGTACACCAGGAGACCTGGCGGAAAAGCAGATACCGGGAGACAGGACAGTACACCAGGAGACCTGGCAGAGGAGCATATACCAGGAGACAGGACAGTACACCAGGAGACATGGAGGAGGAGCAGATACCAGGAGACAGGCCAGTACACCAGGAGACCTGGAGGAGGAGCAGATACCAGGAGACAGGCCAGTACACCAGGAGACCTGGCGGAGGAGCAGATACCAGGAGACAGGCCAGTACACCAGGAGACCTGGCGGAGGAGCAGATACCAGGAGACAGGCCAGTACAACAGGAGACATGGAGGAGGTGCAGATACCAGGAGACCTGGAGGAGGAGCAGATACCAGGAGACAGGACAGTACACCAGGAGACATGGAGGAGGAGATACCAGGAGACATCAAGGAGGAGATACCAGGAGACATGGAGGAGGAGCAGATACCAGGAGACAGGCCAGTACACCAGGAGACCTGGAGGAGGAGCACATACCAGGAGACAGGACAGTACACCAGGAGACATGGAGGAGGAGATACCAGGAGACATCAAGGAGGAGATACCAGGAGACAGGCCAGTACACCAGGAGACCTGGAGGAGGAGCAGATACCTGGAGACAGGCCAGTACACCAGGAGACCTGGAGGAGGAGCAGATACCAGGAGACAGGACAGTACACCAGGAGACATGAAGGAGGAGATACCAGGAGACATGGAGGAGGAGCAGATACCAGGAGACAGGCCAGTACACCAGGAGACATGGAGGAGGAGCAGATACCAGGAGACAGGCCAGTACACCAGGAGACATGGAGGAGGAGCAGATACCAGGAGACAGGCCAGTACACCAGGAGACCTGGCGGAGGAGCAGATACCAGGAGACAGGCCAGTACACCAGGAGACCTGGCGGAGGAGCAGATACCAGGAGACAGGCCAGTACAACAGGAGACATGAACAAGGAGCAGATACCAGGAGACAGGCCAGTACACCAGGAGACCTGGAGGAGGAGCAGATACCAGGAGACAGGCCAGTACACAAGGAGACCTGGAGGAAGAGATACCAGGAGACATTGAGGAGGAGCAAATACCAGGAGACAGGCCAGTACACCAGGAGACCTGGAGGAGGAGCAGATACCAGGAGACAGGCCAGTACACCAGGAGACCTGGCGGAGGAGCAGATACCAGGAGACAGGCCAGTACACCAGGAGACCTGGAGGAGGAGCAGATACCAGGAGACAGGACAGTACACCAGGAGACATGAAGGAGGAGATACCAGGAGACATGGAGGAGGAGCAGATACCAGGAGACAGGCCAGTACACCAGGAGACATGGAGGAGGAGCAGATACCAGGAGACAGGCCAGTACACCAGGAGACCTGGAGGAGGAGCAGATACCAGGAGACAGGCCAGTACACCAGGAGACCTGGCGGAGGAGCAGATACCAGGAGACAGGCCAGTACACCAGGAGACCTGGCGGAGGAGCAGATACCAGGAGACAGGCCAGTACAACAGGAGACATGGAGGAGGTGCAGATACCAGGAGACCTGGAGGAGGAGCAGATACCAGGAGACAGGACAGTACACCAGGAGACATGGAGGAGGAGATACCAGGAGACATCATGGAGGAGATACCAGGAGACATGGAGGAGGAGCAGATACCAGGAGACAGGCCAGTACACCAGGAGACCTGGAGGAGGAGCACATACCAGGAGACAGGACAGTACACCAGGAGACATGGAGGAGGAGATACCAGGAGACAGGACAGTACACCAGGAGACATGGAGGAAGAGATACCAGGAGACATCAAGGAGGAGATACCAGGAGACAGGCCAGTACACCAGGAGACCTGGAGGAGGAGCAGATACCTGGAGACAGGCCAGTACACCAGGAGACCTGGTGGAGGAGCAGATACCAGGAGACAGGCCAGTACACCAGGAGACCTGGTGGAGGAGCAGATACCAGGAGACAGGCCAGTACACCAGGAGACCTGGAGGAGGAGCACATACCAGGAGACAGGACAGTACACCAGGAGACATGGAGGAGGAGATACCAGGAGACAGGACAGTACACCAGGAGACATGGAGGAAGAGATACCAGGAGACATCAAGGAGGAGATACCAGGAGACAGGCCAGTACACCAGGAGACCTGGAGGAGGAGCAGATACCTGGAGACAGGCCAGTACACCAGGAGACCTGGTGGAGGAGCAGATACCAGGAGACAGGCCAGTACACCAGGAGACCTGGTGGAGGAGCAGATACCAGGAGACAGGCCAGTACACCAGGAGACCTGGTGGAGGAGCAGATACCAGGAGACAGGCCAGTACACCAGGAGACCTGGCGGAGGAGCAGATACCAGGAGACAGGCCAGTATACCAGGAGACATGGAGGAGGTGCAGATATCAGGAGACCTGGAGGAGGAGCAGATACCAGGAGACAGGACAGTACCCCAGGAGACATGGAGGAGGAGATACCAGGAGACAGGACAGTACACCAGGAGACATGGAGGAGGAGCAGATACCAGGAGACAGGCCAGTACACCAGGAGACCTGGAGGAGGAGCAGATACCAGGAGACAGGCCAGTACACCAGGAGACATGGAAGAGGAGCAGATACCAGGAGACATGGAGGAGGAGCAGATACCAGGAGACATGGAGGAGGAGCAGATACCAGGAGACATGGAGGAGGAGCAGATACCAGGAGACAGGCCAGTACACCAGGAGACATGGAGGAGGAGCAGATACCAGGAGACAGGCCAGTACAAGGAGACATGGAGGAGAAGGGCTTCGCTATGGAGAGGGAAGGGGTGAGCAGCTCGCTGTCGTAGCACCGGCAAGCATATGTGTGTGAAAGTAGCCTAAGGCCTTGTGCACATAAATGTATTCGGCCCTATTCATTACAGGACAGAATTGGCTGTATTGGGCAACATACCATAAGAAACTATGTGAAAAAAATATAGAGGATATCCTGTTATGTATCAGATGAAAGCAGGTTCACAATGAGCACATGTGTCTATGAAGATAACATGGAGAACGTTCTGTTGGCTGCAACATCCTCCAGCATGAGCGATCCGGCAGTGGGTCAGTAATGACAGCCATTAGGTACCAGGATGAGATCCTCAGACCCAGTGTGAGACCATGTGCAGGTGCAGGGGCCCTGGTGCCTTCTGATACGTGACAATTTTGACTTTGTTTTTTTATGACATATGAATCTTTCACTATACAGGTGGTCCCCTACTTAAGAACACCCAACTTACCCCTAGTTACAAACGGACCCCTGGATGTTGGGAATTTTCTGTACCTTACAATAAACATCTATAACAGGCGTCTGTAATGAAGCTTCATTGATAATTCTGGTTCTGATGACAACCCAACATTTTTAAAATCCAACTGTCAAAGAGACCAAAAAAAAATTTGTCTGGATCTACAATTATAAAATATACAGTTCCGACTTACATACAAATTCAACTTAAGAACAAACCTACAGAACCTATCCTGTAGGTGACCCGGTGTGTGTGTATACAGGCGGTCCCCTACTTAAGGACACCCGACTTACAGACAACCCATAGTTACAGACGGACCCCTCTGCCCACTGTGACCTCTGGTGAAGTCTCTGGATGTTACTATAGTCCCAGACTGTAATGATCAGCTGTAAGGTGTCTGTAATAATAATAAATAATAATAATTCTTTATTTATATAGCGCACACAGATTACGCAGCGCTGCACAAACCATGTCAAATCAGTCCCTGTCCCCAATGATGGGAATGTAAGCATCAGAAGTAGTCCACGGCCAATTAAATATTGTTTTACATATGTCATCTTCTTGTACAACATTTTGATAGCCTGAGAAGGCACCAGGATGTAGTTTGTCAGGTAGTGTGATGCATGTGCCATCAGTCTGTGCTCAGTCAGGAGGGGCCCGCGGTCATATAAAATAGAGTGGCACGCGGGCAGCCAATAACAAAGCCCCATAGACGCTGCTTAACATCAGCAGCGTGAAAGGAGCTTTGTTATTGGTCTTGTGCGCACTGCTGAGCGGTGTGCAGTTTCAATCTTCATTATGATCGCGAATCGCGATCCTGCAAATGAGCGCGTCGGACCTCTCGACCCGCGTGCTACAGAGGATAATCGCCAAGCGTAATTTTACGCATGGCGATTATTTTGGGGGGTAATAGTGCCTCACCATGCGTCATAGACGCGTGGTGAGGCGTTAATGCGACCTCTGGGTACACCTGTCCAACTGCTCGTTAACACTTAATTTCTAATCAGTCAATCACATGGCGGCAACTCAGTGCATTTAGGCATGTAGACATGGTCAAGACAATCTCCTGAAGTTCAAACCGAGCATCAGTATGGGGAAGAAAGGTGATTTGTGGCCTTTGAACGTGGCATGGTTGTTGGTGCCAGAAGGGCTGGTCTGAGGATTTCAGAAACTGCTGATCTACTGGGATTTTCTCGCACAACCATCTCTAGGGTTTACAGAGAATGGTCCGAAAAAGAAAGAACATCCAGTGAGCGGCAGTTCTGTGGGCGGAAATGCCTTGTTGATGCCAGAGGTCAGAGGAGAATGGGCAGACTGGTTCGAGCTGATAGAAAGACAACAGTGACTCAAATCGCCACCCGTTACAACCAAGGTAGGCAGAAGAGCATCTCTGAACGCACAGTACGTCCAACTTTGAAGCAGATGGGCTACAGCAGAAGAAGACCACACCGGGTGCCACTCCTTTCAGCTAAGAACAGGAAACTGAGGCTACAATTTGCACAAGCTCATCGAAATTGGACAGTAGAAGATTGGAAAAACGTTGCCTGGTCTGATGAGTCTCGATTTCTGCTGCGACATTCGGATGGTAGAGTCAGAATTTGGCGTCAACAACATGAAAGCATGGATCCATCCTGCCTTGTATCGACCGTTCAGGCTGGCGGTGGTGGTGTCATGGTGTGGGGAATATTTTCTTGGCACTCTTTGGGCCCCTTGGTACAACGCCACAGCCTACCTGAGTATTGTTGCTGACCATGTCCATCCCTTTATGAGCACAATGTACCCTGTAACATCTGATGGCTACTTTCAGCAGGATAATGCGCCAGGTCATAAAGCTGGAATCATCTCAGACTGGTTTCTTGAACATGACAATGAGGTCACTGGACACAAATGGCCTCCACAGTCACCAGATCTCAATCCAATAGAGCATCTTTGGGATGTGGTGGAACGGGAGATTCGCATCATGGATGTGCAGCCGACAAATCTGCGGCAACTGTGTGATGCCATCATGTCAATATGGACCAAAATCTCTGAGGAGCTTCCAGCACCTTGTTGTATCTGTGCCACGAAGAATTGAGGCAGTTCTGAAGGCAAAAGGGGGTCCAACCCGTTACTAGCATGGTGTACCTAATAAAGTGGCCGGTGAGTGTATTTGTACCTCTACTCTATCTCCGTGCAGCATATGGGGACCCCTGTTTTTGGGATCATTGATGGTGTGTTTGGAATCTTATTTGGCAAGTGCTATATTTATGTGACATTATTCTCGGTGCATATAATATACTGACAATAATAATGGACCAACCCGGGCATCTTGCTAGGTCCTAAGCTGCAGTATTCAACCAGGCTAATGGAAAGTCAGAATTTTCTCCATTCCTGGATAAAAGCTGTACAAGGTGTTGTCAACCACTTTAAATATAATAATGCAGACACAACTCCTGCACTCTCTGCATACATGTCCATAGTCCAGTTTAAAGGGGTCCAATCATACTTGACTCTGGCTAAGCGGCAGCATGGGTATATATATATATTTACTTGCAATTACGCTGTGCAGTAATAGAGTGGTAGATAACACAGTAGAGACACGGGATATGTCGTAAATACCTGATAGATGGTGGGTTCTGCAAAGCTATAGAAGTGCCGTAACTAGCCTGAGTTTGCTGCCGCTCTCTATTCTGCTCAGCTACTTGACGTGGGTCACAAGTGAAAGCAACATTTATCAAGTCCTGATAAAATAACCAGTGGACAGGTCATAAAGGGCCATTTAATAAATGTAACACCGGGTTGATATGGTTTTATCGGCTTAGAACAAAGTCTATTCTGAAGTTTCTCACTACAGTACAGTTCTCCAGGTGACATAAAGATTATAGTAAAATGCAATTGCTGAATGACACCTGTGCTCAGGGCACGTGAAGGAGGCTGACATTGGGTTTGTACCAGTCCCATTCCTGACGAAACCTGATTCAGCCATTACATGCAAAATCTGACTTCTATAACAGTACTTTTCTGTGTTATCTTGAAAATCAGTAATTATGAGTCTGTAATGAAGCTTTATTGATAATCCTTGGTCCAATTACAGCAAAAATTTGGAAACTCCAATAATAACTGGGGCAAAAGAAAAAAATGTGTCTTCAATTACAAAATATACAGTTTCGACTTACATACAAATTCAACTTAAGAACAAACCTCCGGACCCTATTGTGTGTATAACCCGGGGACTGCCTGTATATATATATACCGTATATACTCAAGTATAAGCCGACCCAGGTATAAGCCGAGGCCCCTAATTTTACCATAAAAACCTGGTAAAACCTATATATTTTTTACTCGTGTATAAGCCGAGTTTGGGTTTTCAGCACATTTTTTGTGCTGAAAAAACTAGGCTTATACTCCAGTATATATGGTATATATATTTTTTTTTATTTTATTTATTTATTTTGTTAGCAAGCAATGTGAAAAATATGCTTTTCTTTGTAATTTTTACAATTAAATTTTTTTTTTTTAATAAGCAGTAAAATTGTTTAAACCTTTACCAAAATATGTAATATGTACAGTGTTAATCCATGATCATTTTCCATGTACTTTTGGTAAGTGTCTACTGGAGCTCCTTCCTCTTCCTGTCTTCAGGTTGGGGGGGGGGGGGGGTCTCACTTCAGATGTCCATATCTCCTAAAAAAGGGCACCAAGAAACACAAATCTCTTCTCTAATATATTATCAGGCTTGTGTTTCTAGGTTACACAGAAGTGGAGATATTGGGGCACATTTACTTACCTGGTCCATGCACGATCCCCGAGGTGCGTTGTCCGATGAGGATGAAGTCTGCCGCCATCCACGTAGATCCTGCGCCCCAGATCCTGCATGTGTCTTTTCCCCGCTCAGGTCCACAGGAGTTCACCTTCTTCTTCCTGGTGCATGTAAGTGCATTGGATGCGACACAATTTTAAATGGTAAATCCCGTGCGTAGTCCAAATATGTCGGATTGTCCATGGCACGCCCCCCCCCAATTTCTGTCACATGAATGCCAGCGCCGATGCGCCAAAATCTTTTCGCGTGCGACACAATCCCATTTTAGATGCAGCGCACATTGGAAATCATCGGATATTCCGACGACGGACCCTTCGTGCGGTCCCTTAGTAAATGAGCCCCATTGACTCTTAAAGTCGGGAACTGAGATCTGTATTTAGAAATCACATTTTATTTTTTTTTTTCTGTAACTTTAACAGTGGAAATCTCCAGTAATGGCGCAAATAGGACGCAGAGCCATGCGGCGGTCGTGATAATTTTGTGTTCTTACACTTGCATGTCAGGTGGTATATATAGTATTTTACGGACACCTTGTATTCCTATGAACGCGTCTCTTTACTGCAGGCAGTGACTGATATCCCCGAGTTATTACACCGCAGTGGAGGATGCTGGGAGATTCCTGCTTCACGTCTGAGTAGATTCCTGTCCGTAGAGAACACGATGAGCGTCAGCTGCGGTCGTGATGGTGACAGAGCCCTGAATGACTGGAGCCCATGGTAATGAGGCATGAGTCACCGCTGACATCAGCGCCTCATTCACCCTCCATCCCTCATCTCCATTCACAGAACAGCCAAAGATTCTACATTAATTCATAGAAAAGGAGGGGGGGGGGGGGAGTCAGCAACACGACAAACCTAAGAATTGAGAGAATGGAGATAAATACCTCACACAGCCAAGACGTGCCCCCCCCCCCCCCCCCCCACCACCACCAGAGAAATACAGCATGTGTCATACTGTCATTTACAAAGTTACACTAATCGAATGTCACTATAACATACATAGGGGCAGTATTATAGTAGTTATATTCTTGTACATAGGGGGCAGTATTATAGTAGTTATATTCTTGTACATAGGGGGCAGTATTATAGTAGTTATATTCTTGTACATAGGGGGCAGTATTATAGTAGTTATATTCTTGTACATAGGGGGCGGTATTATAGTAGTTATATTCTTGTACATAGGGGGCGGTATTATAGTAGTTATATTCTTGTACATAGGGGGCGGTATTATAGTAGTTATATTCTTGTACATAGGGGGCGGTATTATAGTAGTTATATTCTTGTACATAGGGGACGGTATTATAGTAGTTATATTCTTGTACATAGGGGACGGTATTATAGTAGTTATATTCTTGTACATAGGGGGCGGTATTATAGTAGTTATATTCTTGTACATAGGGGGCGGTATTATAGTAGTTATATTCTTGTACATAGGGGGCGGTATTATAGTAGTTATATTCTTGTACATAGGGGGCGGTATTATAGTAGTTATATTCTTGTACATAGGGGGCGGTATTATAGTAGTTATATTCCTGTACATAGGGGGCGGTGTTATAGTAGTTATATTCCTGTACATAGGGGGCGGTGTTATAGTAGTTATATTCCTGTACATAGGGGGCGGTGTTATAGTAGTTATATTCCTGTACATAGGGGGCGGTGTTATAGTAGTTATATTCCTGTACATAGGGGGCGGTGTTATAGTAGTTATATTCCTGTACATAGGGGGCGGTATTATAGTAGTTATATTCCTGTACATAGGGGGCGGTATTATAGTAGTTATATTCTTGTACATAGGGGGCGGTATTATAGTAGTTATATTCTTGTACATAGGGGGCGGTATTATAGTAGTTATATTCTTGTACATAGGGGGCGGTATTATAGTAGTTATATTCTTGTACATAGGGGGCGGTATTATAGTAGTTATATTCTTGTACATAGGGGGCGGTATTATAGTAGTTATATTCTTGTACATAGGGGGCGGTATTATAGTAGTTATATTCTTGTACATAGGGGGCGGTATTATAGTAGTTATATTCTTGTACATAGGGGGCGGTATTATAGTAGTTATATTCTTGTACATAGGGGGCGGTATTATAGTAGTTATATTCTTGTACATAGGGGGCGGTATTATAGTAGTTATATTCTTGTACATAGGGGGCGGTATTATAGTAGTTATATTCTTGTACATAGGGGGCGGTATTATAGTAGTTATATCCTAGTACATAGGGGGCGGTATTATAGTAGTTATATCCTAGTACATAGGGGGCGGTATTATAGTAGTTATATCCTAGTACATAGGGGGCGGTATTATAGTAGTTATATCCTAGTACATAGGGGGCAGTATTATAGTAGTTATATTCTTGTACATAGGGGGCGGTATTATAGTAGTTATATTCTTGTACATAGGGGGCGGTATTATAGTAGTTATATTCTTGTACATAGGGGGCGGTATTATAGTAGTTATATTCTTGTACATAGGGAGCGGTATTATAGTAGTTATATTCTTGTACATAGGGGGCGGTATTATAGTAGTTATATCCTAGTACATAGGGGGCGGTATTATAGTAGTTATATCCTAGTACATAGGGGGCAGTATTATAGTAGTTATATTCTTGTACATAGGGGGCAGTATTATAGTAGTTATATCCTAGTACATAGGGGGCAGTATTATAGTAGTTATATCCTAGTACATAGGGGGCAGTATTATAGTAGTTATATTCTTGTACATAGGGGGCAGTATTATAGTAGTTATATTCTTGTACATAGGGGGCAGTATTATAGTAGTTATATTCTTGTACATAGGGGGCAGTATTATAGTAGTTATATTCTTGTACATAGGGAGCAGTATTATAGTAGTTATATTCTTGTACATAGGGGGCAGTATTATAGTAGTTATATTCTTGTACATAGGGGGCAGTATTATAGTAGTTATATTCTTGTACATAGGGGGCAGTATTATAGTAGTTATATTCTTGTACATAGGGGACAGTATTATAGTAGTTATATTCTTGTACATAGGGGGCAGTATTATAGTAGTTATATTCTTGTACATAGGGGGCAGTATTATAGTAGTTATATTCTTGTACATAGGGGGCAGTATTATAGTAGTTATATTCTTGTACATAGGGGGCAGTATTATAGTAGTTATATTCTTGTACATAGGGGGCAGTATTATAGTAGTTATATTCTTGTACATAGGGGGCAGTATTATAGTAGTTATATTCTTGTACATAGGGGGCAGTATTATAGTAGTTATATTCCTGTACATAGGGGCAGTATTATAGTAGTTATATTCTTGTACATAGGGTCAGTATTATAGTAGTTATATTCTTGTACATAGGGGGCAGTATTATAGTAGTTATATTCTTGTACATAGGGGGCAGTATTATAGTAGTTATATCCTAGTACATAGGGGGCAGTATTATAGTAGTTATATTCTTGTACATAGGGGGCAGTATTATAGTAGTTATATTCTTGTACATAGGGGGCAGGATTATAGTAGTTATATTCTTGTACATAGGGGGCAGTATTATAGTAGTTATATTCTTGTACATAGGGGACAGTATTATAGTAGTTATATTCTTGTACATAGGGGGCAGTATTATAGTAGTTATATTCTTGTACATAGGGGGCAGTATTATAGTAGTTATATTCTTGTACATAGGGGACAGTATTATAGTAGTTATATTCTTGTACATAGGGGGCAGTATTATAGTAGTTATATTCTTGTACATAGGGGACAGTATTATAGTAGTTATATTCTTGTACATAGGGGGCAGTATTATAGTAGTTATATTCTTGTACATAGGGGGCAGTATTATAGTAGTTATATTCTTGTACATAGGGGGCAGTATTATAGTAGTTATATTCTTGTACATAGGGGGCAGTATTATAGTAGTTATATTCTTGTACATAGGGGGCAGTATTATAGTAGTTATATTCCTGTACATAGGGGCAGTATTATAGTAGTTATATTCTTGTACATAGGGTCAGTATTATAGTAGTTATATTCTTGTACATAGGGGGCAGTATTATAGTAGTTATATTCTTGTATATAGGGGGCAGTATTATAGTAGTTATATCCTAGTACATAGGGGGCAGTATTATAGTAGTTATATTCTTGTACATAGGGGGCAGTATTATAGTAGTTATATCCTAGTACATAGGGGGCAGTATTATAGTAGTTATATCCTAGTACATAGGGGGCAGTATTATAGTAGTTATATTCTTGTACATAGGGGGCAGTATTATAGTAGTTATATCCTAGTACATAGGGGGCAGTATTATAGTAGTTATATTCTTGTACATAGGGGGCAGTATTATAGTAGTTATATTCTTGTACATAGGGGCAGTATTATAGTAGTTATATCCTAGTACATAGGGGGCAGTATTATAGTAGTTATATTCTTGTACATAGGGGGCAGTATTATAGTAGTTATATTCTTGTATATAGGGGGCAGTATTATAGTAGTTATATCCTAGTACATAGGGGGCAGTATTATAGTAGTTATATCCTAGTACATAGGGGGCAGTATTATAGTAGTTATATTCTTGTACATAGGGGGCAGTATTATAGTAGTTATATCCTAGTACATAGGGGGCAGTATTATAGTAGTTATATTCTTGTACATAGGGGGCAGTATTATAGTAGTTATATTCTTGTACATAGGGGGCAGTATTATAGTAGTTATATTCTTGTACATAGGGGGCAGTATTATAGTAGTTATATTCTTGTACACAGGGAGCAGTATTATAGTAGTTATATTCTTGTACATAGAGGGCAGTATTATAGTAGTTATATTCTTGTACATAGGGGGCAGTATTATAGTAGTTATATTCTTGTACATAGGGGCAGTATTATAATAGTTATATTTTTGTACATAGGCGGCAATATGGTTATTTTCCTACATAGGTTTACTCCCATTAGTGTCTGTATTGTGATCCAAACCTTATTCAATGTTTGGTTCCAAATTCATCTTGGCCTAAGATGAGGATTAGAAGGACACAGGGTCAGTGGTGGTGGACCCACTTAGCCACCGTGAGCAATGACGTAAGCAGACACCTGGGAGTGGAGTCTAAGTGGCACCCAGTATTTGCCAGAGCCCGCCACAAAGCGGGATATCACCAGGTCGCTCCACAGGCGAGACTTTTCTCGCGGTAGTGGCCAAGGCAAGGAACAGGAATGGCAGGTGATATGAACTGCCGGTAGTAATTAGCAAAGCCCAGAAATCTCTGGATGGCACAAAGTCCCACTGGGCGAGGCCACTGAAGTACTTCAGACAATTGCGTGGGATCCATCGGTAGTCCCTTGTCAGAGATGATATACCAAAGAAAAGAGAAGACTCTCTTGATGGAATAAACACTTCTCGAGCTTAGCATACAGGTGATTGGCCCTTAGGAGCCTATATACCTAAGGTGCTATATAAATAAAGAATTATTGTTACTAGTCGTACCTGCGCCTCATGTAGGTATAATCATATAATAGTGGTGGACCCACTGAACCACTGCGAGCGATGACGTAAGCCGACACCGGGGAACAGAGACTAAGTGGCACTCGGTATTCACCAGAGCCGCTACAAAACAGGTTGGACTTGCTGCGGCAGGATACCACCAGGTCACTCCACAGCCACGACTTTGCTCGTGGTAGTTGCGAAGGCGAGGTTCAGGAATGGCAAGCAGAGTCGTGGTCAGGCAGGAGGTCAGGACAGGCAGCACAGGATCGGAGTTGGGGACGAAGCAGAACGTTGAGGCGTCAGAGAATCGAGGTCAGAAACGGAAACAGAGGTCACAACGGTAATTGCAGGAGTCACAATAGGAAGCTTTCTCTAAGGATATGAGGCACAAAGATCTGGCAGGGGTTACAGGAAGAGGCCGGCTATTTATCAGGTCAGCAGCTGGCCAGCGCTAATAAGCTTCGCAGTCCAGTCACCAGGTTACTGACAGGGCTCCTCAGACCATAACAGTCCAAGGCAAGGTCAAAGCCCGCTATGGGTCAGCTACGTTTAAGGAATTTGTGAACGGATATCGTGTAACTGTAGTCACTCCAGTCCGACGCTGGACGCGGAGCTGGTGGTTGCCCAGTCCTATAGTGTAAATCGTAGCAGGTCCCTCTGATAAACGTTTTTCCATCTCTGCTTCAGTGGTTCATTGATCTTACATTCCTATGTTGGAGGTCATTATTAGTGGTTGTTGATGGCCCTTGGGGTGAGTGTCAGTCATTTACCGCTCTTTTAATTTTAAACTAAGTAATGTTCTCATCACTAGTGATGAAAATGCCAATAATGTCTTCTACTCAAGGGCTGTTGTGATCAGAGGGGAAATGTCAACTGGTGGTCCTTGAATATTGATCCATGGCCTGATCAGTAGTTGAATTCTAGTTAAATAAATGATGTAAAAAACCACAAAGTCCATGTACACGAACGTCAGAAGGCTTACTAACATTAAGTCCTAATGTTAGAGCTGAAATATGACATGGTGGTCATCAGTGAGACGCAGCTGGACAATGACTGTAATTACTATAATGACTGTATGGACTATAATTGTTATTATAGACAATATTTGAGAAGTGATTTCACAATCACCATAGACACAAGTAGAGGAAATTCTGTTCTACCTTTGCTAGACAGGGGGCGTCCTTTACACCTAGAGAAGAGTCGGTTCTACCATCACCATAGACAGGGGGCATCCTCTACACCTAGAGGAGAGGCGATTTTACCATCACCATAGACAGGGGGCATCCTCTACACCTAGAGAAGAGGAGGTTCTACCATCACCATAGACAGGGGGCATCCTCTACACCTAGAGGAGAGGCGATTTTACCATCACCATAGACAGGGACATCCTCTACACCTAGAGGAGAGGGGGTTCTACCATCACCATAGACAGGGGGCATCCTCTACACCTAGAGGAAAGGAGGTTCTACCATCACCATAGACAGGGGGCATCCTCTACACCTAGAGGAGAGGTGGTTCTACCATCACCATAGACAGGGGGCATCCTCTACGCCTAGAGGAGAGGAGGTTCTACCATCACCATAGACAGGGGACATCCTCTACACCTAGAGGAGAGGCGGTTCTACCATCACCATAGACAGGGAGCATCCTCTACACCTAGAGGAGAGGAGGTTCTACCATCACCATAGAAAGGGGGCATCCTCTACACCTAGAGGAGGTTCTATCATCACCATAGGCAGGGGGCATCATCTACACCTAGAGGAGAGGAGGTTCTACCATCACCATAGACAGGGGGCATCCTCTACACCTAGAGGAGAGGAGGTTCTACCATCACCATAGACAGGGGGCATCCTCTACACCTAGAGGAGAGGAGGTTCTACCATCACCATAGACAGGGGGCATCCTCTACACCTAGAGGAGATGAGGTTCTACCATCACCATAGACAGGGGACATCCTCTACACCTAGAGGAGAGGAGGTTCTACCATCACCATAGACAGGGGACATCCTCTACACCTAGAGGAGAGGAGGTTCTACCATCACCATAGACAGGGGACATCCTCTACACCTAGAGGAGAGGAGGTTCTACCATCACCATAGACAGGAGGCATCCTCTACACTTAGAGGAGAGGCGGATCAACCATCACCATAGACAGGGGGCATCCTCTACACCTAGAGGAGAGAAGGTTCTACCATCACCATAGACAGGGGGCATCCTCTACACCTAGAGGAGAGGAGGTTCTACCATCACCATAGACAGGGGGCATCCTCTACACCTAGAGGAGATGAGGTTCTACCATCACCATAGACAGGGGACATCCTCTACACCTAGAGGAGAGGAGGTTCTACCATCACCATAGACAGGGGGCATCCTCTACACCTAGAGGAGAGGAGGTTCTACCATCACCATATACAGGGGGCATCCTCTACACCTAGAGGAGAGGAGGTTCTACCATCACCATAGACAGGGGGCATCCTCTACACCTAGAGGAGAGGAGGTTCTACCATCACCATAGACAGGGGACATCCTCTACACCTAGAGGAGAGGAGGCTCTACCATCATCATAGACAGGGGGCATCCTCTACACCTAGAGGAGAGGAGGTTCTACCATCACCATAGACAGGGGGTATCATCTACACCTAGAGGGGAGGTGGTTCTACCATCACCATAGACAGGGGGCATCCTCTACACCTAGAGAAGAGGAGGTTCTACCATCACCATAGACAGGGGGCATCCTCTACACCTAGAGGAGAGGAGGTTCTACCATCACCATAGACAGGGGGCATCCTCTACACCTAGAGGAGAGGAGGCTCTACCATCATCATAGACAGGGGGCATCCTCTACACCTAGAGGAGAGGAGGTTCTACCATCACCATAGACAGGGGGCATCATCTACACCTAGAGGGGAGGTGGTTCTACCATCACCATAGACAGGGGGCATCCTCTACACCTAGAGGAGAGGAGGTTCTACCATCACCATAGACAGGGGGCATCCTCTACACCTAGAGAAGAGTCGGTTCTACCATCACCATAGACAGGTGGCATCCAGTACACCTACAGCAGTGATGGCGAACCTTTTAGCAGCCGAATGCCCAAACTGAACCCAAACCCCCCCCTTATTTATCACGAGGTGCCAACCAAAAATTAAAGTAGTAACTTATTGTTCCCTGTTCTACAACTTTCAATCATATGGGCCTCCTGAGGACAGCAACACAGTAGAAAGATGGAAAATTTTCATCATTTTAACTTCTTTCCATTGTCCCTCTGTACACAGAGAAGCGTGAGGCCAGAAGAAGGTCCTCCAAAGATAATTCGGCCTTGTCTACTCATTCTCCCTCTTCCTACAGTCCCTAGTAACGAAGTAAGTATCAAAATATGACTGAAAGCAGCATTTTTTAAGTTGCTTGGAACTGCAGGAAGATTCTCTGTCTGATGTGCTGGGACGATGGCCTGAGTGCCCACAGAAAAAGCTCTGAGTGCCGCCTCTGGCACCCGTGCCATGGGTTCGCCACCACTGACCTAGAGGATACTCAATTCTACAATCTCTATAGACAGGGGGCATCCACTAGAGGAGAGTCTGTTCCACCATCACCATAGACAGGGGCATCTTCTACACCTAGAGGGGAGGAGGTTATACCATCACCATAGACAGGGGGCATCCTCTACACCTAGAGGAGAGGGGGATCTACCATCACCATAGACAATGGGGCATCCTCTACACCTAGAGGGGAGGAGGTTCTACCATCACCATAGACAGGGGCATCTTCTACACCTAGAGGGGAGGAGGTTCTACCACCTCCATAGACAGGGGGCATCCTCTACACCTAGATGAGAGGAGGTTCTACCATCACCATAGACAGGGGGCATCCTCTACACCTAGAGGAGAGGAGGTTCTACCATCACCATAGACATGGTGCATCCACTACACCTAGAGAAGAGAAGATTCTACCATCACCATGGAAAGGGGCATCATCTACACTTAGGGGAGAGGTGGTTCTGCCATAGGCATGGGGCACCCTCTACATCTAGAGGAGATGCTATTCTTCCAACACCATAGACAAGAGGCATCCTCTGTACCTAGAGGATAGTCTGTTCTACCATGATCATAGGCAGGGGGCATCCTCTACACCTAGAGGAGAGGCAAGTCTACCATCACCTTAGACAGGGGACATCCTCTACACCTAGAGGATAGTCTGTTCTACCATGATCATAGGCAGGGGGCATCCTCTACACCTAGAGGAGAGGCAAGTCTACCATCACCTTAGACAGGGGACATCCTCTACACCTAGAGGAGAGGCGGTTCTACCACAAAGCCTCAGATTGTGGCCTCTGCACTGCTGAAGCTGTAGAGTTGGGCAGCTAAAGGACCTATGATGCATTATAGTAGTTATAGTCTTGTACATAGGGGGCGGTTATATACTACATAGGGGCAGTATTATAGTAGTTACATTTGCTACGTTTGGCAACGGGTATGACTGCACAGTGTCATAGTAGGTTCAAAGTCGTCAATGTAATTAGGCAACTTAGTGCTTATGTTTAGGCAATAACTTGTTGGTTAAAGTTTCCTCCTGGAACAGAGAACATTTACATTCTCCATCTCTATATGTCCTGAAATATTGATGAACACAGATGGCTGAGTCAGTTTCATCTTGTGCGCGGCTCGTTACGCCGTATAAGTGCCAGGATCATGGCAGTGATATAAAACAATGGTGCACTCTGTTAGCTTATGATACAAAGCTTCATAACAAGCAGAACTGCAGGAGTGGAGATAAACTAAAAACTCTTCCTGTATCACAATCCGGTATCAGTGCAATGGTTGGGTTCTATGATATTTGGATCAGTTCCTCATACTCATTCGTTTCAATTTAATCCCATTCGCATCCTAGTGAGGTCTTTTACTCTTTCTTATCTCCTTTACCACCTCTCTAGATCTCATAGTTTTGAATGAATTCTGCTCTTAGAGAGCCATTACCAATTATGGAGAAGATTAGAAGGATATTCATTGGAGCAGCGTCTCAGCCTCCACTGCTGTAAGTAGTAATGACATGTAATGTGACTAATCTCTGGGGTCACATTAATTACGAACACTCATCACGGTTTAATGAAGAGGATATGTATGTCGTCATCTCCACGACAGCAAACCATCTATGCTATTCTCTGTATATCTACAGTGTCTAACAAAAGCAATCAACCCTCCGCATCAGTCAACAATCCACATCAGATTTCTCTGCAATAAAAAAGACACACGTTTCAAGTCCAGTAGTGGCAATATCAGCTATTTAACGACAGAATAGTAATATCATTCACCCCTAGAGGTAAAATAAGTAATACGATACTTTGTTATGGCTTCCCATCAGTGTGTTTATGTAGATGTGTAACATAAAATACATCCCGAAAGAAATACACTTAACAAAAGCAACTAAAAAGGATCCTGGGGTACCCCACTTACTGGTAGCTCCCAGTGTCCGGCACCAGCTGCCGAGCCATATGAGAATACAAAAAGGCATCAGTCATAATGTGGAAGACAACTAAAGTCATTAAAGTAAATCTAACATCGAAACCAAGCTGTTTCTGGAGATCAAATTGTGTCATTTCCTCAATTATCTCTTTTTAACTGCATCCAAAATTTAGATTTTTTTTTATTTTATTCAATGACTTTGTATTAATGTTGCACAGTTACAAAGTGACAAACCCTCCAGCAGCAGGTTGTCCTCTAGAATATTTCCTCTTTACAACAAACTCAGTTAATTCCCCCAAGAAGACTGGTCGCTCGGAAGAGAGTTGGAAAAAGAGGACAGGATAAAGTGGAGAATCTTCGTGGGGAATAAATTCATCACTGCAGCTGGAACTGCCACCAGTTCAGCACTGAACAGGGTAAGGATATGTGTCACCATACAGTGTTTCATTGTTTAAGAGCATTTGGACTGAAAGCTCACTCTACAGTGACCAAACATCTCATTAGCAGAAGGAATCAGAAGGCAATAAGCATCATTGCTGAGGAGCATGTTATGTGGACAGAGGAGGAGTGTCCACAGTACATTTTAGTGATGAAAACTAGTTTCATTTATTTGGATCTGATTGAAATCATTATGTTCAATGACAAACTGGGTAAAGACTGAACCCAAAGTGTGTAAAAAGAGGTCAGTGAAAGGAGGTGGAGGAAGTGTCATGGTTTTGGAAATGTTTTCTGCGGCAGTTGGAGCTCTCATACAGCTACATGGCAGAGACAATACAAGTATCAGAACCTTCTTTGACAACACATGGTTCCTTATATGCATTCATCACTCAGTCAGCCAGCAATTTTCATGTCGGACAGTACCCCCTGTTGCATAACAGAACTGGTAAAGCAGTTCCTTGAAACAGAAAACATTGAAACACTGAAGAGCCCACATCAGAGTCCTGATTTAAACCCAATAGAAAAGCATTCACAGAACTGTGGACCAAAATCCCAGCAGAACAGTGAGAGACTAGTGATATCCGGTGGTCGCAGATGTGCTGAAGTCACCCATAGCAAAGGCTTGTGCACTTGCTACAGATTAGCCGCTGTTAAAAAAATTCAGAAAATATAGTTATAATCTTTCTCTGTGCTGCAGTCATTGCTGTTCTCTAAGGATCATCACATTCTTTGCAAAATAAAGCTTGTATGTTAATATACTTTGATTAATAGTCCCTGCTTTATCATGCTTGATTTTAATGGTAGATAAAGTAATCACTGGACTGCACGGTCCATAACCTTGAGGTATCCAGATTTTTTTTAAGAATGAGGAGATTTAGTAAATAATCTCTCTACAGATATAACCGACAATAAATGTTGGGCCACGGAGCCATTAGACTGGTTTGACTTGGTATTAATTCAAAGGACTTTACCCAAGCAACCCTGTCTCAGGTGGAACGAGAGATGCCCATGAATGATTTAGTGTCCTCACTCTCAGATAAAACTATTCCCTGTGGTCTTCCATAGTTATCTGCCATCCTGCAGCCTCCGATACTATATCCATTCACACACACATATGTGGGGACATATATACGTCCCCTAGCCAGCAATGGGCGCACGGCACCGTACCCCTCCCTAGCTAGGAGAAAGATAGGACTTGTCCTATCTTTTGCCAGAATACGGTGCCGTGCGCCATATATTACCTTGGAGAGGGGCAGGAGTGAGTGGTGCTCACCCCTCCTCTTTTCCCGGTTCCGACATGTGCCCCGCCGTTATAATGGGCACATGTCTGTGTGAGTGTAGCCTTAGATGGATGGTAGACACAGCCAGGAAGAATCAAATTCTATTGCTATAATGAAGTTCAAAACTACTGGGCAGTGTTGGGGAGGTTGTAATTTGGCTGCATCAGACTACATGCGGTCAATGTGAAGTAACCACTTATCTCTGTCTTTGATGTTGCACTCGTAGATAGATGACCTATATAAGCTTTAATGCAGCCAGAAATGTAAATGGAGAGGTCCCCGCCGCCCCCTCTATGACTCATCCACAGTCATGAATTCCCTGTGCACACTGTGACTTTCCATAAATGCATCACATTAAACTGGGTGATGCTGCAGGCGATGTATGGAAGTCTGGAGAAAGTGTGTGGGTGAATGGGGGTGGGGAGCAGTGTGTCTCCCATAGCTAAAATCAGAAACACAAAATAAGACTGCCTCCGCACTGACAAGAGGGGAACCCTGGGAGTAAGATAAAGGAGCAGTTATATTGTATAATGTGACACGAGCGACAATCCCTGACAACCTAAGGCAGTGATGGCTAACCTATGGCACTGGTGCCAGAGGTGGCACTCAGAGCCCTTTCTGTGGGCACTCAGGCCATCACCAGAGATGACTCCAGGTATCTTCCTTCAGTCCCAGACAGCCCAGGACTTGCTGTGCACAGAGTTATTTTAAAGTGACAGCTCTACCTGGGACTATTTTCTGCTTTATTGGTGTACTCAGGGGCTGGTATCAATGAAAACTGTGACAGAGAAGGGAGTATAAATCACAAATTACATTTCTGTGTTGGCACTTTGCGATAAATAAGTGGGTCTTTGTTGTAGTTTGGGCACTCGGCCTCTAAAAGGTTTGCCATCACTGACCTAAGGGGTCTAAAAAAACACTACCTGAACTATATAGAAGTATTATAAATACCTACAAACCAGACACAAAAATACATATGCAAAGCCTACATAAACCATAAATTTGTACCTACTACTAGACTGTGCAAACTTGGATTCAATCCAAAAATATAAATTTTATTGAATACACAAACAATTTCATCGTCACTATGACTTAAAACACCCATTACAAACATAATCAACAGATGGTAAACAGAGGAGGGGCACATCATGTTCCTAAATACAGTCATAACATACCGTCACAAGAATAAGCATCAGCAGCTGGCATATCAAATATTACATAATATCAATAAAGTGCAAATGCATATTCAAAAAGCATACCAACCAGACTGCATGTTGCATTTGAAGCAGAAGTGTCATCACACCACCACAGAACCCCGACGCGCGTTTCGTGGTTGCTTTCTCATGGGGTATTGTGGGGTAAGGCAACAGACTGTATGTCCTATATCACAGATGGCAAACCCTTTAGAGACTGAGTGCCAAAACTAACCAAACCCACTTATATATTGCAAAGTATCAACATGACAATTTAAGCAGTAACTTCTTGCTCCCTTCTCTGTCATAGCTTTCAATCATATCAGTATACTGAGAACATTAATACGGTAGTAAGAAGGAGTGACAAATTCAGGTTCCCCTGAAACCGGGCCTGGAGTCGGTGCTACAATGATAATCCAGATCTGCTCAAATGTTCCTATTACTCAAGTCTCAGGCAACAAGGCAAGTCCTGGGCTGTCTGGGAATCCATGAAGATACCAATAATCTATAGGTTGGGCAGGTAGTAAGGCTCAGAAGGGAACAAGTAAAATTTAGCTTTTTGAGCTCCGTTTGCACTGGATTGGGGTGCCTCTGAGGTACCAGTACAATTGAAACTCCCGAAAAATGACCACATTTTGGAAAGGGCACCCCTCAAAGAATTTATCTAGGGTTGTAGTCAGCATTTTAACCCCTGATTTGCTGGCCCAAATGTAAATACAAAGAATGATGCAGAGTAAAAATTGTTTTCTCTCAAATGTGCCATTATTGTGCCAAATGTAATTTTCCCAACTCATGCCACTGGAGACAAACACCCCAAAAATTATTGTGCGGTTTATCCCAGGTATGGCAATATTCCACACGGCTGGGCACATGGTAAGACTCAGAAGGAAGAACTTTTTTTGTCATGAAGGATTTGTAGATGCTCTTAGGGATCAGTACACTAAAAACCCCTGAGCACTTATTCCTTTTTAAAAGTATTTTAACCCCACAAATAGGCCGCAAAGATAATGGATAGTGCATAGTATAAAAAATATATATATATTGTGCCAAAATCATAACACTGAAGACAAAAAACACTCCAAAATCATTGTGTGGGTTCTCCTGGGTACTGTAATAATCTACAGGCTGAGCACATAGCAGGGATCAGAAAAGAAGGTGCGGCATTATGTATAAGCTGTGCAGAGTACTTTAGGGTAAACATTCTGGAAGGTGTGATATAGCCAAATCATTCCCTTATGCATAATCTAGGTTTTTCGGGCATGTTTCACAATGGTAAATGGTGACCTTCCTGATAACTCTTTTGGAACACATCCTGCACCTTTTTATGTCCTTCCCTGGCTAGCAGTTTGGGGAACTTCTCCTGGAAAGCTCTTTCCTGGTATAATACGTGTGGTCTCACTTCCAGAAGTACTGACACGCCTTCCTGGTCTCCAAAAAGCAAATGCTCCATTAGCACTTCGTAAAACTCCAGGAACATTCCACTTTGGTCTGCATACCGATATATCATGTATGCATTATACAGTGCATAAATTATCTGGGATTACACATGTGGGGCCCATAGAAGTCCCAGGCATTTCTACGTTACAAATCCTAGGGCCCCTTATTGGGAGATATGCAAGGTCACTGGGAGTTGAGTGGGAAGAGAGGAAAAAGGGGCAATCATCCTTGCTAGCTGACTCTGTATCAGAAGCCAGCATGTTGTAAGTTTTTTGGGATATTGTACACCTAATAGATGGCACAAAGAAAAGTTACACAAACTGCACCAAACTATATGGATGTACCTCATAGATCGTCTAGTTAATTTTCTTTTCTAGTTTGCAATCTGAGCAATCATGAGAGCTGAATTCATGTGGTCAAGTCGGGCTCGATACTGCATGCCTGGCTATTGCTAGAAAAGCACAATGGTGGTGATATCCAAGAAAAGCTTTCTCATTTCTTAGGGACAACAAGGCTACATTTATGGTAAATCACATCCAAATAAAGATTTGAAATAGTACATACTGGTAATTCCATTTCCAGGAGTCCACCATGACGACCACATGGAGGTTGGCCTCTGACCCCCTGCAGGGACAGGAAACAGAGGTTAAAATATTTCCCTTTAACCGAGACCTAAACCTTTAAAGGTCCTCGGTTTTAGAGCCATATCATTCCTGAAGGAAGTTTAATAAGTGAGCAATGTTGGGAAGATTCTGATCAGAAGGGGAGTCACCTGTCCATGTAATGAATCTTTTCCAAATCTTGTTTATATATAGCCATAGTAACTGGTTTGCGGCTCTTTTTTTCAAGTCCATCACCTTTTTTGATAACCCTCTGGCCATGAGGATCCTCCTTTTAAGTTCCATGCAGAGTTTCAGAAAAGAGGGATTGGGATGGAAGACTGGGCCCTGGTGCAAGTCGGACCTGTTACGGAGAAGAATAGACTGTTCTACTGCTAACTTCTGGAGATGAAAAAAACAGATCAGACCACCATGGAATGATCAGAATGATGTGGTCTCCAATTTCTGAAGGGTCCTAGAAATCAAGCACAATAGGGGAAAGCATACCCCAGTTAGAACACCAGTTTTGACTTACGAGAGTCTACTACCTGCGATTGATTGTGAGCCACTAAGGAGAATGAATTTCGTTTTGTCTTTCAGCATGTGGCGAAGGTTCGAGGCTTACCACATTTCTTGATAATGTCCTGGAAACCCCCCCCGCTTTATGGCCCATACGTTGGGATCTACCTGGTGTCGACTTAGGAAGTCTGTGGTTTGATTTTCTTCCCGCGAGATAGAAGGGTGAAACCTGCAGAAGATTGAAGATTTCTTCCTCATTGTGGAGGACCATGTTTGCTGAACATTTCCATCTGGAAGTTTTGCCCCCAGAACCTTAAGCATCCGTCTGTAGGCAGATCACAGAACATGGAGTCTCCTTGAGACAATGTCCAAAGTTTTTTACCTTTTTTCCACCGTACGAGAAAGACTTCCCTCTGAAAGAATTCTGCTTTTCCAAGGATCGATTTTGATAATCCTAACTTTTTAGCAGCCAGTCCTGGAAAGGCCTTGAATGGAATTGCCTCCAGGAGACACATTGGGGGTCATTTACTAAGGGCCCGATTCGCGTTTTCCCGACGTGTTACTAATAATCGAATATTTCCGATTTGCGCCGATTTCCCCTGAATTGCCGGGGGATTTTGGCGCACGCGATCGGATTGTGGCGCATCGGCGCTGGCATGCACGCGACGGAAATCGGGGGGGGCGTGGCCGAACGAAAACCCGACGGATTCGGAAAAACCGCCGCAAAAAAAAATAAATAAAAAAAATCTGTTGCGGAGCTTGCACTTACCTTCACTCAGCCCGGCTCGGCGTTCCGATGCTTTTCAGCGCAGCAGCGCCACCTAGTGGACGGCGGAGGAACTACCTTAATAAATCCCGGCCGGACCCGAATCCAGCGCAGAGAACGCGCCGCTGGATCGCGAATGGACCGGGTAAGTAAATCTGCCCCAATGTATCAATGCTGTCATTAGCCCTAGTAACCTCATAGCCTTCCTGATGGAGTAGACCGAAGAGAAAATGATCCACAAGATTTATTTAGTTTTTCCTCCTAGTTCTGGAAGAAAGGATTACTGTAAGGAAGAATCTAGATGCACTCCCAGGAACACCTTCCTTTTTTTCCAGGAACAAGAATTTCTCTAGGAATTTCATGCAAAAATCTCTGCTCTGAATTAGCTGGGCCTTGTGTCTACCATTATCAGAAAGTCATCAACCCATGGAATGATTTAGTGTCCCAATTCCTTTAGGGCCGCTATTTCTTCCATCAGTTTTGTAAAAATTTGGGGTGCAGAAAAATCCAGAATGGGAGGGCTACGAATTGAGAATGCAAATTCAAGCCACTAAGATTCTACTGCAAACCTCGACAGTTTGATTGCGAATAGGGACGCGATAATATGCATCTTAAGTCCATGGTGCACATGTATGTATCCTGATTTATAACTGTTGTGGACAATTTTACACTTCCACCTTATGCTGTCTGTATTGGTGCCAATTGTTCAAGAACTTGAGATTTATAATTAATCTGTAAGACCCATTGGGTTTCTTTATTAAGAATAATGGCAAGAAATGACCTGTTCTGTGTTGGGTGGTGGGTTACTTTGGTTATGACTCCTAAGGATATTACTTCTTGGACCTTCATCCACATTACTTCTATTAACTAGCTGGACCTCTGTTTTGAGATTCAGATCTATTTTGTAACCCTCTTGGATGATCATTAAAATCCAGCCATTTCTGGTTACTGACTTACACTGTGGATGGAAATGGAGAAGTCTCTCCCCCCACCCTGAAGTCATTGTTTTGGGACTGGTATAGACGAGGGGTTGAGTATGAATCCTTGTCCTCTGCCTTTGGGGTAACCATTTACCACCTTTGCCCTTTCCTTTGTATGTAGGAGGCTGTGATCTGAAGGGACAAAAAGAAAAGTTTTTCTTTTGCTCTTTAACGTCTGGAAAATCCCTCTTTTCAGCCTCACGTTCTAAGATGTCATCTAATTTCTGTCCTAATACCTGTAAAAGGGACATTAGAGAGCTTTGCTTTTAACTTAATGTCCCCATTCCAGCGTTCTATCCGCAGGTCCCTTCTGGTGGCATTAGATAATACTCCCTCCTTAGCTGCAAACCTTATCCACTTCCCCAAAGCATCAGCTAGAAACCCTGTAGCGGATTTTAGCATTGGTATGGCACCCAGGATAAGCTCCCGAGGGGTTTTTAATTTGACTAGCTCATTCAACCATAGGTATAGGGACCCCCAAACACGAGAGAGACAGAGACTAAGACCCCAATACAACAGCATAAAAGGTTGATCCACAAATTGGAATGCCCCTTTAAAAGGTACTTAATTAAACAGATATGAGGCTCAAAGTTTAAAAGCCACATCGACTGCACGTGCCCTGCCGTCTTCCAGAATCAATACACAATGAACTTTGAAAAGTCTCACTCACTCAGCTGATATGTAGCTGGGTCTACACACTAAGTCAGGAGTCCAGTGCCAGAGACAATATGGATGGCTAAAGTTTACTGAAGCAAGTGTAATCAAGTAACAGACCAAAGTTGTTAAAACTTGTAGTGGCTTGAAGTACCACGATCCGTCGGTAGGGCCTGGGCTTTAATGGGAAGTTCTAGGATAGAAAAAGATATAAGCAAAATAAATAAATAAATAACTGGTAAAGGGCTGTCCAAAATCAGACTCTCAGAGAGAAGAGCCACTGCCAAAACAGGAGTTTTCGGATTTGAAACCTCTCAGTCTTTTAGTGACCTGGGCTTCCCAGAGCCAGGCACCACAGGATATTGCTGATGAAATTTTTTGGTAAGGCCTCATGCACCCGTACCACCGCCATAGTAATGCATTACACACGGCCATTACAGGGGGAAAGACAGGACATGTCCTAACTTTTTGCCCTGTACGGAATAGTGCGGTGCCGTCCACGGAAGACGTATGTACAGCCGAAGACTCTACAAAAAATGGTCCAAAAAAGATGGGGCCCAGTATGGTGCAGCGTAAAAGGCCCCCCATGATAAATTGTATGTTCCCATACAAAACCGCTGTCACACAGATGCACGCACCCTATAGACCTTCTCCACACAGGACCCTGTATGCGGCACTAGGCCCAAAAGCACCAAGGACCCCAAAGTGCTCAGACTACAACACAGAGACTGTAGGACCCCCTGCACAGGTGCTGAGACTTCTGTCTGTCCCCGGCTCCTGCCTCCAGGCCCCTCGGACAGACCCCGGCAGCACAAGGTCCCGCGTTCCCCGCACTCTGACAGGATTTGGCGCTTCCCGCCTTCTCCGCACTCTGACAGGATTTGGCGCTTCCCGCCTTCTCCGCACTCTGACAGGATTTGGCGCTTCCCGCGCTGTGACGAGGCGGTGGGCGGCTGTTCTCTAGGACGTTCCTCTGTGGGCGGGGTACACAGGCTGTGACGTCGCGTTGCCGTGGAGACAGTATTACGCTGGACAGATGATGAGGTAGATGAGGTGGAGGCTCCGCTAATTCTGCGCCTCACACATCGCCCGGAGCAGCTCCTGCCCGACACAGCCGACTACTGGCCGGACATAGCCGACTACTGGCCCCGGTCCCGCACATCTCACCCGACAGGCGGGAGAGCTCACTGCGGGGAGGTGTGCGGGGACTGACTGCAGGTGAGACCCACAAGTGCTGCCTCACACCTCACCATACCGGGTGCCTCACATCACATCTTATCATGCCTCACATCTTATCATGCCTCACACCTCGTCATACCTGGTGCTTCATCATATCTTACATTTCAATGTACCTGGTGCTTCACATCACATGTAGGTACTACCTCATGCCTCTCGTAGACGGAGGCTTCTCTATATACTGTATATATGAGACTTATAGATGGGATGTAATGTCTTCACCTGGGACTTATAGATGGGATGTAATGTCTGCACCTGGGACTTATAGATGGGATGTAATGTCTGCACCTGGGACTTATAGATGGGATGTAATGTCTGCACCTGTCACTTATAGATGGGATGTAATGTGGGCACCTGGGACATATAGATGGGATGTAATGTCTGCACCTGTCACTTATAGATGGGATGTAATGTGTGCACCTGGGACATATAGATGGGATGTAATGTCTGCACCTGGGACATATAGATGGGATGTAATGTCTGCACCTGTCACTTATAGATGGGATGTAATGTGTGCACCTGGGACATATAGATGGGATGTAATGTCTGCACCTGTCACTTATAGATGGGATGTAATGTCTGCACCTGTCACTTATAGATGGGATGTAATGTGCGCGCCTGGCATGTATAGATGGGATGTAATGTCTGCACCTGGGACTTATAGATGGGATGCAATGTGCGCGCCTGGCATGTATAGATGGGATGCAATGTGCGCGCCTGGCACGTATAGATGGGATGTAATGTCTGCACCTGGGACTTATAGATGGGATGCAATGTGCGCGCCTGGCACGTATAGATGGGATGTAATGCGTGCGCCTGGCACGTATAGATGGGATGTAATGTGTGCGCCTGGCACGTATAGATGGGATGTAATGCGTGCGCCTGGCACGTATAGATGGGATGTAATGCGTGCGCCTGGCACGTATAGATGGGATGTAATGCGTGCGCCTGGCACGTATAGATGGGATGTAATGCGCGCGCCTGGCACGTATAGATGGGATGTAATGCGCGCGCCTGGCACGTATAGATGGGATGTAATGCGCGCGCCTGGCACGTATAGATGGGATGTAATGAGCACGCCTGGCACGTATAGATGGGATGTAATGTGCGCGCCTGGGACGTATAGATGGGATGTAATGGGAATCAATACACAATGAACTTTGAAAAGTCTCTCTCACTCAGCTGATATGTAGCTGGGTCTACACACTAAGTCAGGAGTCCAGTGCCAGAGACAATATGGATGGCTAAAGTTTACTGAAGCAAGTGTAATCAAGTAACAGACCAAAGTTGTTAAAACTTGTAGTGGCTTGAAGTACCACGATCCGTCGGTAGGGCCTGGGCTTTAATGGGAAGTTCTAGGATAGAAAAAGATATAAGCAAAATAAATAAATAAATAACTGGTAAAGGGCTGTCCAAAATCAGACTCTCAGAGAGAAGAGCCACTGCCAAAACAGGAGTTTTCGGATTTGAAACCTCTCAGTCTTTTAGTGACCTGGGCATCCCAGAGCCAGGCACCACAGGATATTGCTGATGAAATTTTTTGGTAAGGCCTCATGCACCCGTACCACCGCCATAGTAATGCATTACACACGGCCATTACAGGGGGAAAGACAGGACATGTCCTAACTTTTTGCCCTGTACGGAATAGTGCGGTGCCGTCCACGGAAGACGTATGTACAGCCGAAGACTCTACAAAAAATGGTCCAAAAAAGATGGGGCCCAGTATGGTGCAGCGTAAAAGGCCCCCATGATAAATTGTATGTTCCCATACAAAACCGCTGTCACACAGATGCACCCTATAGACCTTCTCCACACAGGACCCTGTATGCGGCACTAGGCCCAAAAGCACCAAGGACCCCAAAGTGCTCAGACTACAACACAGAGACTGTAGGACCCCCTGCACAGGTGCTGAGACTTCTGTCTGTCCCCGGCTCCTGCCTCCAGGCCCCTCGGACAGACCCCGGCAGCACAAGGTCCCGCGTTTCCCGCACTCTGACAGGATTTGGCGCTTCCCGCCTTCTCCGCACTCTGACAGGATTTGGCGCTTCCCGCGCTGTGACAAGGCGGTGTGGGCGGCTGTTCTCTAGGACGTTCCTCTGTGGGCGGGGTCCACAGGCTGTGACGTCGCGTTGCCGTGGAGACAGTATTACGCTGGACAGATGATGAGGTAGATGAGGTGGAGGCTCCGCTAATTCTGCGCCTCACACATCGCCCGGAGCAGCTCCTGCCGACTACTGGCCGGACATAGCCGACTACTGGCCCTGGTCCCGCACATCTCACCCGACAGGCGGGAGAGCTCACTGCGGGGAGGTGTGCGGGGACTGACTGCAGGTGAGACCCACAAGTGCTGCCTCACACCTCACCATACCTGGTGCCTCACATCATATCTTATCATGCCTCACACCATATCTGGTGCCTCACATCTTATCATGCCTCACACCTCGTCATACCTGGTGCTTCATCATATCTTACATTTCAATGTACCTGGTGCTTCACATCACATGTAGGTACTACCTCATGCCTCTCGTAGACGGAGGCTTCTCTATATACTGTATATATGAGACTTATAGATGGGATGTAATGTCTTCACCTGGGACTTATAGATGGGATGTAATGTCTGCACCTGGGACTTATAGATGGGATGTAATGTCTGCACCTGGGACTTATAGATGGGATGTAATGTCTGCACCTGGGACTTATAGATGGGATGTAATGTCTGCACCTGTCACTTATAGATGGGATGTAATGTGTGCACCTGGGACATATAGATGGGATGTAATGTCTGCACCTGTCACTTATAGATGGGATGTAATGTGTGCACCTGGGACATATAGATGGGATGTAATGTCTGCACCTGTCACTTATAGATGGGATGTAATGTGTGCACCTGGGACATATAGATGGGATGTAATGTCTGCACCTGTCACTTATAGATGGGATGTAATGTCTGCACCTGTCACTTATAGATGGGATGTAATGTGCGCGCCTGGCATGTATAGATGGGATGTAATGTCTGCACCTGGGACTTATAGATGGGATGCAATGTGCGCGCCTGGCATGTATAGATGGGATGCAATGTGTGCGCCTGGCACGTATAGATGGGATGTAATGTCTGCACCTGGGACTTATAGATGGGATGCAATGTGCGCGCCTGGCATGTATAGATGGGATGCAATGTGCGCGCCTGGCACGTATAGATGGGATGTAATGCGTGCGCCTGGCACGTATAGATGGGATGTAATGTGTGCGCCTGGCACGTATAGATGGGATGTAATGCGTGCGCCTGGCACGTATAGATGGGATGTAATGCGTGCGCCTGGCACGTATAGATGGGATGTAATGCGCGCGCCTGGCACGTATAGATGGGATGTAATGCGCGCGCCTGGCACGTATAGATGGGATGTAATGCGCGCGCCTGGCACGTATAGATGGGATGTAATGAGCACGCCTGGCACGTATAGATGGGATGTAATGTGCGCGCCTGGGACGTATAGATGGGATGTAATGTCTGCACCTGGGACTTATAGATGAGATGCAATGTGCGCGCCTGGCATGTATAGATGGGATGCAATGTGCGCGCCTGGCATGTATAGATGGGATGCAATGTGCGCGCCTGGCACGTATAGATGGGATGTAATGCGCGCGCCTGGCACGTATAGATGGGATGTAATGTGTGCGCCTGGCACGTATAGATGGGATGTAATGCGTGCGCCTGGCACGTATAGATAGGAAGCAATGTGTGCGCCTGGCACGTATAGATGGGATGTAATGCGCGGGCCTGGCACGTATAGATGGGATGTAATGCGCGCGCCTGGCACGTATAGATGGGATGTAATGCGCGCGCCTGGCACGTATAGATGGGATGTAATGAGCGCGCCTGGGACGCATAGATGGGATGCAATGTGCGCGCCTGGGACGCATTGATGGGATGTAATGTGTGCGCCTGGCACGTATAGATGGGATGCAATGTGCGCGCCTGGGACGCATAGATGGGATGCAATGTGCGCGCCTGGGACGCATAGATGGGATGTAATGTGTGCGCCTGTTATGTATAGATGGGATGCAATGTGTGCGCCTGGGACTTAGGGACTGTGTGAGTCACATTGTTCATGTTTTTGTTGGAGCACTCCTGGCTCTGAAGGGTTAAATATCTGCACCGCCAGTAAACAACAGTATACAGTGGCTGTAATAGAGCAATGATTCATAAGGCTGCTGGGATGTGTCGTCTGATTTGTGACTGGATACGACGGTGAATGGCTGTAAGTAATGCCGCCATACAGCGTGTAATATCCGCAGCGTTATTGTCACTGAATTCAGCAGAAGAGTCCTGTGTAGTTGTCTGGCGTTTTTGGTCGGAGCCCACTCAGCGATGGCCCTTCTCGTATTTGAGCCTGGTCGCTGCACCGTCCCTGTCTTCTGGGAGAAATGTTTTATAATTCCTGATGGATTCTGGAGCGACTCCTCGTGCACATTCACATTTATTTTACACGAGTTCTAACTTTCCACGTGCAGCGCAGATGGGACATTGCTTGGATACTGATTAGTAGTTGTAACACCTGATATATTGTCCTGGTAGTTGTGGTAGATACTTTTTAATATTATGTGATTTCACTGTCTTTATCCTGGTAGCCACGGAGCATTGTGTATTATAATGACAGCTGTGCTACATTGTATATGTGGTGATATATTATCCTGTAGCAGTGGTGCAGTATGTACTGTATTATAAGAACAGCTCTGGTACAGTGGGGCTCATTTACTAAGGGTTGCGCGCTGAACTTTTGTCGGACCGTGCACTGTTTTCAGGGCTAAAACTGCTTGTACAGGTATTTAAGAAGTGTCTGCGCTGGGATTATGTTGCATGCTATCCTTTTTTTTGGCTTCCATGTGACACAAATTAGGGGGTGGGCCATCGGACAGTCCAACTGATTCGGACTGAGTGCTGTATTGAACTTTCAAATTGTGTCGCAAACCCCTAGAACTTAGGTGCACCACTAAAAAGGTAGTGAACTTTGTGGGGAAGCAACACGTGCAGGATATCGAGCGCACGATCTTAGTGAATCGCCAGACGGTGCATTATAGTCAGACAAGGCACTTTCTGTGAACTCCAGTGACCTGTAAGTAAATGTGTCCCATTATTGTGTGTAATAATTTGTAGTAGGGGTAGCAGTAGCAGAAGTGCAGTGCTTTGTAACATATGTTATGTAGTAGGGGTAGCAGTGGTCCAGGGCTATGTAGTAGGGGTAGCAGTGGTGTAGCGATATGTAGTAGGGGTAGCAGTGGTCCAGGGCTATGTAGTAGGGGTAGCAGTGGTGTAGCGATATGTAGTAGGGGTAGCAGTGGTCCAGGGCTATGTAGTAGCGGTGGTGTAGTGCCATGTAGTAGGAGTAGCGGCGATGGAGCTCTATGTGGTAGGAGTAGCGGCGATGCAGCTCTATGTAGTAGGAGTAGCGACGATGCAGTGGTCCAGTGCCACGTAGTAGGGGTAGCAGTGGTCCAGTGCTATGTAGTAGGGGTACAGCCTTGTATAACTCTTACTGTATATAGTGGCAGCTCTGTTGCTTGTGTATGGCTGTCGATTTCCTGCTCCACTCGTTAATGATGATGAATGTTGTGACGGCGCTGTGAGTACGTGGTACAATGCTGCTGGCGGATCTGTGAATGAGCCGCGTGTTATTGTATCAACACAGGGACAGCTTCCAGAAGCGGCTGGCTCTGTCCCATACGAGCTTGGAGGATATTAATGACGGCAGCGTTGGATTGTATCAGTGATCCGCTCTAGATGCAGCGGACTGTGAAATGATGCTGCTGCTGCCGCCACTTGTGATACTTCATTAAGAGCAGCTGCCAGGAACATCCTCCTCATCCGCTGGTGCTCCAGAAAGCTCATGGCATGAATCTTGGCATCAATTCTCAGATTTCATTTCTGCAAGAAGATGCTCAGAATGCTGCAGAGCGGAGGCTCAAGCTTCTCTGTGCAGCCCGGAGCAGAGGGATCAGTCTATGAGAGGAAAAACAGAGAAGGATTTCATATAGATAGACACTGGGAGGTACCAATGAGTGGATGTTTGATCTGGAGACCTAGCCAGCACCATAGTAGACTTTTGTTATTGTCTCTGAAGTGTTTGTGTTTGGTGTGCTACAGTTTGTAAAGGTTCTTGGTGTTTAGCTGTGGACCCTCACAGAGATCTTTCCCCTACGCGCACCACCTCGATTAAGGTAGATAGGAAAGAAGATCAATAGCTTTGAGGACCAGGAATGCTAACAATGATAGCTTACAAGGGGGCTGCACTGCTTCCTGGTCTGGGCTATTCAATCCATTGACACAACACATTGAGGCTTATTTACTAAGGGTCGCAGATCGCACTTTCATCGGACTTTCTGACATTTTCATATTTAACGGGTTTGCGCTGGGATTGTGTCGCACGGGATCTCGGGTGCACGATCTTAGTGAATCGCGGCACAGTGCATTATACACGGACAATGCACTTTCGGTGAACTCGGATGGAAGGGTGAGTAAATCTCCCCCATTATCGTCTTTGTCCTTCTCTTACCAGACCACAAACAATGTCATATTATATCACATTGTCCCCTCTTATGGACCCTACTTCTTGCACTGTCAAATTTTCTTCTTCCCCTTCTGAACTCTTTACCCAGTCCCCATCCCGTTATCCTCCTGTGCGGTGGGCAGGAGTATTCGTGTTTACTAACACTGTTTGTGTAACAGTCCAGATCCATAATGGGGGTAATCAATTTCTCATAACTGTATGGTGGATTTTATTCCTGATTGTGATGACTCTTCCTCGATGGCAGCTCCTACCGTTGTGGCTTAGGTCGTACAGCTGCTCGTAGACGTGTCCCTAGAGGCGGTTGCATATTAAAGGAGATGTATATTGCATGAGGCAAGTTGTGGTTGTAAGATTATTAGTGTCATGGAGGGAAATCAATACGAACGATAAAATGTTAGAGAGACAGGTGGTGTTAGGATGCAATCACTTCCATCCTTCAGGGAGGGAGAATGACAAAAACTGAATGTAAACCCCTGGAGACCCTGTGAGAGGGTCGGCATGATTGGTGGAGTGTGGGTCACACGGCGTTGCTGGTGGGAGAAGACACTGCTTAAACGTCTAGTACGTCTTCCATCACCTTCTGTACAATGGGCACCTTCAGGTTCTTCCTCTGTTTTTTCATTTCTCGTACAGTTACCTGTGAATGAAGATTTATCGGTCTGTAGGAACTTACTATCGACCTTGTGTGTCAACATTTTTACCGATCTCGAACTTATGCTCACCTCTCATGTCCCTAACTTTGTCAGAAAGCTTCTCTTTGTGAGTTGTTTGATTTACATACCTAATCCCCCCCCCCCCCCTCTTGAGAGATGCTGCTATCAGAGGGGTGTGATCTGTGTGATCAGGACTAGGTCAGGCCAGGTTTTCAGCCTCTAAGAAATGTCCCCATTCACTGACAGCAAGCAGAAATCTTAATAGTACTGAGGAATAAAACATAACAGGAATAAGTTTAGATTTTTGTACCCCTACCAAAGCTTGTGCTTTGTGCTCCATGCTGCCACCTGTAGATGAGAGCAGGATCAGTGTTTGTGCAGATGTGTCATATATCCAGCTATAATCCCTGGTGCTGGATGTCACTGTGACACAGTAACGCAGCTCTGCAGTGTCTTTTCCTGATGCTTCGTTTCTCTGTCTTACTCCGTCTTCTCGTCCCTTTGTAGGTGACTCCGATTTGTTTGTGACATAGCGAGGATCTCTCCGAACTCTCATGAGTCATCGGACTAATCTTTCCGCTAAACAGCAAGCAGCAGAGACCTTTCCGGTGAGTGCCACATCTCGCAGGTATCAGGATAGTGACATTTAACCCCTCACTGCCTCCAGCCTTAAGTTATCGAAACTCAGGATGGCAGCAGCTGACCATCAGATTTAATTCACTGGCATCTCATCTGTGACGATGCTGCTTAATAATCTTTATATATAGCAACAACAGCTACAGAGCGGAGGCCGTATGCTCACAAGAGCTTACAATCTAGGAGGAAGAAGGAGTGAAACAAGAGAAGTGAGGGCCCTGCACTCAAGAACTTACTATCTATGAGGAGATAGGAGGATACCAGGAGTGGAGACCTTGATCACAAAAGCATACAATGTATGCGGAGATAGCGGGACACATGAGAATTGTGGGTCCAGATCACAAGAGCTTACAATCTATGAGGTGAAAGGGGAACACAAGAGGAGTGAGGGTCCTGATCACAAGAGCTTATAATATTTCCCTCTTTTATGATAGCATATGTACACAGCTGTACAAGCGTATATACACCGCCTCCACATCATATACATTACGATACCAAGTCAACAGCCACTCTACACTGTACGGTGCTGTGCTTGGAAAGAAGTAAAGAGACTGCAGCGGTCACCTAGGCACTACAGTCTCTTGAATAGGTAAGTCCCAGACGACCCCTTAAAGGGAACCTACCACTACGATTCTACCTATAAAGGTAGATCGGGTGGTAGGTGGATGTAAGGGACGTGAGGATAGCTCTTTTTAGAGCTAATCCTCACGTCCCCGCTAACTTTTAATAAACTTTATTCCCCTATTATGTAAATTTACTTATGTGGCTACTGGGGCGTGGAGTAGCCAGGCACGAGGCTACACAGCGCGACTACTCCACGCCCCAGTATCCACGTTACTCCTCCTACCCTGTGTGTGCGGCGCGCAGCATCCGACAAGCTGGAGTTCTGCACGTGCGCAGTAGCTCCGGCCTCAGAGCTGTGGCTGCTCAGCCGCAGAACGCCAGCATGTCGGGCGAGGGCTCGCAGCTACGAGGAGCTGCGTGCCAAACACACAGGGTAGGAGGAGTAACGTGGCTACTGGGGCCGCATAAGTACATTTACATATTAGGGGAATAAAGTTTATTAAAAGTTAGCGGACGTGAGCTATCCTCACGTCCCTTACATCCACCTACCACCCGATCTACCTTTATAGGTAGAATCGTGGTGGTAGGTGCCCTTTAAAGGGTGAGAGTGGATCATCCTGCAGGGGAGCTGGTCCTGATCTGTTATTGAATTCTGCAGAGAGTTCCTTTAGAATGACATAGAAAATAGTTACCCTATGATTTATCTGTACAGAGATTTATGGGCACTGATGTCAGGGCAGTGTCTGCCGAAACCTGATTGTAAGGGAATCGGAATCAGAGAATAGAAGCAGAAAAGCAAGAGTTCCAGGAGTCCAGAGATGAAAGGGAGATTAGTGACTATTAATGAACTTCTTCCCCTTGTAGTGGTGTGTATGGTATAGACTCTTCACTATATTGCCATAACATTGCCATTAGTATTGCTGATTTATTATGGAGTCACATATTCTCCCTTAGTGCAGGATAAGGGGGGCGGCTCCTTCTCAGCTGCCCCCGAGACAAACCCTGTCAGGAGTTAAGCGGCACAGCCCCTGGGGTCCAGGCATCACCAGCGCCCCTACGCTGCCTCTCATTAACCTGTAATTATCTGCAGACACCAGGGAGCTGATCTGCCGTTTAGATCTCGTTCTGTGCTGCCTCCAAGGGATGAAGTTTAATCTGCTCTGAACGCTTCAGGACCAAATTGTTTATCAGCTCCGGACAGAGCACTTGTCATTCACATCGAAAAATCCATCATCAGTCATTGGTGCCGGCGGCAGAAACTGTAAGGAGCAGAAACTGAGAAGAATAGAGATAGTGCAGTTGTTTACAGCAGATGCTTTGTTGTAATGTAACTATAGGAACCTCATTATAAATTATTAGAATTTTAGGGCTTCAGAGCCATCTCCCCTGAGATCCGAGGTGCCCACCATTTAGGAGTTTCCAGAAACCGAAGCAACCAGTAACTGGCTAGTGGATAAATTGGGGTAAATATTATTTTTGAGAAGGTCAATCTCTCCGAAGTCCTCTTAAATATAATGATACATTTTTCTCCCACACAGTTATATCATTGATCCTCAACCA
Organism: Engystomops pustulosus; assembly: GCF_040894005.1. NCBI lineage: Eukaryota > Metazoa > Chordata > Amphibia > Anura > Leptodactylidae > Engystomops > Engystomops pustulosus. Next base: position 17,281,384 of record NC_092419.1, read on the forward strand.
TGACCGAAGAGTCGGACTGCAGATTCAGCAATCTCAGCCAGGACCAAATCACCATCCTCCATCAGGTTCTGACTGAGGTCACCCCCATCCACGGCAGAGGGAACTTCCCCACCCTGGAGGTGAAACCCAAAGACATTATCCACATGGTGAAGGAGCAGCTCATAAAGAAGAAGATAACTATACGAGACATCCGCCTCAATGGCTCCACGGCCAGTCACATCCTCATGCAGCAGAACGGGACCAGTTGCAAAGACCTGGACATCATCTTTGGTGTGGAGCTTCCAAACGAGCAGGCCTTCCAGACAGTGAAGGACATTGTCTTGGACTCTCTCTTGGACTTTCTTCCCAAATGTGTCAACAAAGAGAAGATCACTGCCCTCACCATGAACGAGGCCTATGTCCAAAAGATGGTGAAGGTATCCACAGACCATGACCGCTGGAGCTTAATCTCTCTATCCAACAACAGTGGTAAGAATGTGGAGCTCAAGTTTGTCAACTCTCTTCGCAGACAGTTTGAGTTCAGCGTAGACTCTTTCCAGATCATCCTGGACTCTATCCTCAATGTCTACACAGACGAGGACATAGAGTTTAGCCCAGAGAACTACCCTGCTGTGCTAGCTGAGAGCATGTATGGAGATTTCCAGGAAGCAATGGAACATCTTAAGTGTAAACTTATCGCCACAAGGAACCCTGAGGAAATCCGAGGGGGCGGACTGCTCAAATACAGCAACCTCTTGGTTCGTGACTACAAGCCAGCCAGTGAGACGGCGATCAAGTCTTTGGAGCGCTACATGTGTTCCAGGTTCTTCATTGACTTTCCTGATGTGACTGAACAGCAGAGGAAAATCGAGTCTTACCTGCGCAATCATTTTATTGGAGAAGAGAAGAGCAAGTATGATTATCTGATGACTCTGCGCTCCGTGGTCAATGAGAGCACAGTGTGTCTAATGGGCCACGAGCGTCGGCAGACTCTTAATATGATCACCATCTTAGCTCTGAAAGTCCTCGGAGAACAGAACATCATCCCAAACACGGCCAACGTGACGTGTTACTACCAGCCCGCCCCCTACATGAGCGACAGAAACTTCAACAACTATTACATCCCTCAAGGACAGTCAGCCTTCTTCTACCAGCCCTACCAGTTTCACATACACCTGCAGAGCGGCCTGGTGTAGGGAGCTGATGACTGTGAAATAAAGCTGTACCTGAGCGCATGATGAGAAATGACTGTTCTGCAAATATCACTTTATGTACAGACTTGGGGGGGCTGGATAGTGTTATACAGGTTACATATATAGAGTAGTCCTACATGAACAGAGGACCCAATCTGTACATGAATTACACAGAGCTGCACTTACAATTCTGCTTGAAACAGTGACCCAACTTGTAGACAGACACCTTTTAAGAGCTTAGCTCAGCTTGTGTATTGAATGCTTGGAACAGAGCTGCACTCACTATTCTGCTGTTCCTTAGTAATGTATGTAGACATCTAACTGATGTTTATGGAGGTGCATTCTGTAGGTGACCTGTATAACGCTATTCACACCTGAGTCCGTGTTTTGATGTGACGACTCCCTCCCTCTGCAGCGGGGGATGTCTGCTGTCCGTCCTCAGATGCTTTGACCAACCCCTTCTATTTTTATTGAGTGCCAATGCTGAGGTGCCACGTGATGGGACTTGTGTCATTATGGTCGTCTTATGTTGCTGTTTGTGGGTTCAGTAGTGAGAAGTGATTTTCTATGTTATGTTGGACCTTTTGTGTTGTGTGTTACCCAGACTGAGGGGTTGGGGAGTGAGACGACTGTGTGCTGTCAGCTCTAGGGTCTTAGGATCACCTGATAGCTGCCCCCATACAGGTACATACTCAGCTTGGATAAGCATGTGTGTGTTTATGATGGAGCCACTTCCAGGGAGGATCAGGCATTGAAGTTCCACGTGGCCGATCCATAAAGCACTGTACTCATTAGATGGTTGTCGGGGTTCTTTGAAGGGTATGAGTACATTTCTTGGTAATGTTATACATTTTCCTTCACTACTCACATCCAGAGCTGCATTCAGTATACTGAAGATTTTCTCTTACCTGTCAGAACAACTGGTTCTGCTGTTGTGCATCATGGGAGATGTAGTGATCATCAGTGCATCGGCTCTGCGCAGGTAGGAATGGTCCTTCCAGCACATGTCTGACCCATTCCAGGTCATAGTAACCTAGAGGCTTGTGGATGCAGCTCAGGATGTGACTTAAGTATAAGACAGAATCCACCCCTCATAATTCGTCAATGGGAAGTTGGATAGGTTTATGTGATGTACAAGGTGTTCCCATACTTTCCTAATGATTAGAAGAAACTCCAGAGCACCCTATGCACATGGGGTGCCGAAGGGGGGGGGGAGTGACACTTCAGGTGCCCCATGTAACAGGTTCCTATGTATAGTTCTGTGCGCTTCCTAGATAATGACCCCCACCTTGTGCAATGTCCTCTCTGACCACAAGGGACATGACCACGTTCTTTGCTCAGTTTTCTTTGCCAAAGAGAAGTTTTAAGAGATCCAAGTGCCTGTGTGTCCTACGTGATATGTGGATCTCTGCAGGGTACCCCAATACTGGACCCCACCCCCAATGTTCTGCCTGGGGGCCCAACAATGTGAATGTTTCTACTGTTTTGTCTGAAGTGACCTGTACATAAATCTGTGCTAGCGGGGGAGCTATTTTTTTTACGGATGATGAATGTGCAAACTTGTTCTTGTTGATATTATTGTTCATGTTCTGGACTTAAAGGGTTATACTACATTTTGCATCATTTTACAGTCCTTTTGCAGATACTTTGTCATGTTTTTGTCGTGTTTTTTTTGTCATGTATTCTACTTCAATCACATCCGAAGCTGCTTTCAAAGTTCTGCTGGTTGTCCTCGATAATGCACTGATCTCCTGCGGCTGCAGCACTGGATGTAACTAGAGTAGAAAAGACGATGTCACTTGGGATCTACTAATTGGGGTTTAGGGGCTGCGGTGGTTTCTGTTATAGATGAGAAATTTCTGGAAACTTTATTACATGACACTATTACAGGTACTGAAAGGGGTTGTCCGGATATATGATATTTGTATCCTAGCCTTTACTTAAAGAGGACCTGTCACTCCCGAACCCCCCCCCCCCCTCATCCTGTCCCCAGACCCTTTATATTTATTGAATTTTTATTAAAATTGTGTTTTGGATCGTTTTAAACGATCCGACCTCTTATCAAATAAGAGGTCGGATCGTCGTACAAGTCCCCCCTAGCAGTCGGCCGTATTCATTAGGGGGCCGGCCGACACACCCCCTCCACGCCTCTTAATGAATACGGCAGACTGCTAGGGGGACTTGTACGACGATCCGACCTCTTATTTGATAAGAGGTCGGATCGTTTAAAACGATCCAAAACACAATTTTAATAAAAATTCAATAAATATAAAGGGGCTGGGGACAGGATGAGGGGGGAGCTAATCTGGTGGGGGGTTTTCCGGGTGTGACAGGTCCTCTTTAACTCTGTCCTCACCTCTGATGTCACATTGATGGTTCCCCAGTCGTGTTAGGCTGTAAAGAGCAATGATGACGGAGGCATGAGAGTGATCATTTATAAGTTTATTTTTTTATTTTTATACCTGCTCATACAGGCTGCTAAAAAAAAGTTTTTGGACAACCCCTTTAATTGAATGTCTCATAATTGACCTCTGCAGTTTTCAGACCCTCGTGGACAGAACCCTTATGTTGTGGGAGTAGTCCTCTTCCTGAAATCTCTGACATAATTGATATAAACGAGAGACCGATCATGGATTTTATTTCATCTCCTGAGGGGGGGGGGGGGGTTGGGGACTTGGACGAGGTGCATAAATTCAAAACAATTCATAGATGAGGTATATGGCATAGACTCCCTGTAATAACACCCCCTCCACTGTGCCACAACATGGTGACGCTCCCTCCACCAAGCCATGGCATAGTAACATTCAATTTAGTGGTCCAGCACATTGTGACCTTGTCTGCAGTGGGTTCACTACATGGTCCTGTTATGGGATACATTATGAGGTGACCACATGGCTGTGTTGGCTACATGGCCCTGTCCATATTAATATCTATAGTGATGGTTCTGTTGTCTGCGCCAGTCTTGCTGCATGGTAATGTTCCTCTGGTGCCCCGGCTATCCTCACCGGCTCGCGGCGCCCTGGGCCTTGGTTCTTGTGGAGTCTTTACATGTTGAGTTCTTTTGCTGCAGGGCGACTGATCTGCACCTTACATTGTTCCTGAATCCTGTACATATCCTGTGAAGATTTCTCAGACGTTGTATGAAATCTGATTTATACTTAGCCAATAATAAAGCTTTAAGACGAGCGGGCGGACTGTAATGTGGTTATTACAGCTCTGTCTGAATGGTGATTTATGAGCCTCTTGTATTGTCTGTAGATCTGAGCTCAGATTGTGCGCCGTCTGTACATCAACCGCCATCGCAATCCTTTAAGATGTGGTACCCTGTGCCTAGCAGTGGGGTGGATGAGAGCAGTACACGGGAGGGGGCAAGCTCGGGCTTGTGCTGGTCTCCAGGGCTCTCCGCTCGGAATTACTGTGCCATCTATATAATTGTATCAGAGACTCTGGAGACATGGTATTGATTGCTCATAAGCACTGAGTGTACCAAAATATCTCCAGCGAGACCCTGGAGGGGGCACATCAAGAGAGTTACAAAAAAACTCTTGCCTGTTCCGTACATGGTACCACCATGGGTATATGACTGAAGGAACTCCTGGGGAGCAGCAAGACCAGGATCCCATCCAGTAAACCCCATCACTCTGAGGTAACATGACAGGTTGGTGCTTTGAACAAGGCCTTGCTTCTGACCCATCCCTCGCTCCATGGCTTCTAGGCACTATCACTGTGTCCTGCTCCTGGTACATCCCTCACTCCGTGGCTTCTAGGAACTATCACCGTGTTTCTGGTACATCCCTTACTCCGTAGCTTCTATGCACTATCACCGTGCCCTGCTCCTGACACTTCCCTTGCTCCGTGGCTTCTAGGCACTATCGCCCTACCCTGCTCCGGACACTTCCCTCGCTCCGTGGCTTCTAGGCACTATCACCCTGCCCTGCTCCATCCCTCGCTCCGTGGCTTCTTAGCGCTATCACCGTGCCCTGCTCCTGACACGTCCCTCGCTCCGTGGCTTCTAGGCACTATCACCGTGCTCTACTCCTGACACATCCCTCGCTCCGTGGCTTCTAGGCACTATCACCGTGCTCTACTCCTGACACATCCCTCGCTCCGTGCCTTCTAGGCACTATCACTGTGCTCTACTCCTGACACATCCCTCACTCCGTGGCTTCTAGGCGCTATCGCCGTGCTCTGCTCCTGACACTTCCCTCGCTCCATGGATTCTAGGCACTATCGCCGTGCTCTGCTCCTGGTACATCCCTCGCTCCATGGATTCTAGGCACTATCACCGTGGCCTGCTCCTGACACTTCCCTCGCTCCATGGATTCTAGGCACTATCACCGTGGCCTGCTCCTGACACTTCCCTCGCTCCATGGATTCTAGGCACTATCACCGTGCTCTGCTCCTGACACTTCCCTCACTCCGTGGCTTCTAGGCACTATCACCGTGCCCTGCTCCTGACACTTCTCTCGCTCCATGGATTCTAGGCACTATCACCGTGCTCTGCTCCTGACACTTCCCTCGCTCCATGGATTCTAGGCACTATCACCGTGCCCTGCTCCTGACACTTCTCTCGCTCCATGGCTTCTAGGCACTATCGCCGTGCTCTGCTCCTGACACTTCCCTCGCTCCATGGCTTCTAGGCACTATCGCCCTGCCCTGCTCCTGACACTTCCCTCGCTCCATGGATTCTAGGCACTATCACCATGCTCTACTCCTGACATATCCCTCGCTCCGTGGCTTCTAGGCACTATCGCCGTGCTCTGCTCCTGACACTTCCCTCGCTCCGGCTCCACTTCCATGATGTATCGGATTCTATGGCAACGGTTACATGTCATATATTTGTATTATAATTGTTCTGTTTATCTTGTGTTGTCTTGGAAACAAAGCGATACTAAATGATATGACTTCAGCGACATTAATTATGTCATTAGTGTTAGGACAGGCAGCGAGTCACTCAGACCCTCCACTGGCCAAGCGCCGGCCTCATTGTCATGGTGATGATGCAGTCACTGAGGTTTAGGTGAAATCCAGAGGAATCAGATATAATGAGAGAAACTTAGGGTGCGGGGGGTACAGAGTGAGCAGTCAGGGGGTGTCGATATAGGGTGGGTGGGGGTACAGGGGGAGCAATCGGGGGATGTTGATCTGGTGGGGGTACAGAGGGAGCAGTCGGTGTAGATATAGGGGGTACAGCGGGAGCCGTCGTGTGTCGATCTGGTGGGGGTACAGCGGGAGCAGTCGGGGAGGGCCAATATAGGGGGTACAGCGGGAGTAGTCAGGGGTGTTGATATAGGGGGGTACAGAGGGAGCAGTCAGGGGGTGTTGATATAGGGGGGGTACAGAGGGAGCAGTCAGGGGGTGTTGATCTGGTGGGGGTACAGAGGGAGCAGTCAGGGGGTGTAGATATAGGGGGGTACAGAGGGAGCAGTCAGGGGGTGTAGATATAGGGGGGTACAGAGGGAGCAGTCAGGGGTGTAGATATAGGGGGGTACAGAGGGAGCAGTAAGGGTTGTAGATATAGGGGGGTACAGAGGGAGCAGTCAGGGGTGTAGATATGGGGGGTACAGAGGGAGCAGTCAGGGGTGTAGATATAGGGGGTACAGCGGGAGCAGTCAGGGGTGTAGATATAGGGGGGTACAGAGGGAGCAGTCAGGGGTGTAGATATAGGGGGGTACAGAGGGAGCAGTCAGGGGTGTAGATATAGGGGGGTACAGAGGGAGCAGTCAGGGGGTTGTCGATGTAGGGGGGTACAGGGGGAGCAGTCAGGGGGTTGTCGATGTAGGGGGGTACAGAGGGAGCAGTCAGGGGGTGTAGTTATTGGGGTTATTATGGAACTCGTAAGTCGGCCCCATCATCTCAACACTAAGTCACAGCGCGCTGCCAAGCGCCTTCTCTCAGCGGCCGGTATCGAGGCCGGGCAGACGTCACAGCGGCACATTATGCAGCACACGGGGCAGATAATCATGTGGCTGCAATTCTATGGCACAGGCTCGTTACCAACACAAGAAGAAAGAGAATATCATTTACATAACTTACCCTAATTAACGACTAATGTGTAACTATTGTGACAGATAAATGAGATGTTGGTGGAGCGCTGGGCCATGGAGTCATTACTCTCATCATCCCCACAATGAAGACTAAAGGTGGAATTACTATTCATCCAGAGAAGGAAACGCAACCTTCTTACCACCCTGATCAATAGTAATAAGACACCCCCCCCCCCCCAGTGAGTTACACACCCCTTCATTTTACTACCTAAGGTCACGACATATCAAGTGAAGGAGGCGGGGCTGTGACTACCTCTCACACAGGATATACAGGCAGTGGGCGGGGCTGTGACTACCTCTCACACAGGATATACAGGCAGGGGGCGGGGCTGTGACCACCTCTCACACAGGATATACAGGCAGGGGGCGGGGCTGTGACTACCTCTCACACAGGATATATAGGCAGGGGGCGGGGCTGTGTCTACCTCTCACGCACCACCTTAGACCGGCACAACCGATGGTCACGCACCACCTGAGTCCGGCACCACCTATGGTCATGCACCACCTAAGACCGGCACAACCTGTGGTCACGCACCACCTGAGACCGGCACAACCTGTGGTCACGCACCATCTGAGACCGGCACAACCTGTGGTCACGCACCACCTGAGACCGGCACAACCTGTGGTCACGCACCACCTGAGACCGGCACAACCTATGGTCACGCACCACCTGAGACCGGCACAACCTATGGTCACGCACCACCTGAGACCGGCACAACCTATGGTCACGCACCAGCTGAGACCGGCACAACCTATGGTCACGCACCAGCTGAGACTGGCACAACCTGTGGTCACGCACCAGCTGAGACCGGCACAACCTGTGGTCACGCACCACCTGAGACCGGCACAACCTGTGGTCACGCACCACCTGAGACCGGCACAACCTATGGTCACGCACCACCTGAGACGGGCACAACCTATGGTCACGCACCACCTGAGACTGGCACAACCTATGGTCACGCACCACCTGAGACTGGCACAACCTATGGTCACGCACCACCTGAGACTGGCACAACCTATGGTCACGCACCACCTGAGACCGGCACAACCTATGGCCACGCACCACCTGAGACGGGCACAACATATGGTCACGCACCACCTGAGACCGGCACAAGCTATGGTCACGCACCACCTGAGACCGGCACAACATATGGTCACGCACCACCTGAGACCGGCACAACCTATGGCCACGCACCACCTGAGACTTGCACAACCTATGGTCACGCACCACCTGAGACCGGCACAACCTATGGTCACGCACCACCTGAGACTGGCACAACCACTGAGCACGCACCACCTGAGACTGGCACAACCTATGGTCACGCACCACCTGAGACTGGCACAACCACTGAGCACGCACCACTTGAGACTGGCACAACCTATGGCCACGCACCACCTGAGACGGGCACAACCTATGGTCACGCACCACCTGAGACTGGCACAACCACTGGCCACGCACCACCTGAGACGGGCACAACCTATGGTCACGCACCACCTGAGACTGGCACAACCACTGGCCACGCACCACCTGAGACGGGCACAACCTATGGCCACGCACCACCTGAGACCGGCACAACCTATGGCTACTGGGGCCTGGCACTTTCTAGGATTATTCTGGCCCAGTGTCTCAGTGTCTTTACGTGCTGCATGTGCGCAGGAGATTATATACAGGAATGACCTATAACTCGCACCATCCCTGTAGCGCCACCCAGCGCCTCCCCAAGTAAATATTTGTGCTGTTGCCTGGATACCACCGATCCTCTCAGTCGTTATTTGATCACATGACATCATTTTATTTGCCGGTGATAGAAAGATATATTCCCAGCGAGAGCAGGAGACACAGACAACCACATAATCCGGGTTTCCAGTAACCCTATTCCGTAATCCTGTCTACCGGTAACCCAAACCTATAATCCAGACTACCGGTAACCCAAACCTATAATCCAGACTACCGGTAACCCAAACCCATAATCTAGACTACCGGTAACCCTGCCCCGTAATCCTGACTACCTCTAACCCAAACCCATAATCCAGATGTAATCCTGTAACGCCACCACGTAATCCAGACCATTGGAACCCTGACCCGTAATCCTGACTACCATAACCCTACCCCGTAATCCTGACTACCGCTAACCCAAACCTATAATCCAGACTACCGGTAACCCTGCCCCGTAATCCTGACTACCTGTAACCCAAACCCATAATCCAGATGTAATCCTGTAACGCCACCACGTAATCCAGACCATTGGAACCCTGACCCGTAATCCTGACTACCTGTAACCCTATCCTGTAATCCTGATTACCGGTAACCAAATTCTGTAATCCAGACTATTTGTAAATCACCTACAGTCCATACAATCTTCTGTATAATGCACTTGCAGCACAGTTGTGTAGGTGAATATATTCATGGAACTGTCTATATATTGTGTACAACTTATTACTGAATGTATTTGCTTGAATAAAGATTTTCACATCATATACAGACTATTGTCCCATTACCCAGCACAGAAGCTGCATACACAATACTGCCCTGCCCAGTATACAGCCCCCCGAGCCCCCCCCCCCCCCCCCCCCGCAACACAACAACACAGATCAGTACATTGTGTTATAATAACTTTATCTATAAAATATAAGAATACAACAAATAAATATCATCCACATCTGCTACTGCTCCCTGGTATCAGCCATTCCATCCCGGGGAGAGGAGACTGTACGGGGGGGGGGGGGGGGGGAGATACAATCTATTACTCTCTGTTAACAGCCATTACATCCCGGGGAGAGGAGACTGTACAGGGAGGATACAATCTATTACTCTCTGTTATCAGCCATTACATCCTGGGGAGAGGAGACTGTACAGAGGGATACAATCTATTACTCTCTGTTATCAGCCATTTCATCCTGGGGAGAGGAGACTGTACAGAGGGATACAATCTATTACTCTCTGTTATCAGCCATTACATCCCGGGGAGAGGAGACTGTACAGGGGGATACAATCTATTACTCTCTGTTATCAGCCATTACATCCCGGGTAGAGGAGACTGTACAGGGGGGATACAATCTATTACTCTCTGTTATCAGCCATTACATCCCGGGGAGAGGAGACTGTACAGGGGGGGATACAATCTATTACTCTCTGTTATCAGCCATTACACCCCGGGGAGAGGAGACTATACAGGGGGGATACAATCTATTACTCTCTGTTATCAGCCATTACATCCCGGGGAGAGGAGACTGTACAGGGGGGGATACAATCTATTACTCCCTGTTATCAGCCATTACATCCCGGGGAGAGGAGACTGTACAGGAGGGATACAATCTATTACTCCCTGTTATCAGCCAGGACAGGTAGGTTAGCAGCATCGTCTCCATCATGTAACTGAGCTCCTCTTATAACGCTCCGGCACTCCGGCACCCATTTAGCACCATGTTGGGTGTCCTGCGGGTGTTAGCGCATGGCTCCGGTCATGCAGGAGAGGCAGGTGCAGCAGGCACATAGTCCCAGCACTGCAGATATGGTGGCAGCGAGCCGTGATTGTCTCTGGTACTTGAGCGCCTTCTTCACCTGCTGGTTGGACTGGGAGATGTAGTCCATGGTGTTCAAGACGTTGTACTCGATGCTATTGATAATGTCCTCCTGCTCAGACACCAGCAGATCAAGTTGGATGAAGAGTGAGTGCAGCTCAGTGATCTGGGCCTCCAGGTCCAGCAGCTGCTTGTGTCTCTCCTGGGCCATGGCCAGGTGCTGCTTGGCCTTGAGGATCTCCAGGTCGTGGCCCACAATCTGCGGTGCCATGGGGCTCCCGATCAGCTCATTGATCTCCTCCTCCTGGAGGTCCAGGCCGGCCAGCTCCGCCTGACGCACGATCTGCTCCTTCAGTTTCCCCACGTAGCGCGTCTCGTTGATGTAATGTTGGGACATGACCTCCCGGAACCTGTTGGTTAGGACGGTGAACTGACTCTGACGGATGCGGTGCTCGGCCATCCAGTTCTTGTCGTCCTGGGCCAGGCCGCTCTTCATGAGGCTGAGCTGAGCCTGCAGGGCTTTGGCCTCCGAGGTGAGCAGGGTCTTCATGAGTCCTAGTTCTTTCTTGCCCTCGCAGATCTTGGCCTCGGTGGTGCTGCACAGAACTTCTTCTTGTTTGCTCTCGATGCTCTCGGCCAGGGTCTTCAGCTTGCTCAGGGCCTGAGAAAGGCCGGAGACCTCCTGGAAGAAGACGTCCATGCTGCTGGTCTCTCCATCTTGGAAGACAGGATTGTCAAAGGCTAGGTGGTCCTCAAAGTCCAGGAGGTCCCGGCCGGTTCGGTTCTTGAGCTCCTCCAACCTGTCCTTCATGATGTGTGACAGCGACGCCGCACTCACTCAGCTTTTCCATGAGCTCATCCTGCCGTGTGCTTCCAGCTCTGCTGCGTCAAGTCGAGCTGCGGGAAAGTTTTTTCCTCCCAGACCGGGCAAATATTGACGGAGGAGTCTTGGCTCGGGGACGGTTTGCTCTTCTGGTCACATGTCGTGTGTTTCAGGTGGTGGATGCCAGAAGTGGGTGGTACGGGTGCTGCTGCGGGATAGATGTCGTGTCTCCCAGCAGGTGATGAAGGGATTAACCTGGGAGACGTCCTCCTCCGTGTAGGGTCAGAGGTCACCCACAGCCTCAGGCACAGAGGTCACAGCTGCTCCCCCCCCACATAATGTGCGTAACGTGAGGAAGCCCCATCCATATGGACCACGGAGGAGCCTAGAGGAGCGCTGCCGGGATGTTCTGGAGTAAGGTCCATAGTCCAGCCAAACCTAGAGGTCCAGAACCCCAGAACAGACCCCCGCAACTTACAGCCCCCTGAAATGTGCTACATAATCCAGAGGACCCCTGCAATACACGCTGAGCCCCAGAAGACAGTATCACACAGGATAGGATGAGATACACAGCTCAGCAGGCAGTATCACACAGTATAGGATTAGATACACAGCTCAGCAGACAGTATCACACAGGATAGGATTAGATACACAGCTCAGCAGACAGTATCACACAGGATAAAATTAGATCCAAAGCTCAGCAGTATCACACAGGATAGGATTAGATACACAGCTCAGCAGACAGTATCACACAGGATAGGGTTAGATACACAGCTCAGCAGACAGTATCACACAGGATAGGATTAGATACATGGCTGAGCAGACAGTATCACTCATGATAGGATTAGATACATAGCTCAGCAGACAGTATCACAGGAGAGGATTAGATACACAGCTCAGCAGACAGTATCACACAGGATAGGATTAGATACACAGCTCAGCAGACAGTATCACACAGAATAGGATTAGATACACAGCTCAGCAGACCGTATCACACAGGATAGGATTAGATACACAGCTCAGCAGACAGTATCACACAGCATGGAATTAGATACACAGCTCAGCAGTCAGTATCACACAGGATAGGATTAGATACACAGCTCAGCAGACAGTATCACTCATGATAGGATTAGATACACAGCTCAGCAGACAGTATCACACAGAATAGGATTAGATACACAGCTCAGCAGACAGTATCACACAGGATAGGATTAGATACATGGCTTAGCAGACAGTATCACACAGGATAGGATTAGATACACAGCTCAGCAGACAGTATCACACAGGATAGGATTAGATACACAGCTCAGCAGACAGTATCACACATAGGATTAGATACACAGCTCAGCAGACCGTAGCACACAGGATAGGATTAGATACACAGCTCAGCAGACAGTATCACACAGGATAGGATTAGATACACAGCTCAGCAGACAGTATCACACAGGATAGGATTAGATACACAGTTTAGCAGACAGTAACACACAGAATAGGATTAGATACACAGCTCAGCAGACAGTATCACACAGGATAGGATTAGATACACAGCTCAGTAGACAGTATCACACAGGATAGGATTAGATACACAGCTCAGCAGACAGTATCACACAGGATAGGATTAGATACACAGCTCAGCAGACAGTATCACACAGGATAGGATTAGATACATGGCTTAGCAGACAATATCACACAGGATAGGATTAGATACACAGCTCAGCAGACAGTATCACACAGGACAGGATTAGATACACAGCTCAGCAGACAGTATCACACAGGACAGGATTAGATACACAGCTCAGCAGACAGTATCACACAGGATAGGATTAGATACACAGCTCAGCAGACAGTATCACACAGCATGGGATTAGATACACAGCTCAGAAGACAGTATCACACAGGATAGGATTAGATACACAGCTCAGCAGACAGTATCACACAGGATAGGATTAGATACACAGCTCAGCAGACAGTATCACACAGAATAGGATTAGATACACAGCTCAGCAGACAGTATCACACAGGATAGGATTAGATACACAGCTCAGCAGACAGTATCACACAGCATGGGATTAGATACACAGCTCAGAAGACAGTATCACACAGGATAGGATTAGATACACAGCTCAGCAGACAGTATCACACAGGATAGGATTTGATACACAGCTCAGCAGACAGTATCACACAGAATAGGATTAGATACACAGCTCAGCAGACAGTATCACACAGGATAGGATTAGATACACAGCTCAGCAGACAGTATCACACAGCATGGGATTAGATACACAGCTCAGAAGACAGTATCACACAGGATAGGATTAGATACACAGCTCAGCAGACAGTATCACACAGGATAGGATTAGATACACAGCTCAGCAGGCAGTATCACACAGTATAGGATTAGATACACAGCTCAGCAGACAGTATCACACAGGACAGGATTAGATACACAGCTCAGCAGACAGTATCACACAGGATAGGATTAGATACACAGCTCAGCAGACAGTATCACACAGGATAGGATTAGATTGTGGAGTTCAGCTTCTGGGGTGGTGAATAGGATGCAAGAGCAGCAGTGTGGACTGACACGTTAGTGTGAGGTGCAGGCATTGGATTAGGCTCATCTTTTGGCTGCGTTGCCTGTACGTCATCCCTGGGCGTGCGTCATCGTTGAGCAAACATAATGAAGATTTAATGAAAGACTCCGGCAGGGGAGATCGTATGATAAATGAAGGAGATGTGGGAGATTTATCAGAAGTTCTTGAGGTAAAATTATTCTAGTTGCCCATGGAAACCAATCAGATCTCAGCTTCCATTTTATAAACAGCTGTGGGAAAATGAAAGCTGAGCTCTGATTGGTTCCCCATCCTTATGTCATGTGTCCCAGTGTCACGGTGCTTGGTACGGGGGAACCGGAGGGCTGTCCTACAGCCTGGCAGGTCTCCAGCAGGGTGGTGTTGGCAAGAAATGATGAGGGAGAGGCTGCTATAGCGGTTCTCCCTGGGGCAACCCTTTGGGGTCTGGAGTCTCTGTGTAGTGGACTGGGTGCCCGTGATGGTGACAGCCGTAGTAGCAGGGACCAGACGGAGGCAGACGTTGTCTAAAAGCAACTTACAGTTCTTTATTGGAACCGACAGGAACAGTGGATAACGTGCCAAACGAATCTTAACAATGGTAGGATGCTGGGGATGCACTTGGAGAGGGAACCACAGGGATTGATCACCAGTCTGGATGCAGAGGGCAGGCTGGGAGGTAGCTGGGTCCTAGTAGGATGCTTCAGCTTGTCCTGGGTTACTTCAGATATCACCCTTGAAGGTAGGATGATATCCCTTTTCTTCTAACTCCTCAGAGCGGCTCAGGCAGTCAGCTGGCTCTCTTACTCTGCTTTGTCTGACTGGTCTCACTGACCCTTCTCTGTCTCTCTCCTCTGACTGACGCCTGTCAGACTTTTCTGATCAACTGTTCTCTCTGTCTAGTCTGCTTCACCTCACTAGACTCCCTGACTGACTGCCTCTAGAACTTTCCTGACCAGGGGTTTTCTTACTCCCACTGGTCAGGTGGTGTTTACTCCTCCAATTACATCCCAGCTTACAATACAATAAGATAACAGGTGTGATTGGCCGATGGAATGACATCACATTAAACAATTAACTCCTGCCTTACCAAGCTGCATCTACCGCTGCAGAGTTCCCCGTGTTGTGTAGTGACCTGCTGTGGGGTTGATCAGACCAGTGAACCCCCCTATCACAGACTCCTCCCACTATGGAGCCTCTGATCATGACACCAGTGAACTCCCCTATCACAGACTCCTCCCACTATGGAGCCTCTGATCATGACACCAGTGAACCCCCCCCATCACAGACTCCTCCCACTATGGAGCCGCTGATCATGACACCTGTGAACCCCCCGTCACAGACTCCTCCCACTATGGAGCCGCTGATCATGACACCAGTGAACCCCCCCCATCACAGACTCCTCCCACTATGGAGCCGCTGATCATGACACCTGTGAACCCCCCGTCACAGACTCCTCCCACTATGGAGCCGCTGATCATGACACCAGTAAACCCCCCCCCATCACAGACTCCTCCCACTATGGAGCCTCTGATCATGACACCAGTGAAACCCCCCCCCTATAACAGACTCCTCCCACTATGGAGCCGCTGATCATGACACCAGTGAACTCCCCTATCACAGACTCCTCCCACTATGGAGCCGCTAATCATGACACCAGTCAACCCCCCATCACAGACTCCTCCCACTATGGAGCCACTGATCATGACACCAGTGAACCCCCCCCATCATAGACTCCTCCCACTATGGAGCCGCTGATCATGACACCTGTGAACCCCCCGTCACAGACTCCTCCCACTATGGAGCCGCTGATCATGACACCAGTGAAACACCCCCCCCCCATCACAGACTCCTCCCACTATGGAGCCACTGATCATGACACCAGTGAACCCCCCCCCATCACAGACTCCTCCCACTATGGAGCCGCTGATCATGACACCTGTGAACCCCCCGTCACAGACTCCTCCCACTATAGAGCCGCTGATCATGACACCAGTGAAACACCCCCCCCCATCACAGACTCCTCCCACTATGGAGCCACTGATCATGACACCAGTGAACCCCCCCCCCATCACAGACTCCTCCCACTATGGAGCCGCTGATCATGACACCAGTGAACCCCCCATCACAGACTCCTCACACTATGGAGCCACTGATCATGACACCAGTGAACCCCCCCATCATAGACTCCTCCCACTATGGAGCCGCTGATCAAGACACCAGTGAACCCCCCCATCATAGACTCCTCCCACTATGGAGCCGCTGATCATGACACCAGTGAACCCCCCCATCATAGACTCCTCCCACTATGGAGCCGCTGATCAAGACACCAGTGAACCCCCCTATCACAGACTCCTCCCACTATGGAGCCGCTGATCATGTCACCAGTGAACCCCCCTACCACAGACTCCTCTGACTATGGAGCCGCTGATCATGACACCAGTGAACCCCCCATCACAGACTCCTTTCACTATGGAGCCGCTGATCATGACACCAGTGAACCCTCCCATCACAGACTCCTCCCACTATGGAGCCGCTGATCATGACACCAGTGAACCCTCCCATCACAGACTCCTCCCACTATGGAGCCACTAATCATGACACCAGTGAACCCCCCATCACAGACTCCTCTCACTATGGAGCCGCTGATCATGACACCAGTGAACCCTCCCATCACAGACTCCTCCCACTATGGAGCCGCTGATCATGACACCAGTGAACCCCCCATCACAGACTCCTCCCACTATGGAGCCGCTGATCAAGACACCAGTGAACCCCCCATCACAGACTCCTCTCACTATGGAGCCGCTGATCATGACACCAGTGAATCCCCCATCACAGACTCCTCCCACTATGGAGCCGCTGATCATGTCACCAGTGAACCCCCCATCACAGACTCCTCCCATTATGGAGCCGCTGATCATGTCACCAGTGAACCCCCCATCACAGACTCCTCCCACTATGGAGCCGCTGATCATGACACCAGTGAACCCCCCATCACAGACTCCTCCCACTATGGAGCCACTGATGATGACACCTGTGAACCGCCCATCAGACTCCTCCCACTATGGAGCCACTGATGATGACACCTGTGAACCCCCCATCAGACTCCTCCCACTATGGAGCCACTGATGATGACACCTGTGAACCCCCCATCAGACTCCTCCCACTATGAAACCGCTGATCCTTGCTGGAGGAATTTCTACCAGTGGTATGTGATGACGTGGGATCTGCCACCTGCCTTCTGAGGTCCATGACTACAACTCTCATCCTCCTCCATCCCCCATGTCGCACTCATTGGCTATAATTAGAGGATCTGGCCTATGACTGGGGGTGGAGCCAGTAATCCCACATCCCTTTAATTATCCGCTCCAGTTCCAATGTTTACAGTGACGGTCATTACGGTTAATCCTCTGCTCACGGCTTCTCCTGAGGGGATCGCACGTCCGCTGGGATCAGTGACGGAATCAATTGGAAACGCTTGATTGTTAGTAGCTGTGCCGAAACATGTCAGATAATGCGGCAACTGCCCCGTGTGACCCCCACCCTGTGCCCCCCCCCTATAATGCAGCAACTGCCCCATGTGACCCCACCCTGTGCCCCCCCCCCCCCCCCCCCATAATGCAGCAACTGCCCTGTGTGAGCCCACCCTGTGCTCCCCCCCAATATTCTACTCCATCAGCTTAACACAGTATCTGGATTATTAAATAATCATTCAGTTTGGGGTTTAGGAGTCCAGAGGGCAGGGTATGATATGGGTAAGATAGAGACAGAGGCTGCTGAGATGAGAAAGATCTATCTCACCCCAAGTGCTTTATCCCCATCAGTACAGGTCAATGCTTCTCTATAAAGTCTTATTCCTATATTATTCCTGTTGATGCATCTGCATGATGGAGGGGTAACACTGGCATACAAAGAGACTGCTGCAGATAATGGGAAGTTTCTATCTCACCCCAAGTGCTTTATTCCCATCAGTACTTCTCTATAATGTCTTCTATTATTCCTGCTGATGCTTCTGCATGATGGAGGGGTAACACAGGCATACAAAGAGACTGCTGCAGATAATGGGAAGTTTTTTTTTCTCACTAAAAGTGTTTAAGTTCCAGCAGTGCAGGTCCACAATCTCTATAACCTCTTATATGATCCTGCTTTTTAGTGTTAGGTGAGACACAAAAAGGCAGCAAGAAATATGAGGAAGTTTCTATCTCACCCTAATTGCTTTATTCACAACAGCACAGGTCAGCTTTTCTCTATGATGTTTGATATGACCCTGCTGATTATTGTGGATGAGAGGAGAGACAAAGATACAGAGACAGAGGTTACTGCAGATAATAATAAGCTTCTATTTCACCCAATGTGTTTGATTTCCAACCCTACAGGTAATTACTTCTCTATAATGTCCTATCGGACCCTTCTGATGCTTCTGAATGATGGAGGAGACAAGCAGACAGCGGCTGCTGGAGATAACAGGAGGTTTCTATCTCACCCCAAGTGCTTTATTTCCATCAGTACTTCTCTATAATGTCCTATATGATCCTGCCGATAATTCTGGACGAGAGGAGAGGCACAGAGGATGCTGCAGATAAGAGGAAGTTTCTATTTTACCTAAAGTACTTGTGACAGACCCTAAGCATGCAGTGGAAGAAGGTAATCCTTAATAACCGTGTGTGTAATTGAGTAGGTGTAATTATCTATTGACGGACGTCCCTCACAATCATCACACGTAAACACTTGCGTTTTTGTTTGTGAAACCTTTAATTAAAAAAAATAAATAAATCATAAAACAGAAGCGTTAAAAAAAAAAAAAAAAAAAAAAAGAATCCTAAAAGGGACGAAACGCACATTCGCCACTTCATCCTAAAAACCGATTCAGAGCGGCTCTGGTCCACTTCACGTGCCTGATATGAGACACCGACGGGGGAGGGGGACGTGGAACGTCTAAAAATCTAAAATTCTCAATTTATATGGATTTTCAGATCTACAGGAGACACAACCCCCTAGAACAGAACCTGAATCTTCCAGTTGTGGAGTTTTTTTTTTTTGTATCTTCCCTCCTTTCTAGTCTATTCCTAAACATCCTGTATGCGAAAGGCTCCGGCGACATCTACAGAGGAGCAAAGAAAGATTATGGGAAGACAAAAGAAAAAGTACAAAAAACTAAAGATCTAGAAAACACGACTTTACAAATGTACAACGTTCTTTACAAAACGGCGCGCGCTCATTGCATATAAATAGAACATTTGGTGCGGCCGACGACGCGGCCATAAAAAACATCCCTGAAGTAGTAAGAACCTGAGACAGCCGGACGTACAGCAGAGACCCCCCCCACCCCCAGCGCCATGGGGGGCACAAATACTGTGGTCACATCAGGGCCGCAGCCCCAACAAATCTACCCCCATAATAATCACCACCCTATAAATTATAAACCCATGATCCTCGCTCTATGGAAAAGAATAACACAACAAGACACATTGTATCCAAGCAGGAAACAAGCGCCGGGGAATAGTGGGGGGGCATCCAGGGGCGCAGACACTACTGGAGGGGGACAGGCTCCTCACATCATCTATAGGACTCCTTCCATCATCTTTAATCTGCAGCAGAGACAGACAGTCCAGTGTACAGAATACACATCAGTGCAGCATGGAGAGGCAGTGTACTGTACAGCAAAAAAATACATGTCTGTGGAATAGAAAGGTAGTCTGCTATACAGTAGGGAATACATGTATTGTACAGCACATATCACCTCTGTGTAGCACAGAGAGGCAGTGCACTGTACAGCACATAACACCTCTGTAGCACAGAGAGGCAGTGCACTATACAGCACATAACACCTCTGTGTAGCACGGAGAAGCAATGTAATGTACAGTACATAATACCCCTGTGTAGCACAGAGAGGCAGTGCACTATACAGCACATAATACCTCTGTGTAGCAAGGAGAGGCAGTGCACTATACAGCACCTAACACCTCTGTGTAGCACGGAGAAGCAATGTAATGTACAGTACATAATACCCCTGTGTAGCACAGAGAGGCAGTGCACTATATAGCACATAATACCTCTGTAGCACGGAGAGAGAGAGTGTACAGCAAATAACACCTCTATGTAGCATGGAGAGGCAGTTCACTGTACAGCACATAATACCTCTGTGTAGCATGGAGAGGCAGTTCACTGTACAGCACATAATACCTCTGTGTAGCACAGAGAGGCAGTTCACTGTACAGCACATAACGCCTGATCACACATGGCAAACAGGTCTAGTTGTTGCGCTACACTCCATCCGCAGTGGGCGACATGGCAGACTCTGAAAGTTATTGCTTTATCTGGGATAACAAAGGGAAAAACGGAGGCAGAGGAGAGATCCTTCTGTCTGTACATGATATGAGCCCCCCATGAAATGATTACCCACAATGCACCAGGTGGAGACCCCCCCCCACTGTAGGAGACACAAATACCCCCCATCCACATAGGAGTCCCCAGCGCAACCTCATATAATCCCAAACACACACCGCGCCAATCAGAGATACAAGGCTTCAAATATGGCACAAATAAAGGAAACACATAATGGGGAGCAGCTCCTGCCCCCCAGAACACAATGGTACCAGACCCACTACCTCCACTACCTCCACAACCGCTCAACATATAATGGAAGGTTCTGCGGCTTCTGCCCTTTCCTCATAATCCCAGGGGGTCCTGGCGCCCATCACTGTGTAATACAAGACCCCCTGCGTCCCAGATCACACAAAGATCCAGAAACCTCCAATGGCGAGTGGCGACATCCCGCGGCCGCGCCCCGAGCCCCCACACACGTCTTGGCACTTATTCACATCAGAGAAGATCCACAGGAAAACACAAGCATTTTTCCAGAGTAAATCTAGTTTTACTCCAGTCACACCCAAAGCTGCTTTCACGATGACAAGATGCGACTAAAGAACACAAAGTAACTTAAAAGAGATCTCCCCTCAGAATCCATCCTGATAAACCTCGGACATTACTCATAGATCCAGGCACCGGGACTGTGGTATCATCTAATATTTCTTATCCATGGCCTCCGTCCTTCTAAAATCAACTTTTACTATTATGCTAATGAGTCAGAAGGGCTCTGGGGGTGTTACCAGAGCCCCTCTGTGCTGCAGCTTTACAGGCTGTTACACTGTGCAGGAGCACCCCCTCCCCGTGTTACATTACATCAGGTGGGGGAAGAGAAAGTCTAACACAGCCTGTGAAGCTACAGCATGGAGGGGCTCTGGTAAAACCCGCCCAGAGATCTTTTGACTCATTAGCATAATTATAAAAGTTGATTTCAGAAGGAAGGAGGCCATGGATAACAAATAGAAGATTCCCAGTAATTGCCCTGTGTTTATCAGGATAGATTCAGATGGTAGAACTTGCCACCAGCTTTTACCCCGTTATTCTACTATCCCCATCAGGTCAGGGATGAAAGGTCCTTTCTAGAATTCCCTCTTTCATGTGAAGTCAGCAGAGACGAGTCAGTCTCAGAGGTTGGAGGGGGAGCGACACTTTAGACTTCTACATCACAGGTTCTATAGAAACTAAAGCCCCAGTTTTTCCCTTTCAAATCACACCAGGCTTGTGGTTCTAGGAGCTACAGAACCAGGGATATAGGCAAGTAAAATTAGAGTTTGGAATGTGCATTGGGAATCGGAAGTTTAACAGCACATACCTCTGGTCCTGTAGCGCAGAGAACCACAAGCCAAGTGCGATTGTAAAGCGAACAATCTCTTCTTCAATACAATACCAGAACTATTCTTCAAGCTGCTATAAAAACCAAGTTACAGGCATCGAAGTGGATGGTCCCACTGCAGCGTCTGAACCCGATTCATCACGAGTGGCGTTATTTCATACCCCCATTTATTGGTCTATAAAGTACACAGAACCATGGTTCTGGTATCAGATCAAAACTCCATCAGGTTTGTGCTACAGGGGGTAAAATACATAGTATGGAATCGGATCTTCATCTGCAGAAAAGAGGAAATTCTAGAAAGGTCATGTCATGGCGCGGCTGTTGGTTTAGTGGGTTACAAGCTGCTGACGGGTTCCCTTTAAGTACAGCAGAAGAGATTCGCTTATGTGATGTAGATTTATCCTGCAAAAAAATAAGTGGCGGAGAACCCAAACATACAAAAAGGGGGAACACAGGAAGGGATCAGCAGGACTTCTTCTAGAAGCAGAATTTTTGAGTCACAAGAATAAAAGTGACCCAAACCGGAGTGTAGTTGGTGCGGATACAGAGTCACAGAAACTCAGCGAGGCAATGCGAGATCTCCTGGTGGTGGAGGATCCGGAAGCCCTTACACGTCTGACTGTGAGCACCACGGCGAATACCAAGCACCAAGTGTCCATAAGTCAGGACTGTAAACGTGTATGGGGCACCTGCAGACGTCCACGGACGTACTCTGCGAGTAACAACCGTAAACTCGGAAAAAGCGCGGTGGGAGGGGCCATTTGTTGGCATGGCTACACGACCACGGATTCAGCGGTCGAGCATTCACGTCTGTACACTCCCCCCTCACTGAGATATTGGCGCAGCCCCCCCAGATACGAATTCTTAGCACCGGCCCTCATCAGTCGTCTACGATCCACAGGATACTCCTGACCCAGGACGAGGGCAGCACCAGGATGAAAGGGAAGCAGCCACAATAAGCCAGAGAGGAGCACCAGGCCCGACTGCTACCAAACACATACAATAAATATCCACTTAATGCAACAGTAACAAATGTCATGCGATGTGCAGCTCCGGAGTGCAAAACCCTGGGAACCCCCCTCCCCCATGACTACGTGCTGCCCCTAGTGCACCTCACATATCTACAGCCCCCGGGACCTGCGTCCTTGTGTCTTCACGACCCGTCAGAGGTAGATTGAAGCTGCCAATGCAAATGTAAAAACAGCCCCCGGAGCTTCTGCCATCCCCCAGTCGCAACGCGCAGAAGCAAAAAAAAAAAATCATATGTACAAAGGCACAGGCACTACAGAGCCGAAACAACACTCATCCACCGGCGCTAATACATTTGGCATTGGAAGTTTTGTATATTGTGATGCCCCTCCCCCTTCAAAACTAAAAAAAAAAAAAATTTAAAAACTGTAAACATTTAGGAGCTGCCATCCGGAGTCTTGTGCAAAAAAAAAAAAACTTCTGTACTTTTAGGCATAAAGTCACAAAAACCCCATATAAAATCTCTATAAAAGGTGCAGGACGCTATAATACACGGCCGGCGGTGCTGCGTCCCGCGTCTGTAGTGTCGGATTTCCGTAGCGGTAAGTAGTCTAAGGCTGATGGGGAGTGAATACTTTGACAACAGCGTCAAAAAGAAAGCACCAAGTAAAACAGTCCGACCACAAATCCTACATGGTAAGATCCCTGCAGTGTAATCCCGGGAGCATGGCCGCCGTCAGCCGTTCCAGCCCATCAGGTGGCTGACCCTGGCCTTCTCCGTCATCTTCCTCACCCTTCCCGACCTGGAGGTGCCGAGATTTAAGGGGTCATCCACCCCTTGTGAGCCCTCAGCCTCATTGTCCGAGTCGTCGTCATCGTTGTACAGGACCGTTCTCCTGCCCTGGTTCCGGGTGTTGATCCGTGGTTTCTTCCGATCTCGCTCAGTGTAGTCGCTATCGTCTCCGTCGTCCTCCTCCTCGTCTTGGTCCTCGATGTCCTCGTCCGACAAATGTTTTAAGGGCGGACTGTGGGGAGCTTCTTTCTTTGGGGTTCCCCTTCCTCTGCCCCGACCTTTCCCCTTCTTGATTTCGATACCTCTTAGGGGATAGCTCTTTGGCCGCCCCCGACCTCTTCCCCTCCCTCGGCCCCGACCCTTCCCTTTGGACTTCTTGTCGCTGGCAGCGTTGGCCCGTTTCCTCTTCAGCTTTGTTCGTGATACTTTGGTGTAGTCGTGGTCTCCGTCCACATAGTCCTGGTCTGATTTGGCAGAGGAGTCGGGGTCTGAGCTGCACTCTGACTCAGAACTGGATCCGCTCTTTGAGCTTAGGCTTGACTCGGAGCGGCTGCTTACTGAGGGGGAGTGGGGCGGCTGATCAGTTTTTTCCGCTTTATCCTGCTCCAGTTTCTCATCATCTTCTCCTTGGCTTTCGTCTTCGGAGGAACTCAGCAGCTTTCTCCGGGCTTTTGGGTTGTTGTTGTTGTTCCGGTCGCCATTTGTTAGGGGCCCATTGCTCTGTTCGGCTGCAGGAAAACAAAGACACTGGTAAGCGGAACAGGAATGCAGAGAGGCCGACACAAAGTCACAAGAGAAGGTCCCACTACTGGGAGCCCCCGACTTCTGGATAGTTACCCGACACTGGCGAGGACTTGGCCTTGGAGCTGCTCGCTGGCTCCACCTCGGAGTCGCTCTTGTTCTGGGTGTTTGGTTCGGGAGACGGTGGCGGCTCATCCACCGCCTCATCCACAGAGACGCGTCCTGGATCCAGCGGAGAGTCTGACACTACAACACAAGATTAGTCAAGACTCCATACACCCCATACAGGACACTGCACTCGTGGGATCGGAATAATCAGTCTTACTTTCAGTGGAGGAAGAGGACGAGGATGAGGAGGAAGATGACGACGATGAGGAAGAGCTGCTCCGTAGACGGGTGAGGGGTGCGCTCTGCAGGATCCTCTGCTGCATCTTCCGTGGCCTCCTTATGGGACTAGAAAGAAACAAATCTCTTCAGGGAATGGACTTGGAGGCAGTGGGATGCGATGTGGACGGGGCCGCACATACCTGGTGGCTCTGCTGGAGGCGGAGGAGCTGCTGCTGCTGCGGATCCTCTTCCGGTAGCGCTGTCTCTTGCGCTGCTGCAGCTGCATGGCGAGCTTGTAGTCCGATATAATGTCCTTGATGTAGGTTTCACAGAGTGCAGATAATCGAAGCGTCATACTGTAAATCTACAGGGAAGGGGAGGAGCACCAGAAGAGTCACGTGACTGAGAAACAGGTCCAGTGCACTGCAACCCGGGAGATCTCATGGGGGGTACAGCGCTGGTAATATAAACAGTGACATATATGTGGGGGGTACAGCGCTAGTTATATAGACAGTGACATGTATGTGGGGGGGGGTACAGTGCTGGTTATATAGACAGTGACATGTATGTGGGGGGTACAGTGCTGGTTATATAGACAGTGACATGTATGTGGGGGGTACAGTGCTGGTTATATAGACAGTGACATGTATGTGGGGGGGGTACAGCGCTGGTTATATAGACAGTGACATGTATGTGGGGGGGTACAGTGCTGGTTATATAGACAGTGACATGTATGGTGGGGGTACAGTGCTGGTTATATAGACAGTGACGTGTATGTGGGGGGGGTACAGTGCTGGTTATATAGACAGTGACGTGTATGTGGGGGGGGGGTACAGTGCTGGTTATATAGACAGTGACATGTATGTGGGGGGGTACAGTGCTGGTTATACAGATAGTGACATGTATGTGGGGGGGTACAGTGCTGGTTATACAGATAGTGACATGTATGTGGGGGGTACAGCGCTGGTTATATAGACAGTAACATGTATGAGGGGGGGGGGGGTACAGCGCTGGTATGAGATGGGAAAATCTAAATTTTCTGGATATTCATACTGGATATATTATGGATCTCACCCTGGATTTTTTGTTTGGGGTGTAAGCTTTGGAGTTGCTGAAGATAAGCCGTACGTCCTGTCCAAATTCCAGCGGGTCGCTGTAGTCTCCGGCCTCTAGTTTGGATTTGACTGTGCTAAAATCCATTGGATTTTCAATGATGTCCTGGTAATCCTAAAATGATGACATCACACATTACTGAGAATACACACGCCAGTCCTCGGGGTGCAGTCACACTGAAGGTCCGCTCCCGTGCGCTAGCATTACACGTGACCGTAACCTGAGGAATACGCTCAGATGTAACGCCTCTATGGCCCCATAATTGGTGCTGCATGGCCCCCGTGGCCCCATAATTGGCGTCCCACTCCATCTGTGTCCGAGAGACCTTCTGAGCCACACAGTGGGCACTTACAGGATAGGAGACCCTATTGACAGGCTGTCTGAAGGGCTCGGAGTCCTCCCGCTCATAGATCAGGTCCAGCAGCTCCTTGCACTTGTCCTTCCATGAATCGGGATTGGTTCTCAGCAGATCCCTCTTGGTGCGGCGTGTGATCTGCTGGGGAGTATTGTAATAAGAATGGCGCCAGGCTCAGGTTGCAGGTCCATTATAGTAAGAGACATCTACTAACCAGAGGTTTACTCACTGTTCGCCCGGCCGAGGTCCCGGGACCATCAGACTCCATGTCCGCTGCTGCACTCTGCTGGATAACACAAAGTGTAAGCTCCTGTGTACAAGACTCACGCTGGTGGACACTACAGGGCAGATTTATCAAGCTGTCTTAAAGTCAGAATATTTCTAGTTGCCCATGGCAACCAATCACAGCTCCCCTTTAAAATATTCATGAGTACTGCTAAAAAGAAAGCTGAGCTGTGATTGGTTGCCATGGGCAACTAGAAATATTCTGACTTTCAGACTGCTTGATAAATCTGATAATACGTGTCTATGTCTCACCTCTGCCTCCTCCTCCACATCACTGACTGCCTCGTTCTTCACCTGGTTGTAAATCTCCAAGATGTCCATGCACTCATCATCTCTACAAACAGCAGAGAAGCGGTGAGGGTCCGACCAATCGCACATGGCGCGCTGCAGCTAGGGTTAGGACCAATCACGCGAGGCGCGCTGCAGCTGGGCATAGGACCAATCACACGAGGCGAGCTACAGCTGGGCATAGGACCAATCACACAAGGCGCGCTGCAGCTAGGGTTAGGACCAATCACACAAGCCATGCTGCAGCAAGGGTTTGGACCAATCGCATGAGGCGCGCTGCAGCTGGGGGTAAGACTAATCACATGGGGCGTGTTGCAGCCGCGGGCAGGACCAATCACACGGGACACGCTGCAGCTGGGGGCAGGACCCATCACACAAGGTGCGCTGCAACTGTGGGCTGCAAATACCTGATATATCGCAGCAGAACGTCGGTCACAATCTTGGCTGCTTTCACGATGGGAGAGTTGGGCTCATTGAAGGTGCGGGCATTGTGTTCTATGTATCGCACTTCCCACATCAGCGCAGAGATTCTCCTGGGAGACACAGTACATGAGGAATCTGACTCCTTAGAGGGGCTTCTCCCAGTGCCAGGTTGATGATGAGGGTCCTGCTCTCACCTGTAGTAGCGGCTCTCCAGCCTCTTCCTCACCGTGCTCAGGTCGCTCGGATAGGCCACCACCGTGCAGTATAAGGGATAGGCGCACAGATCCACCGGAGCACTGAACGGGCTGGCGAATTCTGACAACACAAAACAACCAAGTCAGTGGTCATGCGGGCAGCTACCCCAAACATGGAGAACTGTAGCGGGACACGCACCAAGGGCAATCAGCTGGTCAATCCCCTGAATGACCCGCTCCGAAACTTCATCCCGGGACCTGGCGCCCCACTCTCCTTCCTGTGGTTTGTACTGGAGAGAGGTCAGCTCCTCCGCGGTGACCGGAACGCCTGCGCCGACCTCATCCGGAAGAGAAACTGCAGAGAGCAGAGATCATAAGGTGTCACAAAGACTGACCCTCTTCCCCCCACCCCCCCAAATACAAGCAATACAAGTATACCCCCCAACATACAAGCACATGCACACCAATCCTTACCCATCCAATCATTTATGGATTACTGAGTGTACACTCCACTCATACAACTCGTAAGGTGTGAGCCCACATTCATTCATGGTAGAAGTGACAGGTAAGTGTTTGTAATCAACTAGGAGTACATGGTTATCACTTACACTTACATACAGTCAAATTCACTCATACACTCCCCCCCACTTATATACTGTGATCGTACTGTCTTCCGGGATCGGCTCCATGTCCCAGGGGCTCATGTTCTCCCTTTCGTTGTTGTCCCAGCTGGAAACAAAAAACACATGTTACAATTCGGGCGCGGCAGCAGGCCACCCCTCCAGAGTGCGCCACCGCAGCCATTCCAACGGAGGACACACTTACTGGACGCTGTAACACTGGAACAGACTGTCAGGATACTCCATCTGGAAAGGCTGCTGACTCTCCACCATCCCAAACCACCAGGCGTCGTCAATGATGCTGCGGAAGCGATCACCTGCAGACCGGGACATCAGCAGGTGAGAAACAAGGAGCGGATACACACGATAAAAGTTAAGTAATCCCACAAATGGGAAATTATTTACGCCACAGCACAGAAAGAAACATAAAAGGACATGACATTACAGAAAAGTGCATGTGTACATATCAAGAAAGGGACCAGAGGGACATCAGGACCTACCAATCTGCCAGTTCCTCTCCTGCGCTTCCTTATAGAACTGATGGAGGACGAGGAAGTCGATCACATCCGGCATGTCATGATATCTAGGGGCAACAAGACACAAGATAACAATGGACAATCAGGGTCTGATGCGGCCCTCATTGAAGGAGTATGACTCCCCCCATTCCCCTTGGATGAGGACGGCTATGCTGGAGAGGCCCATAGACCCATCACAGGTGTCAGAATCTTGGATATGTGTTATCGGATTATCATACAATAAAATGTTCAGGTAGTTGCACCGCGATAAGGAAGGTTCTCTGTGATGTATTACTCCATAGAGGCAAAAATGAGCAGCATTACCTTTATTCCGGCCCCCAGAGGGAGAACCTATCCACATATTACATTGTAAGCCTGATATAGCAGCAACCTACACTGCAGTGCAGTACACAGGTCAGCTCAATATATACCGCTGTATATTCCTGTCCTCGAGAGCGGACTATCTAGACTCCTTAAGCTGCAGGAATTGGTGAATGATTGACATCTCCTGGGGTCCAGGCTCAGGTCACTTACTTGAGTGAGAAGGAGTCTCCACTCATCTGACCGGATGTGGGGTCCAGGAAGGCGAGCTTCAAGCAGCAGAGTGTCGGGGGGCCCACCTCGTACTTAATCCCCACAATCTTCAATAGTTCCTGCTCCTGGGAAATAAAGTGAAGAGTGTATAATAAGAAGAGTGGTGGATGGTGGGCGACAGAGCGATCAGCACAGGGGGTCCCCCTCACAATCCTCCCCACTTGGGGACAAAGCTCAGGTACAAAATAGGGAGCAGAAAGGTTCCTTCTCCAAACCCGAGGCCGCTGCGCCACCTGCTGGACACCCTGGGACAGAGTAGCTGCAGAATTGACACTGCAGCCCAGGGTCACTCCTATCATGTCCCATCACTAATGACAGGAGACTACACTGGACCCCCAATTCTAGTTATGACGAACCCCCACTGGGACCCAGTATGCATAGAAGAAAAAAATGGTGAGATGGTTAGCAGGAAAGGGTCGCACATACCCTGATCTCGGTCTTGTTCCACGGCTGCTTCTGCATGTTCACACTGTAGATTTTCGCCTTTTTCACGGCACGCACGTACGCTTCATGTCCCTGCTTGAAATAGATAACCTGTAGGGAAAGAGAAGAGCGGTTCAGCAAGGGTTAACAATTTACAATATGATGTGCAGCACAGCGCAATCTATGGAGGATGGGAGTAGTACAAGCTGTGTAGCGTAATACAGTCTATGGAGGATGGGAGTAGTACTAGAGGTGTAGAGTTGGAACGCTCCTGTACAGTGTAACAGCCTGTAACAATCCACTCATTAGCATAATAACAAAAGTTGATTTGGAAGGACGGAGGCCATGGATAAGAAATATAAGAAGATACCACAGTCATGGTCCCGGGATCTATCAGTAAGCGTCCCTGGTTTATTAGGATGGATTCAGATGGTAAATTCCTTTAACTCCTCTCTGCAGGGGACAATGACCAACCTCTACACAGCCAAGAGCTCAATAATCTTTATCAACTACAATTCCCAGCAGGCCAGGAGAGCCGCACACTGCCGGAGCGCTGAAAGTCACTTTTGTTACAAGTCTCTCAGATACCTCATCTCCCATCTGCGGGACAAATGGAGAGCGCCGCGGGATGGTGTCCAGGATCCACTGGGGCGGAATCCATTCCTCACTGGGTTCTCCCTCCATGGACAGGAACTCGTTCTGCTTCTAAAAAGATCCAGAAAAGACAAAGAAAGTCACCAGGGATCCACAGAAGGCCAGACCTCCCAAAGTCCATCACTGACAGATCTGCTATTGAGCCATGAGGAAGCTCCAGCAGAGGCTGCGCCATCACCCATCTTTCCCAGAAGCGGATAACATCTGAACAGACAAATCTCTACATGACGCAACTGTGAGGACCTTTCTGCGGGTCTGCTTGCGTTTGCGCTGGCGCTCCTCCTCCTTGGCGGGGTTCTCGTCCTCAGAGCTGCTGCACATCTTCCGCGTCGTCTGCCGGGTCTGTCTCTTCGGAGGCTGAAGATTTATCCCGGCATCTGCTGTCCAGTCAGAATAATCACTGGAGGTGTCGCTGAAACAACAGAGGAGGGTAAGAATCTATGGAGGAGCCAGCACTGACCCATCCAACGTCACAGCACAGAGCACCCGGGGCAGTACCTGGAGGAGCTCTCTGTCTGCCACGGAGCAGCCGCTTCACCATCAGACGCATCACTGGACGCTCGCGACTCCTCATCCTACAGGGAAGAAGAAGCAGACACTTGTAAAACAGGCCAATTACAACACCAAACCCATTCCACCATCTCTGCCTGATGTCACTGAATGGAAATACCATTCCTTAAATACACATACACACACACACGGTAGGTTGCTTTACTCTCTTTACTTTTCCTCATTATAAAATGTTACAGCCACAAAATTCCATCTATTATCTCCATATTTTCTGTGATATAGAGCATCAAAGTATCAAAAGAAAGTGTCAAATATTAGTGGAGAGAAAATGATCCATGTGTCAGTATTCATCGCAAGACAGGTCTGATGGGGGATGTTTGTCCCAGCTTTGCACATCTAAAGGTTTGAGGTTCCCCCAATAATAAGGGCTATATGCAAGACAGGGCTCAGTTTTATAATTTGGCAAAGAGTGGATCATTTACTTCATGTGACGCTAACACTTGATACTTTTTGTCGCACCATCCCGTAAAACATGTGACACTGTGGCTGTAGCATTAGATATTGAAGAAAGGTTCTAGGGGTGTGAAGACTTTTGCAGCTCACTACAGTCTATCCCAATGTATTAGCTCCAGGTTGATCTCCTGGCAGCGCTGTGTGCAGAACGAGTAAAGATCAGGACCTGAACAATTCATTAGTCACTGACAACAAAGCAGGAGGCTTACTGACCACTGACTGACCCCCTATCCCCCTATGACCTAGCAGTGTGGATACCTCCGGGGAGCTTTGGGAATCTTCCCCATTGGTTGTAGCGGTGCTGGCCTGAGAATCCTGCTCCATGTTGGATCGGGTCTGGTAGGCGTGCAGACGCTTCTTCTGGACCCTCCGTAGGGCACGGCCGCTGCACACCTGATATTCACTCTGAAAGGGAAAGCACCGGAGACACAGTGAGCCCCTCCATCACAGACTGGCAGGTGCTACACACACTCTGCACCGATTCTTACCCTCTGCGCTGGGTGCGAAGGCTTCCGCCTCTTCTCAGTGGAGTAAAGATGGACCTCCATGTCACCCTTAGCAGAGCGGCAATCCTCCTGCACCCTGCAATAAGGAGTACAATGGATCAACAAATGGAGTAGTCTTCCAGCTGTTTTATCAATGTGCTAGGCAGAAGTCATGGAGGGCTGAGACTCTACCCCAACTGGACACAAAACCAAACAGAGCAACGGGGAGGAGATGAGAACTAGCAAAATGATTGGAACAAAGAGCAAGTCAGAGTAAGAGACTACCTCTGTGTACAGACCCCGAGTCACATCCTGTGTTATACTCCAGAGCTGCACTCACTATTCTGCTGCTGGTGCAGTCACTGTGTACATACATGACATTACTTATCCTGTACAGACCCCGAGTCACATCCTGTGTTATACTCCAGAGCTGCACTCACTATTCTGCTGCTGGTGCAGTCACTGTGTACATGACATTACTTATCCTGTACCGATCCTGAGTTACATTCTTTATTATACCCCAGAGCTGCACTCACTATTCTGCTGCTGGTGCAGTCACTGTGCACATACATGACATTACTTATCCTGTACTGATCCTGAGTTACATCCTGTATTATACCCCAGAGCTGAATTCACTATTCTGCTGCTGGTGCAGTCACTGTGTACATACATGACATTTCTTATCCTGTACTGATCCTGAGTTACATTCTGTATTATACTCCAGAGCTGCACTCACTGTTCTACTAGTGCAGTCATTGTGTACGGATATTTATATCAAGTATGACTTCCCCCATCTGTGGTTATACAGTGCGCTCCCCCATTTACCTGCTGACACCAGGATTCAGTTCATTCACCACCACCCTCCTTTTCCATGCCATTAGATCTCGCTCAGTTGCCATCTGGCTTCGCGGGGCGTTGTCGTGCATTTGGCGGACTCCTTCGATCTGTCCACTGCGTCGCAGGCCAACATTGGGTGGCGATGACAGATCCTGACTGTGACTCCTCACAACTGGAGGACACAAGAAGAAGAATGTGAGAGATGTGTCATTAAATAGGGGAGACCTTAGGGTGCCGGGTATAAGATCACACTAAGCGTCAGAACGATTAATAGGGCTCCCAGGTTACTCAGCTATAGCAGTCCTCATGCACAGAAGGTAGAGAAGTCACATCTGGTGTATTCAGACAAGCAAAATAGTACTGTCTATCGATGTGTGGGGTTCTCCCACTGTAAGGACTGGGACTGTGGTCCACTTACATCCGATGCTGACAGATGAGGGGTTCTCCCCGGGTGGGTCGTCCTCCGTCTGTCTCTGGTCCTGCTCTCTCTGCAGCTCTCGGATGAGCCCGTCCAGGATGCTTTCCTCGTTCCCGGTCGTCTGCTGCCCAATGACTTGCTCTACTACATCTCCGTTACCTGATCATAGGAATGTATACATCAATAGGTCTTCTACATCTGCATGTCTACATGCACCCCAATGCAATATCGCAGTGGGGGCTCCACTCTACACCCCCCATTCATCACCTCTATACAGCAGGGGTAACAGCACAGAGCCCCCTCCTTCAGCCGTTCTTACATTTAAAGCACCATAGTCATCACAACCCACATGTGTGCACCCCAGAGACTAGAAGGGGTTCAGACGTTACCATTAGAGACATAACCAAGCTGTGGGATCAGCTGTTCATCTTTGCAATTCTCCCGTCCTGGTACCAGGCGCTGGTAGCGGGTAGGGTGTGGATTTCCATCTACATCCACCAGAAATGGTGGGGGCATGAGATGCGGGGCCTGCTGCGTCTGCTCATCCAGGACGTAGTTATTGGCATCACGAATCAGCGGACGAAAGTCGGTGTGGAAGAACATCTGCTCGGGGATCTGCACAAGACACAGGGGTAAGTGCTGGGGAGAGGAGATAACAGCAGAAACTGGGGCCCAGGACCCCCATGGTGCTCACCTTCTCATAGGCTTTGCTGCACCCAAACCCAAAGAGCAGTAGGTGCCCGTGAGAGTCTGTGCAGGCGAAGTGCTGCCCGTCTGGCGAGAACTTACAGTCAAACACCGCGCCATGCCCCTGACCTTCAATCTGTAACAAAGGAGACAAAGACTGACTGTACTGTACAAGGTCTGCACAGTGTCCAAATTCACAGACAGCAAGCAGACATGGACAGAGATAACCCGCACCGTGCCCCTGACCTGCGATCTGCAATACAGTAGATGAACACTGACTGCACTATAGGTCTACACAGGGTCCACATTCACTGACAGCAAGCAGAGATCTACATAGAGAACCGCCAGCCTAATAACCAGAGCTGCCCCTGACCTTTAGAGACTGCACAATAGGTTTGCACAGGGTGCACATTCACTGACAGCAAGCAGACATGGACAGAGATAAACCCCCCCCCCCCCTACCACTAAGAACCAGCGCTGCTCCAGCACATACTCACCATGTTGAAATAATTGCGGATCTTTATGCCTTTCTCCAGATCCCAGACAAAAATATTTCCATCGTGGCCGGCGGAGAGAAGGATCCTGGAGTCGAAGGGGTGCGCCTCCAACACGAAGACCTCGTCATCATGACCCTGCAGAGAGATGAGGCAGTGACAACATAATGGGTAGTCAATAACTCAGTTTCACCTCACCCTATCACACTATTATTGTATACTTTATAGACATTACAGAGTAATAACTTGATGAGATGAAGGCCCTGCTCATCAGAGCTTACAATCTAGGAGGATTACTGGATGACTGAATGAGACCCTGAGAACAAATCATGCTCTGAATGCCTCAGCCAGCAGGGGGCGTTAGAAGTATCGATCACTCACAGTTAGGATGTGGAGGAGCTGCCCGCTGTGGGAATTCCACACTTTCAGTAGGAAGTTGTTGACGGCGGTGATGACTGTGGTATCGGAACGGTCCCAGGCCACCATGGTCACTTTCAGCTTGGTCCCTTTGTCCTCGGCGCCGGTCGTGTTGCTCCTGAAGATATAAAGTTCAGACTCACGATCTGCGGCCTCTACACGATCTGCTGTAACTCCATGTGAGCAGCATTGCCTCTTACCCACTCATCCTGGTGCTCATGTCCAGCACAATCATCCGCCATTCCTGCTGCTGATACTGCCAGAGCCGAGCCGTCCCATCTCTGCTGCCACTGACAAAGCTGAGACTACAGGAGATGGAAGAGAACGTTATATACACTGCACCCCCCACCCCACAAACATACATTACTTATTGGAGCACATACCCTGAAAACTAGTGACCCCTCCTACCAGAGAAAGATCACATAATCGGCTACTACACACTGTCCATGTCTAATCTTAACATTGAGTAATTGTTGAGAATTTTTTATTATTTATGCAAATGATCGGCAAAGGCTACTGGGTTGTGGACTAGCCTCTCCAGGGCACGGGAGCCAAGGCTACTCCACACCACAATGGCCTCAGCTGATTCCACCTAACAGCACCTCCTCTACGTGCCCCTGCTCCCCTCCGCAATCTTGCCCCGAGGCCAAAGATCTGCGCATGTGGTATGCAGATCGTACACGAAAAAAAAGAGGTGCTACCCTTCAGCTCTGGAGCTTCTGGGCAGATCACGGGACAAGTCCGCAGCACGAGTGTGCCGAGGAGGCGCTGGTAGGTGGCATCAGCTGAGGCTAACGAGCTGTAAAGCAGCCTTGGCCCCCGCGCCTCGGAGAGACTACTCCACAACCCAGTACATTTGCATAAATAAAAGATTTTTCTCAGCAACTACTCAATGTAAAGATTAGACAGGGTCAGGTAAATAGCAGAAACCTACCATTCGATCTATCTTATTAGGTAGATCCCTGATGGTAGGTTTCCTCCAATCACCATAAAAGGGAAAATTCTCTTTCATCAAATTTTCATCAATGTTGTGAGCTCAGCTCTGGAGTGAATCGAAATCCTTTACAGCAGACAAGCTCAATAATCTGGATTCACCCTCCAGAGCTCAGTTTTATATTGCGGGACTCACCGGTCTCCTGTATTACAGAACTGGACAGCGACCACCTTATCCTGAAAACAAAGCAGAGATGTGACTAGAGGGGAAAAGCGGAAAGAGCAGCGTGAACCGGGTCAGCAGACGCATTTCTCTTACCACATGTTCCTCCAGCTCTGCGATCTTCTCTGGCTCGCCAGAGCCCAGGTAATACACTCTGATGACGTGATCTGTGCTGCCTGTAGCTACAAACATCCCACCTGGAGGAAAGAAGACAGGAGGACTGAGTGATTGTCTCACACCGGAAGGACCCCCAGCACAGCATTACATTATCACTACCGAGAGAGATACCTGAACTGAAGGAGGAGCAGGAGATCTGGACGCCCGGCCTGGAGCGCTCCGCAAACTTCAGGGGTCGATCGCTGCAAAGTCAGAAGAGTCCTGCGTTACACTATTATATGGGCAATTGTAACTCCCCCCCCTCTTCCTTTTTTGAAAAGGGAGGGAGGCACGGGACATGGACCCCAGGTAGCCCACTATATTCACTAAAGCCTGTGCCAGAATGTTATAGATGAGATCTACTCCAGGCAGGTCCTGGAAACTGAGATGGGAACCAACGTCAGTATTAATACATTTCCACCCCCCGCCTCTCCACCTGTATTCCAGTCAGATACATTTTACCTTCACTGATACATTGTAACAAACATGAGGGAGATTTGGCTTCAAAAGGATTCTCAGACATTTCTAGAGTCTTACTTGAAAGTCATGGTGTCCACGTTCCATTGCCAGAAGCAGATGGCGCCGTCGGCCCCAGTGGACGTTAGGTATCGGGTTTTACCTTTAGCGGATGGACAAAACTGAAAAAGAAAATAAGAGAATCAGTGATGACATCAATGCTCTGCGCTTATAAATTGAGAAATATGCTGCAGTCAGCGAGACACCCACAGATCCCACTGCTGGTAAAGAAACAAACCCACCCATATACAGCACCCCCTGTGCCCCACACCATGGATGTTACAGAGAAACCCCTGCAGCCCTAGGTCATGGAGGGGGCTCTGTATATCTCTACTGAAAAGGCATATAACAGAGAGTAATAGATTGTATCCCCTGTCCTGCAGTCATCCTCTGCTGTCTTGTCTCACCTGTATGGAAGTAATGGAGGCGGTGTGACCCTGCAGCACAGCTACGGGGGCGCAGGTTCGCAGACACCACACCCGTACCACCTTGTCGCAGCTTCCGGCTGCTATCAGTGTGTTCTCGTAGTTGACAGCCATGTCAGAGATCTCGGCGGAGTGCCCTCGTAGCGTGGAGAGGAGTCGCCCATCATCCGTGGCCCAGATTTTCACTAAACAGTCATCAGATCCCTGCAAAACAGAGACACTGTACAGTGGCAGCAGGGGAGAAGCTTTAGTGGGCGTGTCCAAGGGCAACGTAGAACTCACTGTGAAGATCCTCCGCCCACTGCGATCGAATGCCACGCAGTACACAGACGACAGGTGACCCAGAATCCTCTTGTGCATCTTCATGTGCTGATAGGACGAGCAGGGGAAGATGTATTGGAAGCGGCTGCAGCCGGTCAGTGACCGTGACGAGGCGACTTTCACTGCAAACGACAGAAGACATGGGGGTCATCATCTGTGCCACCAAGGGTTAATAGAAGGGGGATTGTATGGAGCTGCCCCCATCCCCCAGACATTAACAGCAACATCCATGGATAATGTAACTCACCCACACTGAGTGGCCTTCCATAATTGGCGGGAAGTTCTGGGGGGCGACCCCGATGCAGAGCCGCGTATCCTGACGGCTTCCATGACGAATTTCTAAATTCTACAGAAATGTATTAGAACATCCGAGTAATTATCAAATCTGCCATCTTCAATGCAGCACCCCTCATCTCCTACCCCCAAACCCAGAGAACTGCACGGCCCCCGCGCCACCTCCAGTCACTGCACGGCCCCCGCGCCACCTCCAGTCACTGCACGGCCCCCGCGCCACCTCCAGTCACTGCACGGCCCCCGCGCCACCTCCAGTCACTGCACGGCCCCCGCGCCACCTCCAGTCACTGCACGGCCCCCGCGCCACCTCCAGTCACTGCACGGCCCCCGCGCCACCTCCAGTCACTGCACGGCCCCCGCGCCACCTCCAGTCACTGCACGGCCCCCGCGCCACCTCCAGTCACTGCACGGCCCCCGCGCCACTGCAAAGCACCAGGACCCTCACCGCTCTCCTCCTACTCTCAGTCATGCATCTTAAGTTCCCCCTCAAAGTTACCTTTTGCCCTGCGTAGGAGTGACTGTTTCCCCACCCCCAGGAGGCTGCGGACCCCGGGGACGCTCTGCGGGATTTCCTGCTCTAGGACGGGTCCTATGCGCTCACAGATCTGCAGCAGGTAGTTCGGAGCAATATGCGAGTTAGCGGCCACCTAGACGGGGAGAAAGAGAAAACAGAGACAAGGATCAGGAGGGGCGGCAGAGGGGGTGGCCAAAAGTTATATACAGCCAAGAGTGAGTATCCACACATCCGATGTTAGATACAGACCCCCCTCATATACTCGACCTACACATCAGAGGTTTGATATTACCCACCCCCCACAGTAAGTATCCAACCCACACATCAGAGGTTAGATGCGTCCCCCACACATCAGAGGTTAGATACGTCTCCCTCACATCAGAGGTTAGATACGTCCCCCTCACATCAGAGGTTAGATACGTCCCCCTCACATCAGAGGTTAGATATGTCCCTCTCACATCAGAGGTTAGATACGTCCCCCTCAAATCAGAGGTTAGATACGTCCTCCAGTGAGTACCTGACTCACAGATCACGTTAGATACCCCCTGCACAACCCCTGGCAGTGATGTTGCCCCCCATCGCCCTGTAGTAGCCCCTGTAGTGCAGGCCTAGCACCTGGAGTCTTTATATAACTTTAAGACTCCAGGAAAGCTGGGTGACCCTAGAGACTATTATACTAGTTGTCACCCAGCTCTCCCTGTGACCTGCCTTGGTGTCATTACATCAGTGTGAGCTTGTTCTTGTTCCCTTGGTCACCTAAGGGGCTTCTCTTTCGTTACAATGTGTCAGTGAGGTCCCGGCAGTGACCCCTCCCCCTCCCGGGAGTCTCGGCCCGGTGCCGGCTATTATGAGGCAAAGACCAATCAGAGACCTCGTCACATAACTGCCTGATGTAAGCGGCTCTGTGATTGGCTCGAGCGGCGGTGACGTCATCCCTTGCCGCTGCCCTCACACGACCCCCGGTTTTCACAATGGACAATAATAGTGACCCGGTAACACCCGGAACACGCGCCCTTCCCCCGCTCACCAGGTCCGGGTACGTCCTCTGGTGCCGGCTCCCCTGCCAGTCCAGGCGCTCCGGGATCAGCTGCGGAGAGAGAGCAGACGGTGAGACCGGGGGCGCCCAACACCGACAACCAACCCCCCCCCCACCCAAGACACCAGCGGGTAACCTACCTGGTGCTCCTCTAACTCCTCCGCCAGCGCCTGCAACACAAACACACAGGTTATCGGGAGGTTGCACTGACGGGTGTGAGGTGACCCGGAACCGGGCGTCATGTACGAGTGGCCCGGAATGGGCACAGCTACAAAACACCCGGAACGGAGATCATAGGGTGACACATAATGGTGATCCGCAGCGAGTTTTTTTGGAGAATCCGTGTGTAAACGTGAAGTGACCCGATTCGGGTGATAAAGAATAAGTGAAGTGACAAGAAGAGATCGTGTGACCCGGAGCGGGTGGATGATGAGTGGATGTGACCCGCTTCGAGTGATTCTATTCTATAGGGGAGGGAGGAATGACCCGGTTCGGGCGATTCATCTTCTATTTTATATATGGGGAGTGACCCGGTTCTGGGGGTGACCCGGTTCGGGTGTTGTCCGTTCTCACCTGGGCAGATCTCCGGCACGGTCCTGACTGCAGAAAGCGGGCGATGAGGAAGTAAAGCTCTGCGGGGAGACAGCGGGTGTCAGAGATTGCGGGTGACCCGGAGCCCGCCCCCTCCCCCGGTACTTACCGGCCTCCATGGCGCCTGCACTGCGGGATCACGGCTCCGGGGCGCCCATAGAGGCCGCGGGACTGAGCGCTGCCCGGGAACACGGAGCCCCCTCCGGCCTGACACTGAGACACAGCGCGGCTCCTCCACACACAGGGGGCGCTGCGGGCACGGGACGGCGCTCTACACCGCTCCCGCAGCTCTATCGTCACACACAAGGGGCGCTCTACATCGCTCCCGCAGCTCTATCGCCATACACAAGGAGCGCTCTACACCCCGCCCGCAGCTCTATCGTCACACGCAGGGGGGCGCTCTACACCCCGCCCGCAGCTCTATCACCACCACACACAGAGGGGCCAGCCCATCTAGCACGCTCGTAGCTCTATGGTATAGGGAGTAGTCATGTGGAGCGCATAGTGGAACGCACAGATGTTTCTCAGGCAGGACTGGCAGCTGCTGGCGGACAACAAGTCCCAGGAGGCCCCGACAATAATACATAAATTCTTCTCCCTGCATGCAGCGCGGTCAGCAGAGCCTCACACACATAGACTGTCTAATAGGTGATGCTGAGCCTCTGTGTGTGACACAGCACTGCCGCAGGCGCGGGTACAGGGGCCTGTTCACACTGCACTGGATCTTTCTATATCCTACTGTTACTCCAGGGTCCAGGTGTAGTGGAGCCGGAGCGGTTAGGGTCCAGGTGTAGTGGGGCCGGAGCGGTCAGGGTCCAGGTGTAGTGGAGCCGGAGCGGTTAGGGTCCAGGTGTAGTGGAGCCGGAGCGGTTAGGGTCCAGGTGTAGTGGTGCCGGAGCGGTTAGGGTCCAGGTGTAGTGGTGCCGGAGCGGTTAGGGTCCAGGT
The DNA here is from genome assembly GCF_040894005.1 of Engystomops pustulosus. NCBI lineage: Eukaryota > Metazoa > Chordata > Amphibia > Anura > Leptodactylidae > Engystomops > Engystomops pustulosus. The sequence goes on from NC_092419.1 coordinate 17,321,829, forward strand.
GTAGTGGAGCGGTCAGGGTCCGGGTGTAGTGGGGCCGGAGCGGTCAGGGTCCGGGTGTAGTGGGGCCGGAGCGGTCAGGGTCCGGGTGTAGTGGGGCCGGAGCGGTCAGGGTCCAGGTGTAGTGGGGCCGGAGCGGTCAGGGTCCAGGTGTAGTGGAGCCGGAGCGGTTAGGGTCCAGGTGTAGTGGTGCCGGAGCGGTTAGGGTCCAGGTGTAGTGGTGCCGGAGCGGTTAGGGTCCAGGTGTAGTGGAGTTGGAGCGGTCAGGGTCCAGGTGTAGTGGGGCCGGAGCGGTCAGGGTCCAGGTGTAGTGGAGCCGGAGCGGTCAGGGTCCAGGTGTAGTGGAGCCGGAGCGGTCAGGGTCCAGGTGTAGTGGAGCCGGAGCGGTCAGGGTCCAGGTGTAGTGGAGCCGGAGCGGTCAGGGTCCAGGTGTAGTGGAGCCGGAGCGGTCAGGGTCCAGGTGTAGTGGAGCCGGAGCGGTTAGGGTCCAGGTGTAGTGGAGCCGGAGCGGTTAGGGTCCAGGTGTAGCGGAGCCGGAGCGGTTAGGGTCCAGGTGTAGCGGAGCCGAAGCGGTTAGGGTCCAGGTGTAGTGGAGCGGTTATAGTACAGGTATAGAGGAGCCGTAGAGGTTGTGGTCCAGGTGTAGTGGAGCTGGAGCGGTTCTGGTAATTGCGGATGAGGCAATTGATGTCGAGCGCTGTGTAGTTACTGACCGGTCAGATGTAATGTATCAATTCAGGTTCTTCACCCAATATCTACCACACAGAGCACAACTATAATACACAATCCATGGATCCTGCGGCCCTGTTGATTGCCATCCACTAGTATTGGCGGAGCTGAGAACAGTCCCTGACCGTTGTATCTTAAACACTTTAGTGACAGGGTGACTGCACAGGATTGAAGAGCGGCTCATGTGGTATGAATGTACGATACTAACGCCTGGTAATCATCTCAATTGTTAGATACAGCAAGTTGCAAGTCTTGACTCCCATTAAACTTTTATTAATATTTCAACATTACAAACACAAACTTCCATGTAATTCTGTAATATTTTATCTGATTAAGAAACAAAGTATCAAGTGGTAAAAGGTAAAGAAATTGATATGTGTGTCGTGCTGATGTATTCAGTTAGTATTTGCAGGACCACCTTTTGCTGCTGCTTTACAAATCTAGAGGCTGGAGGTTCCCCCCATTCTTCTTTGTACATCTTATTTTGCTTGTTTCTTATATTTTATATTCCAGTGAATACAACGGTTTGAGGTCAGTTTCACCCAAATCGGGCTCTGATTTGTCATTGTGTCCCCATCTGCCCCATGTAATTCACTGCTTTGTGCATGAAACCATAGAAATCAGGCTTTGTAGAAGGTTTCTAAAATCCTAAGGCTACATTCACACGACCGTATGGAGGACGTATATACGGGCGATATACGTCCTCCATAGACGGCAATGGGCGCACGGCGCCCTACGAGAGCGGTACGGTGCTGCACCGTACCGCTCCTTACCCGGGAAAAAGATAGCACCTGTCCTATCTTTACCTGTAATACGGCGCCGTGTGCCATTACTTCCTATGGAGAGGGGCGGGGGTGAGCTCCTCCTCCTCTCCCCGTACACTGCCGTTGCCCGCTACGGTACGGTAGGGGTGGGCAACGGCAGTGTGAATATAGCCTAAAGGTTTGACAGGATATTTTTTGTTCAACCCTTTGAATTGAACCTGAAAATCTACAATTGCACCATAGCTTTATTACACCACAGCAGAGCCCAAGCCATGAAGATTGTGTCACTAGCCAAATATTTCTGGACATAACCATGTATGTATGTATGTATGTATGTGTATATATATATATATATATATATATATTATTGCAAACAAAAGTTGTGGCAGCATTCACTATAGAACTAATACAACTCAGGTGCATTTCCCAGGACTTGGACCAAAGTCCCTCCACATGTAGAATAAGAGAAAATGGCAGCACTCCTAGATTTCAATGTGAACAAAAAAATACTCGTTTATTCCAGCATGTGTAAAGCTACGTTTCGGCTCCTTAGACCTGGAGCCTTCTTCAAGCTATATATAATTCCTTTATTTATATAGCATCAACACATTCCGCATCGCTGCACAGAGTTTGCCAAATCAGTACTGGGAGCGGCGGAGACCACAAGGACCTGTACTGGGAGCAGCGGAGACCACAAGGACCTGTACTGGGAGCGGCGGAGACCACAAGGACCTGTACTGGGAGCGGCGGAGACCACAAGGACCTGTACTGGGAGCGGCGGAGACCACAAGGACCTGTACTGGGAGCGGCGGAGACCACAAGGACCTGTACTGGGAGCGGCGGAGACCACAAGGATCTGTACTGGGAGCGGCGGAGACCACAAGGATCTGTACTGGGAGGAGCGGAGACCACAAGGATTTGTACTGGAAACATCGGAAACCACAAGGATCTGTACTGGAAACATCGGAGACCAGAAGGACCTGTATTGGGAGCAGTGGAGACCACAAGGACCTGTACTGGGAGGAGCGGAGACCACAAGGACCTGTACTGGGAGGAGCGGAGACCACAAGGACCTGTACTGGGAGCAGCGGAGACCACAAGGATCTGTACTGGGAGCAGTGGAGACCACAAGGACCTGTACTGGGAGCGGCGGAGACCACAAGGACCTGTACTGGGAGCAGTGGAGACCACAAGAATCTGTACTGGGAGCAGTGGAGGCCACAAGGATCTGTACTGGGAGGAGCGGAGACCACAAGGATCTGTACTGGGAGCAGCGGAGACCACAAGGACCTGTGCTGGGAGAAGTGTTGACCCCAGAGCTATAAGGCAGCTCTCTTATAAGAAAGTCTCTATTATAATGTGGTTTTCTCAGCTTGGAAACCAAGATGCTTTTAAAATTATCCAATTTCCATGTGAAAATACACTGTAACTAGCACCTTATTCAATGTTCTTCCTGCAGTACAGTCATGTGTCCAGATGGTGGCAGTAGCACATCATGGGTTTGTCATATGTATAATGCGACACCTTCACACCAGACTTTTACATGATGTGATATACAGGCGGTCCCCTACTTAAGGACACCCAACTTACAGACGGCCCATAGTTAAAGACGGACCCCTCTGCCCACTGTGACCTCTGGTGACCTCTCTGGATGCTTTACTATGGTCCCAGACTGCAATAATCATCTGTAAGGTGTCTGTAATGAAGCTTTATTGATAATCCTTGGTCCCATTACAGCAAAAAATTTTGAAACTCCGATTGTCACTGGGGCAAAAAAATTTTTTGTCTGGATCTACAATTCTAAAATATACAGTTTCGACTTATATACAAATTCGACTTAAGAACAAACCTCTGGACCCTATCTTGTATGTAACCCGGGGACTGTCTGTATTTAGGATCCGGTATCGCACCTGGTATCCCCATTTACATGGAGGGCAGTTATGGTGGTAATTGCTACAAGGAGGACATAAATGGCGGCTGTGGAGGAGTCATCTTGTGTATCCGTTGGAGCAGAACACCTGTGAGGAGTCCACCAGGAAAACAGAGGTAGAAGGCAGAGCTGGTATGTATTAGTGTGTGGTGTTTATTGATATGTATGATATATTCATGTGTACAGTATATTCATTGCTGGTAAATGCACGTAACAAAACTAGAAATGCAAAATGTTTTTTTGCCTCCAATTTATTTTGGAGTTGTTATTACCTACAGAAGTGGACAAATGCTCATATTCATTGGCGCATGGTATGTTGGAGAGGTGATATCGCAGCAGATATGTAGATGTTTTCGCTGTACAGGGCCAAGACACTGAGTCTATGGCATGATTGGTTTGCAGATGTCAACCATGTGAATCGAGTGATCCAATGAGGTTACGGTATGGGCAGCCATTTATTACGAAGATTACCACTAAGGATAACACCTGCAATGTACACTCAACGGCCACTTTATTAGGTACACCTGTCCAACTGCTCGTTAACACTTAATTTCTAATCAGCCAATCACATGGCGGCAACTCAGTGCATTTAGGCATGTAGACATGGTCAAGACAATCTCCTGCAGTTCAAACCAAGCATCAGTATGGGGAAGAAAGGTGATTTGAGGCCTTTGAACGTGGCATGGTTGTTGGTGCCAGAAGGGCTGGTCTGAGTATTTTAGAAACTGCTGATCTACTGGGATTTTCACACACAACCATCTCTAGGGTTTACAGAGAATGGTTCGAAAAAGAAAAAACATCCAGTGAGCGCCAGTTCTGTGGGCGGAAATGCCTGGTTGATGCCTGAGGTCAGAGGAGAATGGGCAGACTGGTTTGAGCTGATAGAAAGGCAACAGTGACTCAAATCGCCACCCGTTACAACCAAGGTAGGCAGAAGAGCATCTCTGAACACACAGTACGTCCAACTTTGAGGCAGAAGACCACACCGGGTGCCACTCCTTTCAGCTAAGAACAGGAAACTGAGGCTACAATTTGCACAAGCTCATCGAAATTGGACAGTAGAAGATTGGAAAAACGTTGCCTGGTCTGATGAGTCTCGATTTCTGCTGCGACATTCGGATGGTAGGGTCAGAATTTGGCGTCAACAACATGAAAGCGCGGATCCATCCTGCCTTGTATCACTTGGACCTGCCCTTGGCACCAATTGAGCATCGTTGCAACGCCACAGCCTACCTGAGTATTGTTGCTGACCATGTCCATCCCTTTATGAGCACAATGTACCCTGTAACATCTGATGGCTACTTTCAGCAGGATAATGCGCCATGTCATAAAGCTGGAATCATCTCAGACTGGTTTCTTGAACATGACAATGAGGTCACTGGACACAAATGGCCTCCACAGTCACCAGATCTCAGTCCAATAGAGCATCTTTGGGATGTGGTGGAACGGGAGATTCGCATCATGGATGTGCAGCCGACAAATCTGCGGCAACTGTGTGATGCCATCATGTCAATATGGACCAAAATCTCTGAGGAGCTTCCAGCACCTTGTTGTATCTATGCCACGAAGAATTGAGGCAGTTCTGAAGGCAAAAGGGGGTCCAACCCGTCACTAGCATGGTGTACCTAATAAAGTGGCCGGTGAGTGTAAGTAAATCGAGGGAGAGATGCATACAAACCAGTACAAACAGTATTTTTTGCCAATCCAGGCGTTCTATACAATAAGTGCCTACCAGAGTGAATTGACTCCCGGACCACCAGCCCGTGAGTGGCAAGTATATACAGGAAGGACTGCCCACAAAATTGACTTAAGGCCAATGAAATTGTACTAACCCTAAACTGTATAGGGATGGATCCGGTGCGTTCACGTGCGCATTAACGCAGTCACCACACACGCATCCGGAGGCCGGAACCCCGTAGGATGAGCGACGTGCATCATTAGCACGTCACCATGATCCGGAACCCCGTACACGCCACCAGTATGCGCATGCGTCCCGCGAGAATGCGCTGCAGGTAAATTAAATTATAACAAACATATAGTGTTGGTCAAATCCAAAGAAGATGATCCTTTCAAAGTAAAAATACATGCTTTACATTTATATGACCATAATCCATCCTCACATATATATATACAATTACTATCATATCTAAATACATCCAATATGAATTAAAATATATACAAATATACATGTATATATGAATTACAATAGTGATGAGTCTAAATTAAAAAATAAATGTAATTATTTATTACGGACAATAATCACTGGTGCGGTTAATTGGTGGCATTTTGTGGCCAGCATTGTCACCCGTTCAGTATGTTTGCGATGCTCTAAATCTGTGCGTTCCAATAATCAGCAACTTTGCAGATCTAAGAAAAGTGAACCAACACAACACAGACTATGACCAATAATATGATGAACTCTATATTAAGGAGATGTGTGGTACAGTGGCCTGTTATCGTGGCAGCTGAAGGCACCTGTGCAATAGTCACGCGTCTCATCACTACCTTGCTATGACAGAGAGATCAAGACAAAACCTAGTACTGGTCCGAAACGCGTTTCTGTGTTTACTGCCCAGATGCATTGCCAGAACCCTAGTGGTTTGATATGGTGGGTTCTGTGTGTATTTTGTTTCTTTTACTTTCTTTTATGAGCAGTGACTTTTATGTGAAAGCTAGAAATACCAATTAGTGCAGGAAACATCTGTAGAGAGCAGTGCTGCAGTGTAAAGCATCAAATACCGGAGTTGTCTCCAGGGCCTGGTAGTCTGTACATAGATCATAGTAGACAATGATGAAGGATTGGCCTCCGTACAGTCGGGGACCTTGTTCCGCAGACTTATTGGTTTGCATACGTCTTGTGTCTCTTTATGTTGATGGCTCAGCTCCAGCGCTATCAGTGAGTGTTCACACAGGACAGGCCTGATGTCTGCAGCCTCTGATAAGGAAGGTGGAGTCCACACAACATAAACCTCCCAAAATGAGCATTACAATGTATCAGAGCAGACAATCCAGTTTGAGAGATTCCCACATGACAAGTTTTGTATCTTTTTTTTTTTTTTTTAATCACTTTATTGACACATGAATAAAACAGAACAACATCATAAAACAGGCAACATTAGTTGAGGTTCATCAGAAATAACAACGTACAGTACATCATAATGTAGTCAATCGCCATTCGTGAAGAATTCTGCCTAAAAGCGATAACCTTAAAACTCCTTTCCCAACTTATACATATAAGGCCCCTTCCACACTTGCGTTGCAGATCACGTCAGAGTCTGATCAGGGTTTGGTCAGTGAAAAACTGATATTTTGCATCAGAGTTCAATCAGTTTTCTGTCAGAGTTTGTTCAGTGTCTCAGTTTTTCATGCGCATTTTCAATGCGTTTTTCACACGCAGATAATGCGAGTGAAAAGGACTCAGGACTGAGCTCTATCTTTTCTATGGCAATTGTTGCGTGAAAAACGCATTGCACTTGCATTGGACGTGCGTATGTCTCCGAGTGCAATGCGTTTTTGATGCATCTCCATAGACTTGTATGGTGCGTTTTTCACGCACGTGACTTGCAAAAGTAGAGCATGCCGAGATTTCAACGCGTGTTAAAAAATATGCTAGTCTGAAAAGACAATGGGGCAGATTTATCAAGCTGTCTGAAAGTCAGAATATTTCTAGTTGCCCATGGCAACCAATCACAGTTCAGCTTTCATTTTACCAGTGCTCATGAATATTTTAAAGGGGAGCTGTGATTGGTTGCCATGGGCAACTAGAAATATTCTGACTTTCTGACAGCTTGATAAATCTGCCCCAATGGGTCAGAGTGCAATGCAAGTTCTGCGCGTCAAAAGCAAGTGTGAAAGGGGCCTTATGGGGCTTATTTACTAAGGGTCGCGGTTCGCACTTTTGTCGGACTGTTCCCGGTTTTTGGGATTTGCGCAGCTTTAACAGGTATTTAACAGGGCTTTGCGCTGGGACTGTGTCGCACGTGATCGGATTTTGGCACAGCTGTGCTGCTTTCATGTAACAGAAATGAGGGAGTGCGTGCCGTTGGACGATCCGACTGATTCGGACTGAGCGCAGGATTTAAGTTTCAAATTGTGTCACAAGACAATGCACTTACATACATCAGGAAGAAGAAGGTGAACTCCGGGGACCTGAGTGGGGAAGCGACACATGCAGGATATCGGGCGCACGATCTTAGTGAATCGCGGCACAGGGCATGATCGTCGGACAATGCATTTTCTGTGAACTCCTTGGACCGGGTAAGTAAATGTGCCCCTATATTCTCGCATGATAGAGTCAAGTTAACCAATTTCTTCCACTGAGAGCGATCAGCCATACAGCGTATAGCAATGGCCTTACCGGCCAAGTCCAGAGCTTCCTTCAGAAAAATAGTTTCATAATGGGACCAGTCATCCTCCCGGGTAATTCCCAATCGGCATAGGACCTTTGTAGCACTTTTAAACACTTTGTAGCACTTTTAAACACTTTGTAGCACTTTTAAACACTTTGTAGCACTTTTTGGCCACACCCCGTGTTTAAAAACACAACAAAAATTCCATGTGGAATTCCGCCCTTTATGGGACACTGCAGCCGCACAGATCTCTCACCTGTACCAGACTCCATACCAACACTGATACATTATGACAAACCCTCAGCTGTGGGAGCAGCACCAGGGCAGAATGGGTTTGGATGTAAAGAAGCGCTGCAGACGTCAGGTGGAGGCTTTGCTTATCTGTTTGGCATATTAACTGGACCATCCCTTTAAGCAGACAGAGGCGTTAACCGGATTTCACGGAGATGTTTGTCCACAGCTCAGCTCTGCCAAGACACAGGATAAATAAGATGAGGCTGTGCCAAAAATCACAGCAGCAGTCAGGGACTGATCCTGGGTGACTACTACATGTGATGTAACCCCTCCCTTATGTCTAGAACAAGGCCCCTCCCCCTGTGTCTAAGGTCCTCTATGGAGGTCTGCCTAGGGATTGGCTCCTGTTATCACATGACCACAATAATCATGTGTCATGTGTTGGTGGTGGATCTCTGATCTCATAAATGACAAGTGTGTTACCCTCGCCCTCACCACTAGGGGGAGCTCCTGTACAGAGTGGGAAACCACGGGGTCAACCCCATCCACCAAGATACCCTGGGCTCTAAGGGGTTAACCCCAGCCGCCTGGATCCCCTGACACCAAGGGGTTAACTTCAGCCACCAGGATCTCTTGGGCACCAAGGGTTAACTCCAGCCACCAGACATATCCACGTGTGTTGAGGGGTTAACTCCATCCACCAGGATCTCCCAGGCACTAAGGGGTTAAGCAGCAGACCAGGCATTTCCCAGCAGTGTGTGCAACGTCTGCGCTCCTGCGTGAAATAAAGTTTATTGAAGAAAAAACCACAGAACCTCCCAGTGTACAGAGCATCGCATCAGCACAGCAGCAGCAGAACATCAGCAGAGCATCGCAGCAACAAAGTAGCAGAGCATCGCATTAGCAGAGCAGCAGCAGAACATCAGCAGAGCATCGCAGCAACAAAGTAGCAGAGCATCGCATTAGCAGAGCAGCAGCAGAACATCAGCAGAGCATCGCAGCAACAAAGTAGCAGAGCATCGCATTAGCAGAGCAGCAGCAGAACATCAGCAGAGCATTGCATCACAGAACAGCGGCCAGGATGGTCATTAAAGTGTATATCGCAAGCTGCTCCGGATCCACAGCGGTGAGAGGCTGTGACTATATATGGGGGACCCCGCTGTGTGTACATGTACAGGGCTGATATACGGGGGGGACCCTGCTGTGTGTACATGTACAGGGCTGATATACGGGGGGGACCCTGCTGTGTGTACATGTACAGGGCTGATATACGGGGGGGGGACCCCGCTGTGTGTAAATGTACAGGGCTGATATACGGGGGGGGGACCCCGCTGTGTGTACATGTACAGGGCTGATATACGGGGGGACCCCGCTGTGTGTACATGTACTGGGCTGATATACGGGGGGACCCCGCTGTGTGTACATGTACAGGGCTGATATACGGGGGGACCCCGCTGTGTGTACATGTACTGGGCTGATATACAGGGGGGGACCCCGCTGTGTGTACATGTACAGGGCTGATATACGGGGGGACCCCGCTGTGTGTACATGTACAGGGCTGATATACGGGGGGGGACCCCGCTGTGTGTACATGTACAGGGCTGATATACGGGGGGACCCCGCTGTGTGTACATGTACAGGGCTGATATACGGGGGGACCCCGCTGTGTGTACATGTACTGGGCTGATATACGGGGGGACCCCGCTGTGTGTACATGTACTGGGCTGATATACAGGGGGGGACCCCGCTGTGTGTACATGTACAGGGCTGATATACGGGGGGGGGACCCCGCTGTGTGTACATGTACTGGGCTGATATACGGGGGGACCCCGCTGTGTGTACATGTACAGTGCTGATGTACGGGGGGGACCCCGCTGTGTGTACATGTACAGGGCTGATGTACGGGGGGGACCCCGCTGTGTGTACATGTACAGGGCTGATGTACGGGGGGGACCCCGCTGTGTGTACATGTACAGGGCTGATATACAGGGGGGGGGGGACTCCGCTGTGTGTACATGTACAGGGCTGATATACGGGGGGGACCTCGCTGTGTGTACATGTACTGGGCTGATATACAGGGGGGGACCCCGCTGTGTGTACATGTACAGGGCTGATATACGGGGGGGGACCCCGCTGTGTGTACATGTACAGGGCTGATATACGGGGGGGGGACCCCGCTGTGTGTACATGTACAGGGCTGATATACGGGGGGGGGACCCCGCTGTGTGTACATGTACAGGGCTGATATACGGGGGGGGACCCTGCTGTGTGTACATGTACAGGGCTGATATACGGGGGGGGACCCTGCTGTGTGTACATGTACAGGGCTGATATACGGGGGGGACCCCGCTGTGTGTACATGTACAGGGCTGATATACGTCGGGGCCCCGCTGTGTGTACATGTACAGGGCTGATATACGGGGGGACCCCGCTGTGTGTACATGTACAGGGCTGATATACGGGGGGACCCCGCTGTGTGTACATGTACAGGGCTGATATACGGGGGGACCCCGCTGTGTGTACATGTACAGGGCTGGTATACGGGGGGGGGACCCCGCTGTGTGTACGTGTACAGGGCTGATATACGGGGGGACCCCGCTGTGTGTACGTGTACAGGGCTGATATACGGGGGGGACTCCGCTGTGTGTACGTGTACAGGGCTGATATACGGGGGGGACTCCGCTGTGTGTACGTGTACAGGGCTGATATACGGGGGGGACCCCGCTGTGTGTACATGTACAGGGCTGATATACGGGGGGACCCCGCTGTGTGTACATGTACAGGGCTGATATACGGGGGGACCCCGCTGTGTGTACATGTACAGGGCTGATATACCGGGGGGGGACCCCGCTGTGTGTACATGTACAGGGGTGATATGCGGGGGAACCCCGCTGTGTGTACATGTACAGGGCTGATATACAGGGGACCCTGCTGTGTGTACATGTACAGGGCTGATATACGGGGGGGACCCCGCTGTGTGTACATGTACAGGGCTGATATACGGGGGGGGGGACCCCGCTGTGTGTACATGTACAGGGCTGATATACGGGGGGACCCCGCTGTGTGTACATGTACAGGGCTGATATACGGGGTAACGGGGGGACCCCGCTGTGTGTACATGTACAGGGCTGATATACGGGGGGACCCCGCTGTGTGTACATGTACAGGGCTGATATACGGGGGGACCCCGCTGTGTGTACATGTACAGGGCTGATATACGGGGGGACCCCGCTGTGTGTACATGTACAGGGCTGATATACGGGGGGGGACCCAGCTGTGTGTACATGTACAGGGCTGATATACGAGGGGGGGGACCCCGCTGTGTGTACATGTACAGGGCTGATATACGGGGGGGGGGACCCCGCTGTGTGTACATGTACAGGGCTGATATACGGGGGGACCCCGCTGTGTGTACATGTACAGGGCTGATATACGGGGTAACGGGGGGACCCCGCTGTGTGTACATGTACAGGGCTGATATACGGGGGGACCCCGCTGTGTGTACATGTACAGGGCTGATATACGGGGGGACCCCGCTGTGTGTACATGTACAGGGCTGATATACGGGGGGACCCCGCTGTGTGTACATGTACAGGGCTGATATACGGGGGGACCCCGCTGTGTGTACATGTACAGGGCTGATATACGGGGGGACCCCGCTGTGTGTACATGTACAGGGCTGATATACGGGGGGACCCCGCTGTGTGTACATGTGAGGGGCCCTGTGGTGTGCGTGGCCCCCAGGGCTGTCCATGTGAGGGGCCCTGTGATGTGCGTGGCCCCTAGGGCTGTCCATGTGAGGGGCCCTGTGGTGTGCGTGGCCCCCAGGGCTGTCCATGTGAGGGGCCCTGTGATGTGCGTGGCCCCCAGGGCTGTCCATGTGAGGGGCCCTGTGGTGTGCGTGGCCCCCAGGGCTGTCCATGTGAGGGGCCCTGTGGTGTGCGTGGCCCCCAGGGCTGTCCATGTGAGGGGCCCTGTGGTGTGCGTGGCCCCCTAGTACCGCCCCTCACGGCTCTGTGGTGTGCGTGGCTCCTGTACCGTCCTCCCTCTGCTCTCGTTTTATTGATGGGTCGGGAGCTGTAGCTCGGCTGTGACTTTGTTCCTTTGTGACTGATGTTTATGAGGGAGCAGTAAAGCGTCGCTGATTTCCATAACATGTGGGTGGCGGCGGCTGTGCCTGAGTCGCCCTGTAAATCTGCGCTGACACCCGGGACGTGTCTCTTGTCTCTCAGGTTACGGACACCAAGACCGGGGATAGCTCAGACCACCAGGACAGTAGTGAGGGGACATCCTGATTACTATGGTTAGGAAGCCAGTGTGAGGAGATGTATCCATGCCTGGGAAAGCTGAGTGACAGACAATATGGCTGCCAGGGTCTCTCCGGATACAGCCAGTGCATTAGTGACTAGTCATGGCGGCCATGTTGCTTATTACCATGGTTGCTGGCCTGCCTGAAGCTTTACATGTGCACAACATCAAGGGTTAACGGGTCCTACACCCAGCTTTCCCAGAAGCAGAATCTACTGTTGAATAAAATGTGACTGAAGAGGGCGGGAAGCCTCCAACATCTGCCATGAATTATAGAGCTGAGCGAGTACATCCTCCCCCATCCTCAGCCGGCCGCCACATCTACTGGCACCCCCAGTATACAGGACACAACAGGGGGCACCGGCCAGGAGAAAGTACCCCAAAATATAATTCTGACCTACCTAGATGGTATCCCCCTGTACAGTCTCCTCTCCCCAGGATGAAATGGCTGATAACAGAGAGTAATAGATTGTATCCCCCCTGTACAGTCTCCTCTCCCCAGGATGAAATGGCTGATAACAGAGAGTAATAGATTGTATCCCCCCTGTACAGACTCCTCTCCCCAGGATGTAATGGCTGATAACAGAGAGTAATAGATTGTATCCCCCTGTACAGTCTCCTCTCCCCGGGATATAATGGCTGATAACAGAGAGTAATAGATTGTATCCCCCCTGTACAGTCTCCTCTCCCCGGGATATAATGGCTGATAACAGAGAGTAATAGATTGTATCCCCCCTGTACAGTCTCCTCTCCCCGGGATGAAATGGCTGATAACAGAGAGTAATAGATTGTATCCCCCCTGTACAGTCTCCTCTCCCCAGGATGAAATGGCTGATAACAGAGAGTAATAGATTGTATCCCCCCTGTACAGTCTCCTCTCCCCGGGATGTAATGGCTGATAACAGAGAGTAATAGATTGTATCCCCCCTGTACAGTCTCCTCTCCCCAGGATGAAATGGCTGATAACAGAGAGTAATAGATTGTATCCCCCCTGTACAGTCTCCTCTCCCCGGGATGTAATGGCTGATAACAGAGAGTAATAGATTGTATCCCCCTGTACAGTCTCCTCTCCCCAGGATGAAATGGCTGATAACAGAGAGTAATAGATTGTCTCCCCCGTACGGTCTGTGTGGGGTGGTTGCTGTGTAGAGGGGTGTGTTCGTATCTTTGTGTCGCTGTATTTGCTCAGCACATAGATCTGTGGGGAGAACATCTGCCGGTCCGGGTACATGTGATGTCGGTGGGGGAGGGGCTTCTACTTACTTACAGGTTATACGGCTGATAACAGGGGGTGTCCCTAATTTCATGCGGGGGACAGTAGAATGTGTGGGGTCCAAAGCCATTGCTGGGATTGCATTATGGGTAAATCTCCCCATACCTGTTAGAAACCTGGAGAGAGATTACATGTGATGTCATGATCTGGCTTGTTGTCATGTGACCTGTGATGTCATCTGATGTCATGTCAGACGTCCCTGTGATCTATGACCACGCAGGGCCATGTACACATTGATCTGGGCGACCAAACGTGGACTGTGAGTCACAACCTCTTCCTGCCAGGAAACTGCAGCGTCAAAGAGACCGGTGTATGAGTGGGGCCCCCCACTGCAGCACACCAGGGGCCCCGGGGACAGGCACTAGTACTGCCCGTCTCCTGTCTTCTCTAGGTGCACAGTACTACTCCCCGTCTTCTCTAGGTGCACAGTACTCCTCCCCGTTTCCTCTAGGTGCACAGTACTCCTCCCCGTCTCCTCTAGGTGCACAGTACTCCTCCCCGTCTCCTCTAGGTGCACAGTACTCCTCCCCGTCTCCTCTAGGTGCACAGTACTCCTCCCCGTCTCCTCTAGGTGCACAGTACTCCTCCCAGCCTCCTCTAGGTGCACAGTACTACTCCCCGTCTCCTCTAGGTGCACAGTACTACTCCCCGTCTCCTCTAGGTGCACAGTACTCCTCCCCGTCTCCTCTAGGTGCACAGTACTCCTCCCCGTCTCCTCTAGGTGCACAGTACTCCTCCCAGCCTCCTCTAGGTGCACAGTACTCCTCCCAGCCTCCTCTAGGTGCACAGTCCTCCTCCCGGCCTCCTCTAGGTGCACAGTACTACTCCCAGCCTCCTCTAGGTGCACAGTACTACTCCCAGCCTCCTCTAGGTGCACAGTACTACTCCCAGCCTCCTCTAGGTGCACAGTACTCCTCCCCGTCTCCTCTAGGTGCACAGTACTCCTCCCAGCCTCCTCTAGGTGCACAGTACTCCTCCCAGCCTCCTCTAGGTGCACAGTACTCCTCCCAGCCTCCTTTAGGTGCACAGTACTCCTCCCAGCCTCCTCTAGGTGCACAGTACTCCTCCCAGCCTCCTCTAGGTGCACAGTACTACTCCCAGCCTCCTCTAGGTGCACAGTACTACTCCCCGTCTCCTCTAGGTGCACAGTACTACTCCCCGTCTCCTCTAGGTGCACAGTACTACTCCCAGCCTCCTCTAGGTGCACAGTACTACTCCCCGTCTCCTCTAGGTGCACAGTACTACTCCCCGTCTCCTCTAGGTGCACAGTACTACTCCCCGTCTCCTCTAGGTGCACAGTACTACTCCCTGGAATGTAGTGTCTCCTTATTAGGAGGTTGTGAGCTTGTGTCTCAGTCTATGGTAGGAGGGGGAAATCCAGTCCTTATAAGGGTAATGTCCCCGGCACCAGGACTCTCAGCACTGCCCAGGAAAACTGTATAACATCACAGGACGTGAAATCATCTCCTCTGGCTACAAGATGTCCCCTGTGTTCCCACCCTGTGCCCACTTATGCCGCCTCTATGTGCTTCTGAAAGTGCCAGCTTCATATATTAGTGTCCTTTCCTCTACTGCTCCTGCTCCCGGGGGCCCATCCCCTGCAGCGCTTGTGCCCGTCTCCTGCTCCTCCTGCGCTGGGGGGCCTGTCCCCTACACCTCCTGCGTCCCAGGATCCCGTTCCCTGCAGCTCCTGCGTCCCCGGGGCCCGTTCCCTGCATCCCCGGGGCCCGTTCCCTGCAGCTCCTGCTTTCCCGGGGCCCGTTCCCTGCATCTCCTGCTTCCCCGGGGCCCGTTCCCTGCATCTCCTGCTTCCCCGGGGCCCGTTCCCTGCATCTCCTGCTTCCCCGGGGCCCGTTCCCTGCATCTCCTGCTTCCCCGGGGCCCGTTCCCTGCATCTCCTGCTTCCCCGGGGCCCGTTCCCTGCAGCTCCTGCTTCCCCGGGGCCCGTTCCCTGCAGCTCCTGCTTCCCCGGGGCCCGTTCCCTGCAGCTCCTGTGTCCCCGGGGCCCGTTCCCTGCAGCTCCGGCGTCCCCCCGGCCCGTTCCCTGCATCTTCTCATTACTTTTGGCCTTTGTAATAAGCTGTAATCCTTGCATGTGACTTCCAGATCAAGAAGCAGCAGCAGACCATCTTGGGTCTCTTTGATGCCATGAAGATTGAATATGAAGAGATGGACATCGCTGCCAATGAGGAAAATCGGAAGTGGATGAGAGAGAATGTTCCGGAGAACTGCCGGCCTTCGAGTGGCATCCCGCTCCCCCCCCAGATCTTCAATGATGACCAATACCTCGGGGTAAGAGCCCTGCTCCTATGGCTATCGCTGAGCTCCTCAACCTTTTATTACCAGGGATCAGGCGCAGATGAAAAAAAATGTAGTCTCTGATCTTGAAATACTACACCACGTGATACTACACACTGGGCGCCCGTACTACTTACCCACACTGGGCGCCCGTACTACTTACCCACACTGGGCGCCCGTACTACTTGCCCACACTGGGCGCCCGTACTACTTGCCCACACTGGGCGCCCGTACTACTTGCCCACACTGGGCGCCCGTACTACTTGCCCACACTGGGCGCCCGTACTACTTGCCCACACTGGGTGCCCGTACTACTTGCCCACACTGGGTGCCCGTACTACTTGCCCACACTGGGCGCCCGTACTACTTGCCCACACTGGGCGCCCGTACTACTTGCCCACACTGGGCGCCCGTACTACTTGCCCACACTGGGTGCCAGTACTACTTGCCCACACTGGGCCCCCGCAGTAGCCACTATAGTCACGGGGCCCCCGCTGTAGCCACTATAGTCACGGGGCCCCCGCTGTAGCCACTATAGTCACGGGGCCCCCGCTGTAGCCACTATAGTCACGGGTCCCCCGCTGTAGCCAATATAATCACGGGGGCCCCCGCTGTAGCCACTATAGTCACGGGGCCCCCGCTGTAGCCACTATAGTCACGGGGCCCCCGCTGTAGCCAGTAGAGTCACGGGGCCCCCGCTGTAGCCAATATAGTCACGGGGCCCCCGCTGTAGCCAATATAGTCACGGGGCCCCCGCTGTAGCCAATATAGTCACGGGGCCCCCGCTGTAGCCAGTAGAGTCACGGGGCCCCCGCTGTAGCCAGTAGAGTCACGGGGCCCCCGCTGTAGCCAGTAGAGTCACGGGGCCCCCGCTGTAGCCAATATAGTCACGGGGGCCCCCGCTGTAGCCAATATAGTCACGGGGCCCCCAGTAGCACTGATTTTAGTGGGTATAAGGGGAAAGTTCCTGTCAGGGGGGCAGGAATAGCATGTGAGAGGAGTGAGAGGGGCAGGTTACATGTGATAGGAGTGAGAGGGGCAGGTTACATGTGAGAGGAGTGAGAGGGGCAGGTTACATGTGATAGGAGTGAGAGGGGCAGGTTACATGTGATAGGAGTGAGAGGGGCAGGTTACATGTCATAGGAGTGAGAGGGGCAGGTTACATGTGATAGGAGTGAGAGGGGCAGGTTACATGTCATAGGAGTGAGAGGGGCAGGTTACATGTGAGAGGGGCAGGTTACATGTGAGAGGGGCAGGTTACATGTGAGAGGAGTGAGAGGGGCAGGTTACATGTGATAGGAGTGAGAGGGGCAGGTTACATGTGAGAGGGGCAGGTTACATGTGATGGGGGAATCAGAGTTTTTGTGGTAATATAAATAGAAAAGGGGGTGCAGGAGCTGGGGGCTAGGGGGGGGGGGATAATATGTGGGTGAATAAAGATGGAATACAGCTGCCTGTATATGGTGGGCAGGGAGGCTATCCCCAAAGTCACTGACCTGCTGAGGGCTGCAGAGGAGCAGGTGGAGGGCTGATCATCACCCCCTCGTCCGCCTCCTCCTCTTTCTTTCCGTCCAGCTCCTCCATGCTGTCGGCCAGCAGGAAGCAATGCTGCCACCTACTGGACACAATAATTATCTCTCCTCCAGAGGGGACATATTACTGGATCATTCCAGCAGCTGCTGCTTCTTCCCCTGAACTCTGGTACATCAGAACCGAGTGGACTGTAACCATGGGGCCATCTTCAGCAGGAGGTGTCTGGTTTCTGCTGGTTTGGCAAGCTGGCGGCTCTAGTGGAGGCCCCTGCCTTCTGGTAAGTGGTGGGGGCCCCGGGCGCACGCCCTTGGTGCCTTCTATCTGTCCCAGCCCTGCCTGTATTATCCATGGGAATAAAGCACATGGGGAAAGATAGAACCTTTCTATTATTATCTCCAGCAGCGTCTCTCTCTGCCTGTAGGGTCATACAGGATGTTATAGAGAAGCAATGACTTGTACTGATGGGAATAAAGCACTTGGGGTGAGATAGAAACTTGTATTGTCTCTTATGTTATACTGCAGAGGAGATTGGAGAGAGGTTCTGGTGAGATCTTCCAGTTTCTTATATTCTCTTGTACTATTGATTTATGGAAACTTAACTGACAGTTGCCCCTCCCCCGCTCCTGGCTCCTCCCCTCTGCTTTAGTCTGAGATCAGCAGGAGATTAACCCTGTGTTCTCTGCAGGGCTTTTTGTGTAGGGAATCGTTGCAGACAAAGCTGGGGGGAGATCATCTACTGGTTCCTGGTGTCATTCATTTCTAGGGTTACATTGCCTTTAAATTAAAGGGGTGGTCTGTGCTCATCATTTTCTTTTAAACTTGTGAAAATTGCCTAAAATGAAAAAAAAAGAGCTCTGTATATATGGTGGTCACTACTGCAGCCAGACGGTGAACAGAGCAGCCACCTGCCCTTCTCACAGCTGAGGGCTCGTTACAATGTATCAGGACAGATTGTTTTTAACCCAGATTGTGTACACTGATCCATTGTAGCATATCCTCAGCTGTGACAAGTATTAGATCAGGAGGGACTTGTTTTTTTTCCACCTCGGGCTCCCCAACTGTGAGCCTGATTCTTTACATGTACAGCACATGGTAACAAACCCTCCGCTGTGATAAGTAGCCTATGAGGGGAGTGGTTAAATGAATCCCCGCCCCTGAGGATCTGGGGGTCTAGGATCTCGCTCATCTGTCTTGTTTCTCGCCCTCAGGATTACGAGGCTTTCTTCGATGCCAGAGAGAACAATACGGTTTATACGTTCCTGGGACTGACCCCTCCTCCGGGATCAAAGGTAACAACAGCGCCCCCTGTTTTCGGGATGTGGGGTTTCGGTAGAGGCCCCCCCCCCAATCACACACAGCCGGTGCAGACGAGGCAGGTGATTGCACCGATGACCCCGGCCGCTCCCGGCTACAGATATATAAAGATCCACGGTCAAGGTCGACTATATCTGCAGCTTCTTCCTTGTAGGAGCATTAACCCCGTAGTGTCTACGCTCACATCACACGAGAACGTGATTGGTAGATGCAGAGGTCCGTCCAGCCCACAATGCACTATTCCCTACAGCTGCCCTGACAATTCTGACCAATCATCTTCTCTCTTCTCTGTCCGCAGGAAGCCGAGGCGTTGGCCCAGCAGAATGCGTGAAGCCGCCATTCCTCCACATCGGACCAGAACTTTCCGAGCTTTTCAGGGCGTCCCAGAAGCTTCACTCCTAAACTCTTAACTCCTCCCCATGCAGCAATGATTCGCTGTCTGGTTGAAGTGAGCCCCGCCCCCTCTCCCGTGTCATAACGCCATCGCCACCTGTGCCAAAATTAACTCTTAGATGCCAACGCAGGTCAATAACATTGAAGGATGTAGATGATTTTAATTGCGTAAAAATTTGTCTTCCAACCCGCGCGGCGCCATCTGGTGCTCAGGCCGGCGAGTGACGTCATAGCGTCTGGTCCAATGTTGTATCATATTTGTGTTCTACGGAATTCCTGTTGTCTTATCTCATGGGGGCGGGACACTCCAGGTACAAGCCCCTCCCCTCTGTAGGACCGCCCCCTCGGTGCCTTTTAATAGACATTCATGAGCTCTGAAGGTAGAGAGACAGTCCTCAACGGTGCAGCCCGTGGGTGACTGTCTCTTCCAGTCTCCAGGGTCACGTCCTGCTGCGACAATCTTCATGTATCATAAAGCTGCAGCAGCCAAAAATCCTCCGACATTCCTGACTGTGCGTCCTCCCCACAGATACCCCAGAACATGAACATGATCTATAAGGTTCCAATAGTGCCCCCGCCTCTGAGCAGAAATAAGGGGGGGGGGGGACACGTATATTGGAGAAAATCAGAGGGGTCAGCATTGTAATACAGCGCCATCTGATGGTAGCCAGAGAAAATTACCCGCACAATGGTGCCATTTGGTGGTAGAGTGAGAAAATTACCTAGATTATAGCTCCATCTGGTGGTGGTGTGAGGATTTTGTAATGTAATATGATCTTATCGCCATCTGATGGTCATTGGTCACCCACAAACTGCCGCCTGAATTGCACACATTCCTCCGTAATTTACACACACTTCATGGGGCGAGGCAGTAAGAGGTTAATCCCCCCCCCCCCTCTACTCGGTACGGTTTTGCGCACTGGCGGCCACTGCATCCTAATATTTATAATGTGTCAGTGTATAATCAAGTGGCCGTCTGCTCTGCACTACAACTCCCAGCAGGCAGACTGACATTCCCCACTGCCGGCCGCCATCTTTGTGTAGTCTGGGGCTGTCACATGCCAGGACATCTCTCTCTGCAATCTCCTCTGCGACGCTCGCCTTTCCATTTTTTGTCACTAATCTTTGTGTTTTAGTAATAAAAAAAAAAGGTCTTAAAAATTTTATTTTGTATTTGCAAAATCTTCAATAAAAAAAAAGTGTAAAAAAAAAAAAAATCTCCTGTTTCATAAATCTTGTCAGAAGTTCAGATGATGACATAACCGACTGTTTCACAACCAGATCTGCAAGACGTTTCCTGCTTCAGCTTCAGGCAACTGTGGAGCTAGAGCTCTAGAGTCACAGTGTAGCAGAGCACCAGTCACATCCAGAGCTGCACTCACTGTTCTGCTGTTGCATCATCACTTCTGCTCCAGTCACATTTAAAGCTGCACTCGGTATTCTAGAGTCTAATCCATTCATCTACATCTCACTACAATTTAGCAGGCCGAGCATACCTGCTATGAGGTGAGTTAAGCCACTCACCTCAGGCCACACCCCCTGCTTGACAAGTAGGGCTGAGGGGCACAGATGTAGCCTGGCTGAGGGGCACAGATGTAGCCTGGCTGAGGGGCACAGATGTAGCCTGGCTGAGGGGCACAGATGTAGCAGGGCTGAGGGGCACAGATGTAGCAGGGCTGAGGGGCGCAGATGTAGCAGGGCTGGGGGGGCCGATGTAGCAGAGCTGAAGTGGTACAGATGTAGTAGGGCTGAGGGGCACAGATGTAGCAGGGCTGAGGGGCACAGATGTAGCAGGGCTGAGGGGCGCAGATGTAGCAGGGCTGAGGGGCGCAGATGTAGCAGGGCTGAGGGGCGCAGATGTAGCAGGGCTGAGGGGGACAGATGTAGCTTGGCTGAGGGGCGCAGATGTAGCAGGGCTGAGGGGCGCAGATGTAGCAGGGCTGAGGGGCGCAGATGTAGCAGGGCTGAGGGGCGCAGATGTAGCAGGGCTGAGGGGCGCAGATGTAGCAGGGCTGAGGGGCGCAGATGTAGCTCGGCTGAGGGGCGCAGATGTAGCAGGGCTGAGGGGCGCAGATGTAGCAGGGCTGAGGGGCGCAGATGTAGCAGGGCTGAGGGGCGCAGATGTAGCAGGGCTGAGGGGCGCAGATGTAGCAGGGCTGAGGGGCGCAGATGTAGCAGGGCTGAGGGGCGCAGATGTAGCAGGGCTGAGGGGCGCAGATGTAGCAGGGCTGAGGGGCGCAGATGTAGCAGGGCTGAGGGGCACAGATGTAGCAGGGCTGAGGGGCACAGATGTAGCAGGGCTGAGGGGCACAGATGTAGCAGGGCTGAGGGGCACAGGTGTAGCAGGGCTGAGGGGCACAGATGTAGCAGGGCTGAGGGGCACAGATGTAGCAGGGCTGAGGGGCACAGATGTAGCAGGGCTGGGGGGGGGGGCGATGTAGCAGGGCTGAAGTGGTACAGATGTAGCAGGGCTGAAGTGGTACAGATGTAGCAGGGCTGAAGTGGTACAGATGTAGCAGGGCTGAAGGGGCACAGATGTAGCAGGGCTGAGGGGCACAGATGTAGCAGGGCTGAGGGGCACAGATGTAGCAGGGCTGAGGGGCACAGATGTAGCAGGGCTGGGGGGGCCGATGTAGCAGGGCTGAGGGGCGCAGATGTAGCAGGGCTGAGGGGCGCAGATGTAGCAGGGCTGAGGGGCACAGATGTAGCAGGGCTGAGGGGCGCAGATGTAGCAGGGCTGAGGGGCGCAGATGTAGCAGGGCTGAGGGGCGCAGATGTAGCAGGGCTGAGGGGCGCAGATGTAGCAGGGCTGAGGGGCGCAGATGTAGCAGGGCTGAGGGGCGCAGATGTAGCAGGGCTGAGGGGCGCAGATGTAGCAGGGCTGAGGGGCACAGATGTAGCAGGGCTGAGGGGCACAGATGTAGCAGGGCTGAGGGGCACAGATGTAGCAGGGCTGGGGGGGGGGCGATGTAGCAGGGCTGAAGTGGTACAGATGTAGCAGGGCTGAAGTGGTACAGATGTAGCAGGGCTGAAGTGGTACATATGTAGCAGGGCTGAAGTGGTACAGATGTAGCAGGGCTGAAGTGGTACAGATGTAGCAGGGCTGAAGTGGTACAGATGTAGCAGGGCTGAGGGGCACAGATGTAGCAGGGCTGGGGGGGCCGATGTAGCAGGGCTGGGGGGGCCGATGTAGCAGGGCTGAGGGGGGGCAGATGTAGCAGGGCTGAGGGGGACAGATGTAGCAGAGCAGAGTTGATGTAAGAGAAGATTTCTGATAAAGGCTGAAGGTGGAAAAATCTCCAGAGAATTCAAAAGACGAGAAGAAGTTCAGCTCAGAAACTTAGATACGAACTGCAACTATTAAAGGGAAAGTAACGAATATCTGAGAGGAACAACGGTCACATGTACGAGAAATACAGAATATCACCGGAGACACGTCACACAATATAGTGAGGATGAAATGGCTGATACCAGAGAGTAATAGATTGTATCCCCCTGTACAGTCTCCTCTCCCCGGGATGAAATGGCTGATAACAGAGAGTAATAGATTGTATCCCCCTGTACAGTCTCCTCTCCCCGGGATGTAATGGCTGATAACAGAGAGTAATAGATTGTATCCCCCCTGTACAGTCTCCTCTCCCCAGGATGTAATGGCTGATAACAGAGAGTAATAGATTGTATCCCCCCCTGTACAGTCTCCTCTCCCCGGGATGAAATGGCTGATAACAGAGAGTAATAGATTGTATCCCCCCTGTACAGTCTCCTCTCCCCAGGATGTAATGGCTGATAACAGAGAGTAATAGATTGTATCCCCCCTGTACAGTCTCCTCTCCCCAGGATGTAATGGCTGATAACAGAGAGTAATAGATTGTATCCCCCTGTACAGTCTCCTCTCCCCGGGATGAAATGGCTGATAACAGAGAGTAATAGATTGTATCCCCCCCTGTAGAGTCTCCTCTCCCCAGGATATAATGGCTGATAACAGAGAGTAATAGATTGTATCCCCCCTGTACAGTCTCCTCTCCACAGGATGAAATGGCTGATAACAGAGAGTAATAGATTGTATCCCCCCTGTACAGTCTCCTCTCCACAGGATGAAATGGCTGATAACAGAGAGTAATAGATTGTATCCCCCCTGTACAGTCACCTCTCCCCAGGATGTAATGGCTGATAACAGAGAGTAATAGATTGTATCCCCCCTGTACAGTCTCCTCTCCACAGGATGAAATGGCTGATAACAGAGAGTAATAGACTAATAGACTGTATCCCCCAAACCCCCCCCCCCCCCCCGCTCTGGTCTGTGATTCCGTCATTTCTTCGGGTTCTTGCAGAACGACTTCCCCTTTTATACTGTAGATGTGGAAAATAGAAAAAGCGGAAGATCGGAGACTCGTAACCCGGTGTCGGGGGCGGGGACCCCATAAACTCCGGGACCTCAGAGCACCAGGATGTGCGGGGACGGCGGTGGATACGCAGAGGATTGAGGGGCGCAAAACAAGGTAATGATGAGACAGGGAGGTGACACACTGTGCAGACACCGCACCTGTGATACGTGCAGAAGCGGAGGGCGTGCTGAGAGATGTCATGTGACTACTATGGGGGTATGAAATACTGAGGCTGTAGTAAGTGCAGCTACGGGGAATGTCCTGACTTATCTCCAAGCCAAAAGACACCCTGACATCCAGCATTAGCAGAGGTGTCAGTATATACATAATATCATACAACCAACACTATGCAGTGTGCAAGAGAAGAGCTCCCCCTAGTGGTGGTGTATAATCTGTATGTAGTGAGCTCCCCCTAGTGGTGGTGTATAATCTGTATGTAGTGAGCTCCCCCTAGTGGTGATGTATAATCTGTATGTAGTGATTTCCTCCTAGTGGTGGTGTATAATCTGTATGTAGTGATCTCCTCCTAGTGGTGGTGTATAATCTGTATGTAGTGAGCTCCCCTAGTGGTGATGTATAATCTGTATGTAGTGATCTCCCCCTAGTGGTGGCTGTATAATCTGCATGTAGTGAGCTCCCCCTAGTGGTGGTGTATAATATGTATGTAGTGATCTCCCCCTAGTGGTGGTGTATAATCTGTATGTAGTGATCTCCTCCTAGTGGTGGTGTATAATCTGTATGTAGTGAGCTCCCCCTAGTGGTGGTGTATAATCTGTATGTAGTGATCTCCCCCTAGTAGTGGCTGTATAATCTGTATGTAGTGATCTCCTCCTAGTGGTGGCTGTATAATCTGTATGTAGTGAGCTCCCCCTAGTGGTGGTGTATAATCTGTATGTAGTGATCTCCTCCTAGTGGTGGTGTATAATCTGTATGTAGTGAGCTCCCCCTAGTGGTGGATGTATAATCTGTATGTAGTGATCTCCCCCTAGTGGTGGCTGTATAATCTGTATGTAGTGAGCTCCCCCTAGTGGTGGATGTATAATCTGTATGTAGTGATCTCCCCCTAGTGGTGGTGTATAATCTGTATGTAGTGAGCTCCTCCTAATGGTGGTGTATAATCTGTATGTAGTGATCTCCCCCTAGTGGTGGTGTATAATCTGTATGTAGTGATCTCCCCCTAGTGGTGGTGTATAATCTGTATGTAGTGATCTCCTCCTGGTGGTGATGTATAATCTGTATGTAGTGATCTCCTCCTTGTGGTGGTGTATAATCTGTATATAGTGAGCTTCCCCTAGTGGTGGCTGTATAATATGTATGTAGTGAGCTCCCCCTAGTGGTGGTGTATAATCTGTATGTAGTGAGCTCCCCCTAGTGGTGGTTGTATAATCTGTATGTAGTGAGCTCCCCCTAGTGGTGGCTGTATAATCTGTATGTAGTGAGCCCCCCCTAGTGGTGGTGTATAATCTGTATGTAGTGAGCTCCACCTAGTGGTGGTGTATAATCTGTATGTAGTGAGCTCCCCCTAGTGGTGGTCTATAATCTGTATGTAGTGAGCTCCCCCTAGTTGTGATGGATAATCTGTATGTAGTGAGCTTCCCCTAGTGGTGGCTGTATAATCTGTATGTAGTGAGCTCCCCCTAGTGGAGGTGTATAATATGTATGTAGTGATCTCCCCCTAGTGGTGGTGTATAATCTGTATGTAATGAGCTCCCTCTAGTGGTGGTTGTATAATCTGTATGTAGTGAGCTCCCCCTAGTGGTGGTGTATAATCTGTATGTAATGAGCTCCCTCTAGTGGTGGTTGTATAATCTGTATGTAGTGAGCTCCCCCTACGGGTGGCTGTATAATCTGTATGTAGTGAGCTCCCCCTAGTGGTGGTGTATAATCTGTATGTAATGAGCTCCCTCTAGTGGTGGTTGTATAATCTGTATGTAGTGAGCTCCCCCTACGGGTGGCTGTATAATCTGTATGTAGTGAGCTCCTCCTAGTGGTGGATGTAATAATCTGTATGTTGTCAGCTCCCCCTAGTGGTGGTGTATAATATGTATGCAGTGAGCTCCCCCTAGTGGTGGCTGTATAATCTGTATGTAGTGAGCTCCTCCTAGTGGTGGTGTATAATATGTATGTAGTGAGCTCCCCCTAGTGGTGATGTATAATATGTATGTAGTGATCTCCCCCTAGTGGTGGTGTACAATCTGTATGTAGTGAGCTCCCCTAGTGGTGTTGTATAATCTGTATGTAGTGAGCTCCCCCTAGTGGTGGTGTATAATCTGTATGTAGTGATCTCCCCCTAGTGGTGGCTGTAATAATCTGTATGTAGTGAGCTTCCCCTAGTGGTGGCTGTATAATCTGTATGTAGTGAGCTCCCCCTAGTGGAGGTGTATAATATGTATGTAGTGATCTCCCCCTAGTGGTGGTGTATAATCTGTATGTAATG
Organism: Engystomops pustulosus; assembly: GCF_040894005.1. Taxonomy (NCBI): domain Eukaryota; kingdom Metazoa; phylum Chordata; class Amphibia; order Anura; family Leptodactylidae; genus Engystomops; species Engystomops pustulosus. The sequence continues at coordinate 17,347,773 of NC_092419.1, forward strand.
AGCTCCCTCTAGTGGTGGTTGTATAATCTGTATGTAGTGAGCTCCCCCTAGTGGTGGTGTATAATCTGTATGTAATGAGCTCCCTCTAGTGGTGGTTGTATAATCTGTATGTAGTGAGCTCCCCCTACGGGTGGCTGTATAATCTGTATGTAGTGAGCTCCCCCTAGTGGTGGTGTATAATCTGTATGTAATGAGCTCCCTCTAGTGGTGGTTGTATAATCTGTATGTAGTGAGCTCCCCCTACGGGTGGCTGTATAATCTGTATGTAGTGAGCTCCTCCTAGTGGTGGCTGTAATAATCTGTATGTTGTCAGCTCCCCCTAGTGGTGGTGTATAATATGTATGTAGTGAGCTCCCCCTAGTGGTGGCTGTATAATCTGTATGTAGTGAGCTCCCCTAGTGGTGTTGTATAATCTGTATGTAGTGAGCTCCCCCTAGTGGTGGTGTATAATCTGTATGTAGTGATCTCCCCCTAGTGGTGGCTGTAATAATCTGTATGTAGTGAGCTCCTCCTAGTGGTGGCTCTATAATATGTATGTGAGGAGCTCCCCCTAGTGGTGGCTGTATAATCTGTATGTGAGGAGCTCCCCCTAGTGGTGGTGTATAATCTGTATGTAGTGATCTCCCCCTAGTGGTGGTGTATAATCTGTATGTAGTGAGCTCCCCCTAGTGGTGGTGTATAATCTGTATGTAGTGAGCTCCCCCTAGTGGTGGTGTATAATCTTTATGTAGTGAGCTCCTCCTAGCGGTGACTGTATAATATGTATGTGAGGAGCTCCCCCTAATGGTGGTGTATATGAATAAAGAGATCCCGGCACTCGCAGATTCTGATGCTTAAATTTTAATGTAGAGGAAGACCATACATAAATGCAGGAACGTCAATGGGAACGTGTTTTTGCGGCTCCTAATGTGAGCCTTTATCAACCATCACTGTATAATATGTATGTGAGGAGCTCCCCCTAGTGGTGGCTGTATAATCTGTATATAGTGCGCTCCCCCTAGTGGTGGTTGTATAATCTGTATGTAGTGAGCTCCCCCTAGTGGTGGTGTATAATCTGTATGTAGTGATGTTCCCCTAGTGGTGGTGTATATTATGTATGTAGTGATCTCCCCCTAGTGGTGGTGTATAATCTGTATGTAGTGATCTCCCCCTAGTGGTGATGTATAATCTGTATGTAGTGATCTCCCCCTAGTGGTGATGTATAATCTGTATGTAGTGAGCTCCCCCTAGTGGTGGTGTATAATCTGTATGTAGTGAGCTCCCTCTAGTGGTGGCTGTATAATCTGTATGTAGTGAGCTCCCCCTAGTGGTGGTGTATAATCTGTATGTAGTGAGCTCCCACTAGTGGTGGTATATAATATGTATGTAGTGAGCTCCTCCTAGTGGTGGTGTATAATCTGTATGTAGTGAGCTCCCCTTAGTGGTGTTGTATAATCTGTATGTAGTGAGCTCCCCCTAGTGGTGGTGTATAATCTGTATGTAGTGAGCTCCCCCTAGTGGTGGTGTATAATCTGTATGTAGTGATCTCCCCCTAGTGATGGATGTATAATTTGTATGTAGTGAGCTCCCCCTAGTGGTGGTGTATAATCTGTATGTAGTGAGCTCCTCCTAGTGGTGGTATATAATCTGTATGTAGTGAGCTCCCCCTAGTGGTGGTTGTATAATCTGTATGTAGTGATCTCCCCCTAGTGGTGGTTGTATAATCCGTATGTAGTGAGCTCCCCTAGTGGTGGTGTATAATCTGTATGTAGTGATCTCCCCCTAGTGGTGGTGTATAATCTGTATGTAGTGACCTCCCCCTAGTAATGGCTGTATAATCTGTATGTAGTGAGCTCCTCCTAGTGGTGGTATATAATCTGTATGTAGTGAGCTCCCCCTAGTGGTGGTGTATAATCTGTATGTAGTGAGCTCCCCCTAGTGGTGGTGTGAGTTGCTGTACTATAGAGCATGACCTCTGGCTGCAGCCTCCCACTTCCTGTTTCCTATGAATAGAAAGTATTTACTGGAAAGAGGAACATGCCGATGCTTCGTGTGTGTGTGTGTGGGGGGGGGGGTTGATGACTCGGTCACTGGGCAGCGCTGGACGTGACATCTGCGTCAGTAAATGTGAGGTTGAGAATGTTCTACGGTTTTCTGGATAATCTGGGGCCGTCGTCTTGTGACCATTACATCCAGCTGCAGGACAAGGCACCAGATGCTTGTTCATCCTGAGCCTTCTGGTTCATGATCAGAATGCTGAATGAACAGAGTAGACGGCCAGATATTCCTTGGTGTAAATGTTGTGCTTCATGCTCTGCTCCTTTTCCACAGACTTTCCCGGTCTCCGCCATGTTGTCCGAGGCGTTCCTGCGCACAGCGCTCTACCGGGGGCGTGTGGGCGCTAAGGAGCAGGAGGAAGGGGAGAAGAATCCCGGGGTGATGTATACGGGCAGAGCGCCCTCCGGTGGCAGAGAACATGCGCTGCGTCACAGTGAGCTCTCAGGCGCTGCCTCATCCGCCCTGTGTATCCCGAGGTGCGAGGCGCTGAGTAACGCCTCCCTGGACCTCTACACCTCCTGGTCCAGCCGCTGTGGAAGTATCTACAAGAACTATCCGGACCTGCACATCGCTGGGGACCACGTGCTCCATAAGATGGTGGACTCCGGATGCATCCTGGATGGCGACTGCGAGGACGGTCCGGTGTTGGTCTCAATGGACATCGACAGCCGCAGCCTCCCAGGGGAGAATGCTGGGGGGCTCCTGGAGCATGAGGAGGAGCCCCGCAGCACCGAGAGCCACATCTTACCCTGCGCCCCGATCTCCAACTCTGTCCTCAACGACTTCATCGAGAAGAAGATGCAGGAGGTCTATAAACAATGCTACGAGGAGAAGCTGACGGCAGGCGGCTCCCTGCACCCCGGCCTCTGGTCCGCCGTCCTCCACCACGTCAGCCTCCACATCAAGGAGCAGAACATCAAGGAGCCTATCCTGCAGTGTCTCTGCTCCACCACCGGGGGGAGCTCCGAATTCATTACCCCTGTCCTGCACATCTCCAGCCAAGACAGCAAAGCCAAAGCCAGGCCGCCCCCCAACACCCCCCCGGATTAGGCACAGCAAGGAGTGATGCTGCAGCACCAAAGGTCTACTCTAGTCACATCCAGAGCTGCAGCATGCACAGCAAGGAGTGACGCTGCAGCACCATAGGTCTACTCAAGTCACATCTAATGCTGCAGCATGCACAGCAAGGAGTGACGCTGCAGCACCATAGGTCTACTCAAGTCACATCTAATGCTGCAGCATGGACAGCAAGGAGAGAAGCTGCCCCACCATATGTGTTCTCTAGTTACATCCAGAGCAGCAGCATGCACAGCAAGGAGTGATGCTGTAGAACCATAGGTCTACTCTAATCACATCCAGAGCTGCCGCATGCACAGCAAGGAGTGATGCTGCAGCACCATAGGTCTACTCAAGTCACATCCAGAGCTGCAGCATCCACAGCAAGGAGTGAACCTGCCCCACCATATTTGTTCTCTAGTTACATCTAGAGCTGCAGCATGCACAGCAAGGAGTGACGCTGCAGCACCGCAGGTCTACTCAAGTCACATCCAGAGCTGCAGCATGCACAGCAAGGAGTGAACCTGCCCCACCATATTTGTTCTCTAGTCATATCCAAAGCAAATCATCACCTTATATGAACTTCTTTGAATTTCTGAACACGTAATTTGTCTTGCATAATAAATTATGTCAGCAAAAAAACAGATTTTAAGTTTACAGAATTATCTTTGGTGGACACGAAATTTATGCTAATACAGAATTGTTTTGGTTTTTAAGTCAAATCTTTTGTATTATTGGCTTCACACAATCAATTCCTCAAATAAATTCTATTTCTGTGCCACGATTTGCCATAATGTGTAACAAAGAGACACTTTTTAATAACAAAATTCTATTGCTTAACAAAAATTCGGTACCCAAAGTTACATACTGGGGGGCATTTACTTAATTGTCCGGCGGAGTTCACCGAAAGTGCATTGTCCGTGTATAATCCCCTGTGCCGCGATTCGCTAAGATCGTGCGCCCGATATCCTGCATGTGCCGCTTCCCCGCTCAGGTCCACAGGAGTTCACCTTCTTCTTCCTGGTGCATGTAAGTGCTTGGTCTTGCTACATAATTTGAAAGTTAAATCCGCGCTGAGTCCGAATCAGTCGGATTGTCAGCCAGCCCCCACCCCCCTCGATTTCTGTCGCATGGAAGCCAACGCAGCTGTGCCAAAATCCGATCACGTGCGCCACAATTCCAGCGCAAACCCCTGTTAAATACCTGTCAAAGCTGCACAAATCCCGAAAATGGCGAACAGTCCAACGAAAGTGCGATACGAGACCCTTAGTAAATAAGCCCCATTCTACGTAGTATTTAAAAATGCTATTCAGTGCCAAAAAATAACCCTCTGTATGACGAGATTACATATAATACGTATCCTCCTGAGTAACACAATTAAATTCTGTGACACAAAATGAATTTTTGTACAACAAGATTCTATTCTGTCTGACAAAATAACATTCTGTGAAACAAAACAGTATTCTGCGTGGCAAAGCAACACTGTATGACACAAAACCAACAAACCTTTCCGATGCTTCCTTTGATCAGAAGTTCCTGGATCTGCTGCACAATCCTCTAGATTCTGGAGAATCTGGAGATTAACCCTTTCCCTGCCAAGGTCATACCTGATACCTCCTGACAGGAAGCCCCTTCAGTAGCCAGGGGCATATCCAATATTTTATGGCAACTAAGACCCATTACTTCTAATCTGTGACACCTAGAACCAAAGTTATGGTGTCATTTTTAAGGAGGATTGTGTATTTCGGTGCCACAGAACTGAAGATATTGGGGCACATTTACTAAGGGTCCGCACACCGCATTTCTGTCGGGGTTCCCGACTAATTCCGATTTGCGCCGCATTTAACAGGGGTTATTGGCGCACATGAGCCGACTTTCATGCGACACAAATCGGGGGGGGGGGGGGGAGGGGTTCGGGCAGCAGTCGGACAACCTGGGATATAAAATTCAAATTGTGCCGCAAGCCAAGCACTTACATGCACTGGGAAGAAGAAGGTGAACTCCTGGGACCTGAGCGGGGAAGTGACACATGCAGGATATCGGACGCACGATATTAGTGAATCACGCCGGACTTCATCCTCGTCGGACAATGCACCTCGGGGATCGTGACAGGACCGGGTAAGTAAATGTGCCCCACTTTCTCTTAAATTTACGTTCAGGAGGAAGGTCTTCATGTACCGTGTCTACTCCTGGCTGTAAGGTTATCTGTGAATATTGCTGGTTCTGTGACATCTAGAAACAGACTAGTATATTAAAGGGCAGGCTCTTTTCTTTAAAATGACACTAAAACACTGGTTCTAGGTTTCACAGAGCAGAATCTATGCATCCTGACTGTCCCGGCAGTATGGAGGAGGGGTCCACAGGTGGCACAGAACTCTCTGCACCTGTAGCTAAAACTGGGAGAGGGATGACGTGAACTTATTTTCATTTTTTTAACCCTCTGCTACCCTTATCCCCTTATGGAGGATCTTTTGTTCCTCTATCGCAGTGATGGCGAACCTTTTGGAGAGTGCCCAAGCTACAACAGAAACCCACTTATATGTCACAAAGTGCCAGCATGACAAATTAAGCGGTAACTTATTGATCCCTGCTGTATCACAGGTTTCAATTGTATTGGAATCCTGAGTTCACCAATACAATAGAAAGATGATGGAAAAATTTGGATTGTATCTTCCCTCCAGGGTCCCCTGGAGAGTAAGAATCAGGGGACCCAGAACAGGAGCTCCAATGACAATCCATCTCTATCGGCACCGTCTCGCTCCTTCTGTAGTCCTGGCAGCTAAATAGCGCAGAGCATGGCACGTCCCGGGCTGTATTGGATCACAGGAGAAAACCTTGAGTCCTAGCTGGCAAAGTCTGAGTTGGGGTGAAGGCCTGAGTGCCCACAGAAAGGGCTCCGAGTGCCACCTCTGACACCAGTGCCATAGGTTCGCCACCACTGCTCTATCGTCTGTACCTCTTTCTGACATTTACCAGCACTTAATTTTTAGTGTTACACCAGCGCCACCCGGTGCACACTGCAGGAATCACTATTGTCACCCGAGAGGAACGTCTCATACATTCTATTATCAGATAAATATATACACACTGTATATACATCAGTATTTGCTTGTTAGGTTCTATGATCCTACGCCCAGACCTCAAGTGCTGATTACACATCTCTCCAATGATATTACATTTGACCCTTATATGTAGAACTACATTCAGCGTAACCCAGACAAGAAGCTGAAGTCTCCTTCCCTCTTAAGATGAGGATTTGTCTTGTTACCAAATGCTCTACATTAAGTGTTGGAAAGTGCATTGTCCGATGATCATGAACTCGTGCACCCGATATCCTGCATGTGTCGCTTCCCCGCTCAGGTCCCCGGAGTTCACCTTCTTCTTCCTGGTGCATGTAAGTGCTTGGGCTTGCGACACAATTTGAAAGTTAAAGGGGTTATCCGGGTTTTAAAAATTACCTAGGGCCGGGCTGGGGAGGGCTAGTTAAACATAATAAACATGTACTTACCTCATCCGGCGCCGCTGATGTCCAGCGCCGTGGTCCCCTCGATCTGTGCCTCTGTTTGTTTACAGGGGCACGGAAGCCGCGCACAGGGAGCTTCCGGTCCGCGATGTGGCCGGCTCCTCCCATCCGTCCTTATCTCTCAGCGTTGCAAGCCCTGGGAGATGGTGTCGCATGGGAGCATCCGGCCGGCTGGAAGCTCTCTGTGCGTACTTGTAATGAAACCGGCGCACAGAGAAGACTGGCCGCGGCGCGGGACATCGGCAGCACCGGAGGAGGTAAGTACATGTTTATTGTGTTTAAATAGCCCTCCCCAGCCCACCCGGATAACCCCTTTAAATCCCGCGCTCAGTCCGAATGTGTCGGATCGCCCCGATTTCTGCCGCATGAAAGCCGTGCAGCTGCGCCAAAATCCGGTCGCATACGACACATTCCCGTTAAACATCTGTCACAGCAAAACCCGAAAATTATGGAAATCCGACGAAAGTGAATTCACGGACCCTTAGTAAATAAGCCCCAATGTGTTAGTCCCCACTTACAGAGTAATGCCTGACCTATATTATGTCTTATACTCCAGTCATATCCATAGTCACAGTTATATTATTACATTATGTCTTATACTCCAGTCACATCTAGAGCTGAAGTTCTCTTCTTATATTATGTCTTATACTCCTATCACATCCAGGGCTGCAATTCCCTTTATACATTATTTCATACACTAAAGGGTCTTCCCTGTATCTTCCAGTCCTAGTCCTGCTGTTTTCATGCCTGATTGCTTACTACCCCTCCTCTGACTACAGCACAATTCTGACAGCATTACACAGGGGGGAGGGGCCGCCAGCACTAGACTCTGTACAGGAAGCTGCTGTGTGGGCGGGATTAGCAGTGTGCAGTCAATCTAGTGCTGCCCTGGAGGAAGAGGGATCCCCCAGAAACTGTGCAGTAGATAAAAAGTTGTGTTGATAAGTGGAGAGCTGCATGTAGGGGCTATGATGGAGCCCAGTACTGTACCCAGCATGCAGCTCTCCACTTATTACCTGCTGCACACTCTTCACCACTGCTGTCACCTCTGTCTGTGACCGGATGACGCAGATGGAGTCAGTAGCCACTAAGGGGCTGGAAGAAGCCCCTCGCTGTGTGGACCCCATAGTTGTCGCTATGGCTGCCATGATGGATGTTTTGCCAGTGCCATTTCCATATTCTAGATATGAGGTATCCATTGTCCTGGAGCATCGAACATGGATTGTGTACGGCTCTTTTCCTGTGCGGAGGGCGAGGTGGGGGTCCCTCACTATAAACCCCCCACCCTGGCAGCAGTTCATGGTGGATCACTCCGTCTGTCGCTGGTAAGGAATAAAACTAAAGGTCAGAGTGATCAATCATCTACAGCTCCGACACCACCTAACACCAAGCGCCTTCCCGCCATCTACATGGAAAGAGACTGCACAGGAGGAGACTGCACACAGAGACTGCACAGGAGGAAGAGACTGCACACAGTGACTGCACAGGAGGAGGAGACTGCACACAGAGACTGCACACAGTGACTGCACAGGAGGAGGAGACTGCACAGGAGGAGACTGCACACAGTGACTGCACAGGAGGAAGAGACTGCACACAGTGACTGCACAGGAGGAGACTGCACACAGTGACTGCACAGGAGGAAGAGACTGCCCAGGAGGAAGAGACTGCACACAGTGACTGCACAGGAGGAAGAGACTGCCCAGGAGGAAGAGACTGAACACGGTGACTGCACAGGAGGAGGAACCTGCACATAGTGACTGCACAGGAGGAGGAGACTGCACACAGTGGGGCTCATTTACTAAGGGCCCGAATCGCTCATTTTCGTCGGGCTTCCCAAAAATTACCGGTTTGCGTCGAATTGACCCGGGTTAATGGTGCGTGATCGGATTGTGGCACATCACCGCCCGGTTGCATGTGTTGAGAATCGGGGGGGCGTGGCCGTCAGAGAACCCGACGGATTCGGAAAAACTGCGGTATTTAGAAAAAAAAAAATGTGTCGCTTGACACGCACTCACTTGCACCAGGAATAGGATGGTGAACTCCGGCAGACCTCGGCGCAGCAGCGACACCTCTTGTACATCAGGCGCACTACCTTAGTGAATCGCCGGCACACCCGAATCCTTGTCAGAGAACGCGCCGCTGGATTGCCACAGGACCGGATAAGTAAATGTGCCCCAGTGACTGCACAGGAGGAAGAGACTGCAGCCCAGATTTAGGATTTTTAGCCCCCGTTCTAAATGAATCTGGTGTCCGCTGCACTGCCCTGATAGAGTGCACCACTTTTTTTGGTGCACCTTTAAAACTTGGGAAGTGCTACACAATTCTGTTGGACTTTTCATGATAAATCTGGTGCGCGGTCCGGCTGGGCACCAGAACGCGCCTTTTAAGTTTAGTGCGGTGCAGCAAATTTAGGACGGGGACTTCTTAAATACCTGTGCAAGCAGTTTGCACTGAAGAACACGCAAAGTCCAAAAGAAAACGGGTGCAGGGGCTTTAATAAGTCTGGGCCAGTGACTGCACAGTTGGGGATGAGGCCGCGTTCACATGATGCAATGTGTTTTTGGTCACATACTAAGGTTGCATTGCGTTTCCACTGTATTTGCTAAAACGCAATGTAACCTCTGCACATGATTATGGTCCAAGCCTTTGTAATGCATCTAAAAGGCAGCAAAAAACGTGACGCAACGCACTGTGTGAACAGGTCCTGAGGGATAGGTGTTTAGATCTTAGTGATGTAGGTCAGTAGTATTTGGTCACTATAACTACAACTCCCAACATGATCCAGTTATGTGATTTATTTACTTAGAAATATAATTTATCCATAAGAACTAGAACTTCATTCATCCCAAGTGATAGAGCCCATTGCTGGGAGTTGTGGCTCATGTCAGGTGTTTCCATTGTTAACCTCATGATGTGTCCTGTTTACAACTGATGGATCACCTGATCGCTGGGATGGAGGACATGTACGGCCATGGGGTCGGATGTTCTGGAGAGACCAGTAAGAACCAGCTACCGAATACGACCCAATAATATACAACATAAGGAAATACAATGTAGCCTCATGAAACACAATATACAACATAACACAATACAATGTTCCATAATATAACACAAAATAAGACCATACAATAGCAAATAATATAACACAACAACATGCAACATAAAACAATATAATGGGGCTCATTTACTATATGTCACGCTGTGCACTTTAGTCGGACTGTTCACCTTCTTTGGGGCTAAAGTGGCTTGCACAGGTATTTAAGTGTCTGCGCTGCTTCCATGTGACACAAATTAGGTTGATGTCACACATGGCGTTTTTAGTTTTCAGATGGTAAAAACCGCATGTGTTAAAAACGCATCCGGTTTTTAAAACCGCATGCAATTTTTGAAACCGCATGAAATTTTTGTCAGTTTTTCCGAATTTGCGCAATTAAAACGGACAAAAACGCATGTGTTTTTTACGACCTAAAACCGCACTAACTAAAAATGGCCCAAAAACGGCCTAAAAACGCCATGTGTGACATCACCCTTAGTGCGTTTTCAGATCGTAAAAAAACACATGCGATAAAAAACGCATTAGTTTTTTAAAACGCATGCATTTTTGTCCGTTTGTAATTGCGCAAACTCGGAAAACTGGACAAAAAAAGCATGCGTTTTCAAAAAATGAAACTAAAAACGCCCCAAAAAATGGCCTAAAAACGCCATGTGTGACATCACCCTAAGGGGTCGTGCCGCCGGACAGTCTGACTGATTCGGACCAAGCGCCGGATTTAACTTTTAAGTTGTTTCGCAAGACTTATGTTTAACATGCAGCTCAAAAAAGACGGTGAACTCTGTCGGACCTGCGGGGAAGCGACACATGCAGGATATCGGGCGCACGATCTTAGTGAATCGCGGTGCGGTGCATTATACACGGACAATGCATTTTCTGTGAACTCCAATGGTAAGTAAATAACACATATAATAGCATATAATATAATACAACAACATTATCACATCATCGGTACAATAAATATTCCACAGCATACAGTATAATAAGGTGACACAATGTAATACAGGACAAGATACAGTATAATAACATGATATATGATAAAATATAACACAACATTCTGCTCGTCCTTCCTCCTTTTCTTCTTAGGATTGGACCAGATTTATCAGAACTAGTGCAGTGTGTACTATGTGCAGTGTCCTGTGGAGTGCGCAGGGGGCGCCAGAGTCAACAGAACTGGCACCAGGTCTTCATCAATCTGGCGCCCCCTGCTGCTCGGGAAGTGTGCGCCATTATTTCTTTTGTTCGTGCTGCAGAATTGTGTCGCACGTCAGTACTGAATGTGGCGCACGGTCGGACTCAGCCGTAACAGCCCCTTTAGGTGACATTTTTTGTGTTGTCGGACACAGAGCAGGCGCGACACAAAACTGGCGCAGACACTTTATAACTACATGTGCGAGCAGTTTCCATGTTCTTTCTAGTGCAAAGTCAGACAGAAAACTGGCGCAAACATTATAATAAATGTGACCCATTGCACTAGAACGTGGAAACTTCTTCTACATGTAGTTATAAAGTGTCTGCGCCAGTTTTGTGTCGGGCCTGCTCTGTGTCCGACACAAAATTCTGCACATAGAGGGACGTTCCTGTGTAGAGTCGGACCGTGCACCAAATTTTTTATAGTGACTGGACAGAATTGCGTTGCACTCCCTATGTTAAATGTGGACCAAAAAAAAGTTAGTGCCGCTTCCTGAGCGGTGCAGGGGGCGTCAGATAATGGAGAGCGGGCCCCAGTATTCAGTAATCTGCCGCCCCCTGCACACCCCACAGGCACATAGTACTGACTGCATTCATTTTGATATATTTGGCCCATTGTTACGAAGCTCCAGATTGAGATTAAACTGCAGGAAAAAGTAATAAATGAAGGCAATTAACCTTCTCACCACTGGAGGGCAGCAGCGCAGCGTGGAAGTGCCCCCACTTGTGCCCCCCACTCGACTTCCCTGGTGATAACTTGGACCCTGTATGGGCCCCCATGCACATCATCATAGTCAGGAATAGTATAAACCTTACCCCGAATCCACAGCGCCCCCGAGTGGTGAGGTCACATGTCACATGTTAATATATAATGATGATATGTAATATATAGTCATGTATAATCTACAATGATGTGTAATATGTATAATATATAATAATACTGTATTATATATTACACATCATTGTAGATTATACATGACTATATATTACATATCATTATATAATAATTATGTGTAATGCATAATGACGTGTGACCGGCTAGTTATATATAATGACATGTAATATGACTATAATACTGAGTATTTTAAAATGTATCCAGGCAATAGAATTACTGGGTTCATATATTTTACAATACAAATTTACTGATGGGTAAAGAGAAACCCTATTTGTTATCTGTAAAACGCAACATTTAATAAGATTTATTTAATAACAAAGGAAACTGTGAGTGATTGTTCCTGACGATGGGAGTATTAGAGGAACCACAGGTAGGTAGAAGAGGGGTTAAATATAGGGAACTTTATGGAGTATAAATCTGGGATTGGAACATACAATACAAGTCTATTATAAGATTCTTTAGTCTGATGTTGCTTCAGGCTGTTAAAGGAAATCTACCATCAGAATCCATGTTACCAGAGCCCCTCAGTGCTGCAGCTTCACAGGCTGCAGAAATCCATCCTGACAAACCACTTGCTCATAGATCCAGACACCGGGACTGTGGTAATCTTCTTATATTTGTTATTCATGGCCTCCTTATGTCTAAAATCAACTTTTGAAATTATGTTAATGAGCCTAAAGGTTTCTGGGGGTGTTACCAAAGCCCTTCAGTGCTGCAGCTTCACATTAAGATGAAGCCTAGCAGTGTGTGGTTTAGGTTCAGTAGGTAATGTCATACATGTCAAACGCATGCATTTTTAAAAAAACGGATAGGTTTTTTACGATCTGAAAACGCCATGTGTGACATCACCCTTAGGCTACGCTCAGGGTGGGGATATCTCTTCCTATGATGTAACAGTGGGGGGCAGTGCCACCCAGGACAATATGGTAGGAGGACCCCCGAGTATGAGGACCATACAGAGGACACAATAGAAGAAGACGACAGGACCTGGTTATAAAATCTCCATCGCCTGACCTCGTGCTCCTCACACAGCTGGAGGTTTGTTACAATAAAATCACAGAAAAATTTGTTTGCCAAACCCTTCCGCAGGATACATCTTACTCTTACGTAAGAAACTGTAGCAAATCCTCAGCTCTGCAAAGCATTAGATCAGGACTTGTCTGCATAGATGTAACTGCAGACCCGCTCCCCCATATATAAGAGGGCTCCCCAGCAGATGCCCCCCTGTACCTTTCACCAGTCATTTTTTCAGATTTTCGCTCAGATTTACAATTTTTTATTATTCATAGTTGATAGACATATTTCCAACAGCGTGCTGCTTATCTTCAGTCAAAATCTGCCACTAGGTGGCGCCCCCCTGTGTGTGGCACAGAGGTACAATAACTGATATCAAGTAATCCACAATATCCGATAATCCAGCAGCTATTTAACCCCTCCTGCCCTGGATTACAGGAGACATATGGAGGAGCTGCGTCCCTCTCCTTCCGCTTTTTCCTTTCATTGCGTCCTCGGTGCCGGTGAGTCAGTATTGGCACGGCCTGAGCCGGTGATGGCGCTGACAACTCCGCCACCACTCGTCGCCTCTTTCATCTTTTCTGGAATTTTCCATGGATTTTCCACTAATCATTATTTCCTAGTTCCCTAAAAATAGCGGCGTCCTGGTTCCTGCGCCAAAACGGATCTGAACGGGCGAGAATGTGAAGTATGCGGCGGCGCACATGTGCCACATTCCTGGGGACGTGGATGATGGGAGACATGTGTGCGGCAGAGGCTCAGCTCAGACAGACCTGGTAACAAACTCGTCTCATCCGGAGGAGAATCCGGCTCTGCCGCATCACATGACACAGGCCGGAATATAAACACAAAAGAAAATGAAAAAAACACAAAAAAACAGAAGATGGAAAATGTGTTTTTTCTAAAAGCGGAGTTTAAGTAGGAGAAGATGTTACTGCAGAACCATAAGTCCCAGCATGTCTCCAGTCCAGGATCTCACACCATAGAGATAAAGAACTACAAGTCCCAGCATGCCTCCAGTCCAGGATCTCACACTAAGGAGATAAAGAACTACAGGTCCCAGCATGTCTCCAGTCCAGGATCTCACACCATAGAGATAAAGAACTACAAGTCCCAGCATGTCTCCAGTCCAGGATCTCACACCATAGAGATAAAGAACTACAAGTCCCAGCATGCCTCCAGTCCAGGATCTCACACTAAGGAGATAAAGAACTACAGGTCCCAGCATGCCTCCAGTCCAGGATCTCACACTAAGGAGATAAAGAACTACAGGTCCCAGCATGCCTCCAGTCCAGCATCTCACACCATAGAGATAAAGAACTACAAGTCCCAGCATGCCTCCAGTCCAGGATCTCACACTAAGGAGATAAAGAACTACAGGTCCCAGCATGCCTCCAGTCCAGGATCTCACACTAAGGAGATAAAGAACTACAGTTCCCAGCATGCCTCCAGTCCAGATCTCACACTAAGGAGATAAAGAACTACAGGTCCCAGCATGCCTCCAGTCCAGGATCTCACACTAAGGAGATAAAGAACTACAGGTCCCAGCGTGCCTCCAGTCCAGGATCTCACACTAAGGAGATAAAGAACTACAGGTCCCAGCATGCCTCCAGTCCAGGATCTCACACTAAGGAGATAAAGAACTACAGGTCCCAGCGTGCCTCCAGTCCAGGATCTCACACTAAGGAGATAAAGAACTACAGGTCCCAGCATGCCTCCAGTCCAGGATCTCACACCATAGAGATAAAGAACTACAAGTCCCAGCATGCCTCCAGTCCAGGATCTCACACTAGGAAGATAAAGAACTACAAGTCCCAGCATGCCTCCAGTCCAGGATCTCAAACCATAGAGATAAAGAACTACAAGTCCCAGCATGCCTCCAGTCCAGGATCTCACACTAGGAAGATAAAGAACTACAAGTCCCAGCATGCCTCCAGTCCAGGATCTCAAACCATAGAGATAAAGAACTACAAGTCCCAGCATGCCTCCAATCCAGGATCTCAAACCATAGAGATAAAGAACTACAAGTCCCAGCATGTCTCCAGTCCAGGATCTCACACCACAGAGGTGGAGAAAGAACTACAAGTCCCAGCAGGCCTCCAGTCCAGAATCTCAAACCATAGAGATAAAGAACTACAGGTCCCAGCATGCCTCCAGTCCAGGATATGCCAACACAGAGATGGAGAAAGAACTACAGGTCCCAGCATAACCCTGGGACCAGCATGACCCTGGGGTCACAAGGCAACTGCCAGGAAAGAAACAACTGAAAATTACACTGAAACGTGGCCACTAGGTGGCGCCTTCCCTCCCTCACTACTGGACTTGATAATTATGTATTTGCAGCAGGTTTTTACTCTGTAATTCTCTGCGGTTTGTGCTCACAGGAAAATGACCCCTAAAAATAGGAGAATGTTCCAGAGTCACAAACACCCTGCGAACCACAAGCACAGGATCCCTCTGCACCAGAACCATGTGAGGTCCAGTGCTGAGGTCCTCTGTGCTGCTGTGAGTGCCCTGCACCAGAACCATGTGAGATCCAGTGCTGAGGTCCTCTGTGCTGCTGTGAGTGTCCTACACCAGAACCATGTGAGATCCAGTGCTGAGGTCCTCTGTGCTGCTGTGAGTGTCCTACACCAGAACCATGTGAGATCCATTGCTGAGGTCCTCTGTGCTGCTGTGAGTGCCCTGCACCAGAATCATGTGAGATCTAGTGCTGAGGTCCTCTGTGCTGCTGTGAGTGTCCTACACTAGAACCATGTGAGATCTAGTGCTGAGGTCCTCTGTGCTGCTGTGTGTATCATGCAGTAGGTCCAGTGCTGCAGGACCTTATGATGTCTGACCCAGCAACTTGTGCTCCTCATCTACCGCCCTACATCCCTGTATTCAAGCAAACCCATTCATGTCTCAAAGACCACGTGATACATTCACAGTATATTGTAACATTTGTGCTTCGTTCTGTTACTTAAAACATTAAAAAAAACAATAATAGCAAAAGAAGTGTAAAACTAAAGAAGTGAAAAGATCCCAAACACCACAGGCAGAGAAGAGATTTTATGAGGATATTACTCACAGCGAGAACAACCCCCCGGACACCTCATTAATGGAGAAATCTACTGCCCCCCCCCCCCCCTATTATTTATATTCTGGGAGATTTACTGCCGACCCCCAGAAGAAAAACATTAAAAACTCAGGATAGAAAAACAACGTAAGAAAATACAAAAATAAATCAAACAAAATACAAAAGACAGGAGCAGTATTATAGTAGTTATATTCTTGTACATAGGGGGCAGTATTATAGTAGTTATATTCTTGTACATAGGGGGCAGTATTATAGTAGTCATATTCCTGTACATAGGGAGCAGTATTATAGTAGTTATATTCTTGTACATAGGGGGCAGTATTATAGTAGTTATATTCTTGTACATAGGGAGCAGTATTATAGTAGTTATATTCTTGTACATAGGGGGCAGTATTATCGTAGTTATATTGCTGTACATAGGGGGCAGTATTATAGTAGTTATATTCTTGTACATAGGGGGCAGTATTATAGTAGTTATATTCTTGTACATAGGGAGCAGTATTATAGTAGTTATATTCTTGTACATAGGGGGCAGTATTATAGTAGTTATATTCTTGTACATAGGGGGCAGCATTATAGTAGTTATATTCTTGTACATAGGGGGCAGTATTATAGTAGTTATATTCTTGTACATAGGGGGCAGTATTATAGTAGTTATATTCCTGTACATAGGGGGCAGTATTATAGTAGTTATATTCTTGTACATAGGGGGCAGTATTATAGTAGTTATATTCCTGTACATAGGGGGCAGTATTATAGTAGTTATATTCTTGTACATAGAGGGCAGTATTATAGTAGTTATATTCCTGTACATAGGGGGCAGTATTATAGTAGTTATATTCTTGTACATAGGGGGCAGTATTATAGTAGTTATATTCTTGTACATAGGGGGCAGTATTATAGTAGTTTTATTCTTGTACATAGGGGGCAGTATTATAGTAGTTATATTCCTGTATATAGGGGGCAGTATTATAGTAGTTATATTCTTGTACATAGGGAGCAGTATTATAGTAGTTATATTATTGTATATAGGGGGCAGTATTATAGTAGTTATATTCTTGTACATAGGGGGCAGTATTATAGTAGTTATATTCCTGTACATAGGGGACAGTATTATAGTAGTTATATTCTTGTACATAGGGGGCAGTATTATAGTAGTTATATTCCTGTACATAGGGGGCAGTATTATAGTAGTTATATTCTTGTACATAGAGGGCAGTATTATAGTAGTTATATTCCTGTACATAGGGGGCAGTATTATAGTAGTTATATTCTTGTACATAGGGGGCAGTATTATAGTAGTTATATTCTTGTACATAGGGGGCAGTATTATAGTAGTTATATTCTTGTACATAGGGGGCAGTATTATAGTAGTTATATTCTTGTACATAGGGGGCAGTATTATAGTAGTTTTATTCTTGTACATAGGGGGCAGTATTATAGTAGTTATATACTTGTACATAGGGGGCAGTATTATAGTAGTTATATAATTGTACATAGGGGGCAGTATTATAGTAGTTATATTCTTGTACATAGGGGGCAGTATTATAGTAGTTTTATTCTTGTACATAGGGGGCAGTATTATAGTAGTTTTATTCTTGTACATAGGGGGCAGTATTATAGTAGTTTTATTCTTGTACATAGTGGGCAGTATTATAGTAGTTTTATTCCTGTACATAGGGAGCAGTATTATAGTAGCCATATTCTTGTACATAGGGGGTAGTATTATAGTAGTTATATTCTTGTACATAGGGGGCAGTATCATAGTAATTATATTCCTGTACATAGGGGGCAGTATTATAGTAGTTATATTCCTGTACATAGGGGGCAGTATTATAGTAGTTATATTCTTGTACATAGGGGGCAGTATTATAGTAGTTATATTCTTGTACATAGGAGGAAGTATTATAGTAGTTATATTCTTGTACATAGGGGGCAGTATTATAGTAGTTATATTCTTGTACATAGGGGGCAGTATTATAGTAGTTATATTCTTGTACATAGGGGGCAGTATTATAGTAGTTATATTCTTGTACATAGGGGGCAGTATTATAGTAGTTATATTCTTGTACATAGGGGGCAGTATTATAGTAGTTATATTCCTGTACATAGGGGGCAGTATTATAGTAGTTATATTCTTGTACATAGGGGGCAGTATTATAGTAGTTATATTCCTGTACATAGGGGGCAGTATTATAGTAGTTATATTCTTGTACATAGAGGGCAGTATTATAGTAGTTATATTCCTGTACATAGGGGGCAGTATTATAGTAGTTATATTCTTGTACATAGGGGGCAGTATTATAGTAGTTATATTCTTGTACATAGGGGGCAGTATTATAGTAGTTTTATTCTTGTACATAGGGGGCAGTATTATAGTAGTTATATTCCTGTATATAGGGGGCAGTATTATAGTAGTTATATTCTTGTACATAGGGAGCAGTATTATAGTAGTTATATTATTGTATATAGGGGGCAGTATTATAGTAGTTATATTCTTGTACATAGGGGGCAGTATTATAGTAGTTATATTCCTGTACATAGGGGACAGTATTATAGTAGTTATATTCTTGTACATAGGGGGCAGTATTATAGTAGTTATATTCCTGTACATAGGGGGCAGTATTATAGTAGTTATATTCTTGTACATAGAGGGCAGTATTATAGTAGTTATATTCCTGTACATAGGGGGCAGTATTATAGTAGTTATATTCTTGTACATAGGGGGCAGTATTATAGTAGTTATATTCTTGTACATAGGGGGCAGTATTATAGTAGTTATATTCTTGTACATAGGGGGCAGTATTATAGTAGTTATATTCTTGTACATAGGGGGCAGTATTATAGTAGTTTTATTCTTGTACATAGGGGGCAGTATTATAGTAGTTATATACTTGTACATAGGGGGCAGTATTATAGTAGTTATATAATTGTACATAGGGGGCAGTATTATAGTAGTTATATTCTTGTACATAGGGGGCAGTATTATAGTAGTTTTATTCTTGTACATAGGGGGCAGTATTATAGTAGTTTTATTCTTGTACATAGGGGGCAGTATTATAGTAGTTTTATTCTTGTACATAGTGGGCAGTATTATAGTAGTTTTATTCCTGTACATAGGGAGCAGTATTATAGTAGCCATATTCTTGTACATAGGGGGTAGTATTATAGTAGTTATATTCTTGTACATAGGGGGCAGTATCATAGTAATTATATTCCTGTACATAGGGGGCAGTATTATAGTAGTTATATTCTTCTACATAGGGGGCAGTATTATAGTAGTTATATTCTTGTACATAGGGGGCAGTATTATAGTAGTTATATTCTTGTACATATGGGGCAGTATTATAGTAGTTATATTCTTGTACATAGGGGGCAGTATTATAGTAGTCATATACTTGTACATAGGGGTCTGTATTATAGTTGTTATATTCCTGTACATAGGGGGAGTATTATAGTAGTTATATTCTTGTACATAGGGGGCAATATTATAGTAGTTATATTCTTGTACATAGGAGGCAGTATTATAGTAGTTATATACTTGTACATAAGGGGCAGTATTATAGTAGTTATATTCTTGTACATAGGGGGCAGTATTATAGTAGTTATATTCCTGTACATAGTGGGCAGTATTATAGTAGTTATATTCTTGTACATAGGGGGCAGTATTATAGTAGTTATATTCCTGTACATAGGAGCAGTATTATAGTAGTTATATTCTTGTACATAGGTGGCAGTATTATAGTAGTTATATTCTTGTACATAGGGGGCAGTATTATAGTAGTTATATTCTTGTACATAGGAGGCAGTATTATAGTAGTTATATTCTTGTACATAGGGGGCAGTATTATAGTAGTTATATTCTTGTACATAGGGGCAGTATTATAGTAGTTATATTCTTGTACATAGGGGGGCAGTATTATAGTAGTTATATTCTTGTACATAGGAGGAAGTATTATAGTAGTTATATTCTTGTACATAGGAGGAAGTATTATAGTAGTTATATTCTTGTACATAAGGGGCAGTATTATAGTAGTTATATTCTTGTACATAGGGGGTAGTATTATAGTAGTTATATTCTTGTACATAGGGGGCAGTATTATAGTAGTTATATTCCTGTACATAGGGGGCAGTATTATAGTAGTTATATTCTTGTACATAGGGGGCAGTATTATAGTAGTTATATTCTTGTACATAGGGAGCAGTATTATAGTAGTTATATTCTTGTACATAGGGGGCAGTATTATAGTAGTTATATTGCTGTACATAGGGGGCAGTATTATAGTAGTTATATTCTTGTACATAGGGGGCAGTATTATAGTAGTTATATTCTTGTACATAGGGAGCAGTATTATAGTAGTTATATTCTTGTACATAGGGGGCAGTATTATAGTAGTTATATTCTTGTACATAGGGGGCAGCATTATAGTAGTTATATTCTTGTACATAGGGGGCAGTATTATAGTAGTTATATTCTTGTACATAGGGGGCAGTATTATAGTAGTTATATTCCTGTACATAGGGGGCAGTATTATAGTAGTTATATTCTTGTACATAGGGGGCAGTATTATAGTAGTTATATTCCTGTACATAGGGGGCAGTATTATAGTAGTTATATTCTTGTACATAGAGGGCAGTATTATAGTAGTTATATTCCTGTACATAGGGGGCAGTATTATAGTAGTTATATTCTTGTACATAGGGGGCAGTATTATAGTAGTTATATTCTTGTACATAGGGGGCAGTATTATAGTAGTTTTATTCTTGTACATAGGGGGCAGTATTATAGTAGTTATATTCCTGTATATAGGGGGCAGTATTATAGTAGTTATATTCTTGTACATAGGGAGCAGTATTATAGTAGTTATATTATTGTATATAGGGGGCAGTATTATAGTAGTTATATTCTTGTACATAGGGGGCAGTATTATAGTAGTTATATTCCTGTACATAGGGGACAGTATTATAGTAGTTATATTCTTGTACATAGGGGGCAGTATTATAGTAGTTATATTCCTGTACATAGGGGGCAGTATTATAGTAGTTATATTCTTGTACATAGAGGGCAGTATTATAGTAGTTATATTCCTGTACATAGGGGGCAGTATTATAGTAGTTATATTCTTGTACATAGGGGGCAGTATTATAGTAGTTATATTCTTGTACATAGGGGGCAGTATTATAGTAGTTATATTCTTGTACATAGGGGGCAGTATTATAGTAGTTATATTCTTGTACATAGGGGGCAGTATTATAGTAGTTTTATTCTTGTACATAGGGGGCAGTATTATAGTAGTTATATACTTGTACATAGGGGGCAGTATTATAGTAGTTATATAATTGTACATAGGGGGCAGTATTATAGTAGTTATATTCTTGTACATAGGGGGCAGTATTATAGTAGTTTTATTCTTGTACATAGGGGGCAGTATTATAGTAGTTTTATTCTTGTACATAGGGGGCAGTATTATAGTAGTTTTATTCTTGTACATAGTGGGCAGTATTATAGTAGTTTTATTCCTGTACATAGGGAGCAGTATTATAGTAGCCATATTCTTGTACATAGGGGGTAGTATTATAGTAGTTATATTCTTGTACATAGGGGGCAGTATCATAGTAATTATATTCCTGTACATAGGGGGCAGTATTATAGTAGTTATATTCCTGTACATAGGGGGCAGTATTATAGTAGTTATATTCTTGTACATAGGGGGCAGTATTATAGTAGTTATATTCTTGTACATAGGAGGAAGTATTATAGTAGTTATATTCTTGTACATAGGGGGCAGTATTATAGTAGTTATATTCTTGTACATAGGGGGCAGTATTATAGTAGTTATATTCTTGTACATAGGGGGCAGTATTATAGTAGTTATATTCTTGTACATAGGGGGCAGTATTATAGTAGTTATATTCTTGTACATAGGGGGCAGTATTATAGTAGTTATATTCCTGTACATAGGGGGCAGTATTATAGTAGTTATATTCTTGTACATAGGGGGCAGTATTATAGTAGTTATATTCCTGTACATAGGGGGCAGTATTATAGTAGTTATATTCTTGTACATAGAGGGCAGTATTATAGTAGTTATATTCCTGTACATAGGGGGCAGTATTATAGTAGTTATATTCTTGTACATAGGGGGCAGTATTATAGTAGTTATATTCTTGTACATAGGGGGCAGTATTATAGTAGTTTTATTCTTGTACATAGGGGGCAGTATTATAGTAGTTATATTCCTGTATATAGGGGGCAGTATTATAGTAGTTATATTCTTGTACATAGGGAGCAGTATTATAGTAGTTATATTATTGTATATAGGGGGCAGTATTATAGTAGTTATATTCTTGTACATAGGGGGCAGTATTATAGTAGTTATATTCCTGTACATAGGGGACAGTATTATAGTAGTTATATTCTTGTACATAGGGGGCAGTATTATAGTAGTTATATTCCTGTACATAGGGGGCAGTATTATAGTAGTTATATTCTTGTACATAGAGGGCAGTATTATAGTAGTTATATTCCTGTACATAGGGGGCAGTATTATAGTAGTTATATTCTTGTACATAGGGGGCAGTATTATAGTAGTTATATTCTTGTACATAGGGGGCAGTATTATAGTAGTTATATTCTTGTACATAGGGGGCAGTATTATAGTAGTTATATTCTTGTACATAGGGGGCAGTATTATAGTAGTTTTATTCTTGTACATAGGGGGCAGTATTATAGTAGTTATATACTTGTACATAGGGGGCAGTATTATAGTAGTTATATAATTGTACATAGGGGGCAGTATTATAGTAGTTATATTCTTGTACATAGGGGGCAGTATTATAGTAGTTTTATTCTTGTACATAGGGGGCAGTATTATAGTAGTTTTATTCTTGTACATAGGGGGCAGTATTATAGTAGTTTTATTCTTGTACATAGTGGGCAGTATTATAGTAGTTTTATTCCTGTACATAGGGAGCAGTATTATAGTAGCCATATTCTTGTACATAGGGGGTAGTATTATAGTAGTTATATTCTTGTACATAGGGGGCAGTATCATAGTAATTATATTCCTGTACATAGGGGGCAGTATTATAGTAGTTATATTCTTCTACATAGGGGGCAGTATTATAGTAGTTATATTCTTGTACATAGGGGGCAGTATTATAGTAGTTATATTCTTGTACATATGGGGCAGTATTATAGTAGTTATATTCTTGTACATAGGGGGCAGTATTATAGTAGTCATATACTTGTACATAGGGGTCTGTATTATAGTTGTTATATTCCTGTACATAGGGGGAGTATTATAGTAGTTATATTCTTGTACATAGGGGGCAATATTATAGTAGTTATATTCTTGTACATAGGAGGCAGTATTATAGTAGTTATATACTTGTACATAAGGGGCAGTATTATAGTAGTTATATTCTTGTACATAGGGGGCAGTATTATAGTAGTTATATTCCTGTACATAGTGGGCAGTATTATAGTAGTTATATTCTTGTACATAGGGGGCAGTATTATAGTAGTTATATTCCTGTACATAGGAGCAGTATTATAGTAGTTATATTCTTGTACATAGGTGGCAGTATTATAGTAGTTATATTCTTGTACATAGGGGGCAGTATTATAGTAGTTATATTCTTGTACATAGGAGGCAGTATTATAGTAGTTATATTCTTGTACATAGGGGGCAGTATTATAGTAGTTATATTCTTGTACATAGGGGCAGTATTATAGTAGTTATATTCTTGTACATAGGGGGGCAGTATTATAGTAGTTATATTCTTGTACATAGGAGGAAGTATTATAGTAGTTATATTCTTGTACATAGGAGGAAGTATTATAGTAGTTATATTCTTGTACATAAGGGGCAGTATTATAGTAGTTATATTCTTGTACATAGGGGGTAGTATTATAGTAGTTATATTCTTGTACATAGGGGGCAGTATTATAGTAGTTATATTCCTGTACATAGGGGGCAGTATTATAGTAGTTATATTCTTGTACATAGGGGGCAGTATTATAGTAGTTATATTCTTGTACATAGGGGGCAGTATTATAGTAGTTATATTCTTGTACATAGGAGGCAGTATTATAGTAGTTATATTCTTGTACATAGGGGGCAGTATTATAGTAGTTATATTCTTGTACATAGGGGGCAGTATTATAGTAGTTATATTCTTGTACATAGGGGGCAGTATTATAGTAGTTATATTCTTGTACATAGGAGGCAGTATTATAGTAGTTATATTCTTGTACATAGGGGGCAGTATTATAGTAGTTATATTCTTGTACATAGGGGCAGTATTATAGTAGTTATATTCTTGTACATAGGGGGGCAGTATTATAGTAGTTATATTCTTGTACATAGGAGGAAGTATTATAGTAGTTATATTCTTGTACATAGGAGGAAGTATTATAGTAGTTATATTCTTGTACATAAGGGGCAGTATTATAGTAGTTATATTCTTGTACATAGGGGGTAGTATTATAGTAGTTATATTCTTGTACATAGGGGGCAGTATTATAGTAGTTATATTCCTGTACATAGGGGGCAGTATTATAGTAGTTATATTCTTGTACATAGGGGGCAGTATTATAGTAGTTATATTCTTGTACATAGGGGGCAGTATTATAGTAGTTATATTCTTGTACATAGGAGGCAGTATTATAGTAGTTATATTCTTGTACATAGGGGGCAGTATTATAGTAGTTATATTCTTGTACATAGGGGGCAGTATTATAGTAGTTATATTCTTGTACATAGGGGCGCAGTATTATAGTAGTTATATTCCTGTACATAGGGGGCGGTATTATAGTAGTTATATTCTTGTACATAGGAGGAAGTATTATAGTAGTTATATTCTTGTACATAGGGGGCAGTATTATAGTAGTTATATTCCTGTACATAGGGGGCAGTATTATAGTAGTTATATTCTTGTACATAGGGGGCAGTATTATAGTAGTTATATTCTTGTACATAGGAGGAAGTATTATAGTAGTTATATTCTTGTACATAGGGGGCAGTATTATAGTAGTTATATTCCTGTACATAGGGGGCAGTATTATAGTAGTTATATTCTTGTACATAGGGGGCAGTATTATAGTAGTTATATTCCTGTACATAGGGGGCAGTATTATAGTAGTTATATTCTTGTACATAGGGGGCAGTATTATAGTAGTTATATTCTTGTACATAGGGGGCAGTATTATAGTAGTTATATTCCTGTACATAGGGGGCAGTAATATAGTAGTTATATTCCTGTACATAGGGGGCAGTATTATAGTAGTTATATTCTTGTACATAGGGGGCAGTATTATAGTAGTTATATTCCTGTACATAGGGGGCAGTATTATAGCAGTTATATTCCTGTACATAGGGGGCAGTATTATAGTAGTTATATTCTTGTACATAGGGGGCAGTATTATAGTAGTTATATTCCTGTACATAGGGGGCAGTATTATAGCAGTTATATTCCTGTACATAGGGGGCAGTATTATAGTAGTTATATTCCTATACATAGGGGGCAGTATTATAGTAGTTATATTCTTGTACATAGGGGCAGTATTATAGTAGTTATATTCTTGTACATAGGGGGCAGTATTATAGTAGTTATATTCTTGTACATAGGGGACAGTATTATAGTAGTTATATTATTGTACATAGGGGGCAGTATAATATTATGTTTCTCCTCCCATATATTGTGTTATTGTGTGATTGTTCTCCATGTTGTTGTGTTTCTTCTCCTGTGTCTCTGTGTAGTTTGTGCTCTGCTCCCCGTCTGCCTCCTGTGTTTAGGCCACATCTGTTCTGTAGTGTAAGGTCATCGCCTTTAAATAGCATCTTGTGCCGCTTCTCAGTGAAATCCACACCGGTCATTAAGGGATGTAACGTTCCATCTTAAAATAACCGGTCTGTGTCCCACCTCCGCCCTGCGCCCCTCGGCTGCTCTCAGTGTAGTCAGTGTTGGTCAGGATGAGGGTCGGAGCAGCTTCTCTTGTTGCTGGTTTGGTTGGTGGAGTCGGGGTCCTCTTGTTCCTCGTTGCTTTTGTCACGGATTATTGGCTCCTGGCGACTGAGGACTGTTGGGTGAGCGGTGGGCAGTCGTCTTTGGCGCAGGTAACATTGGGTCTGGACCATATGTTGGTCTTGTCTTCTGGTTTTTGTCAGTTCTGAGGTTTAATGTCACGATGTGGCGACACTTGGATCTATTGGCTGATCGCACCATGTCAGAGCTGTGGGGGCTCAGTCACCCCGGAGGGGGGAGATCCATCATACCAGACACATTTTAATCACATATAATCACTTTTGAGGGTTGTGGGTGTAGTGGTATAAGGAGTATGGGTGTATTGGTACATGAAATGTGTGTAGGGGTACAGTGAGTGTGCATGTAGCGGTATGAAGGGTGTGGGTGTAGAGGTATGAGGGGTGTGGGTGTAGAGGTATGAGGGGTGTGGATGTAGTGGTATGAGGGGTGTGGGTGTAGCGGTATGAGGGGTGTGGGTGTAGCGGTATGAGGGGTGTGGGTGTAGAGGTATGAGGGGTGTGGATGTAGTGGTATGAGGGGTGTAGCGGTATGAGGGGTGTGGGTGTAGAGGTATGAGGGGTGTGGGTGTAGAGGTATGAGGGGTGTGGGTGTAGTGGTATGAGGGGTGTAGCGGTATGAGGGGTGTGGGTGTAGAGGTATGAGGGGTGTGGGTGTAGCAGTATGAGGGGTGTGGGTGTAGCGGTATGAAGGGTGTGGGTGTAGAGGTATGAGGGGTGTAGGTGTAGAGGTATGAGGGGTGTGGGTGTAGTGGTATGAGGGGTGTAGAGGTATGAAGGGTGTGGGTGTAGAGGTATGAGGGGTGTGGGTGTAGCAGTATGAGGGGTGTGGGTGTAGCGGTATGAAGGGTGTGGGTGTAGAGGTATGAGGGGTGTGGGTGTAGAGGTATGAGGGGTGTGGGTGTAGTGGTATGAGGGGTGTAGAGGTATGAAGGGTGTGGGTGTAGAGGTATGAGGGGTGTGGGTGTAGCAGTATGAGGGGTGTGGGTGTAGCGGTATGAAGGGTGTGGGTGTAGAGGTATGAGGGGTGTGGGTGTAGAGGTATGAGGGGTGTGGGTGTAGTGGTATGAGGGGTGTAGAGGTATGAAGGGTGTGGGTGTAGAGGTATGAGGGGTGTGGGTGTAGAGGTATGAGGGGTGTGGGTGTAGAGGTATGAGGGGTGTGGGTGTAGAGGTATGAGGGGTGTGGGTGTAGAGGTATGAGGGTGGGTTGTAGAGGTATGAGGGGTGTGGGTGTAGTGGTACAAGGAATGTGGGTGTAGCAGAATGAGGGTTGTAAGTGTAGTGGTATGAGGAGTGTGGGGGAAGCCGTATGGGGGGTGTGAGTGTAGAGCGGTGTAGTGTGGGTATAGCGCAGTGGTGTAACTAGGAGAGGCAGGGCATAGCGGGGCCCCCTTCCGGCTTAAAAATATACAGATATTACATTCCTATTTACATAAACATACAGTTCATCACTCATACATACACATTTATACACTGTTACACACATATAGAGCATATACACCTCACATATGCACACATAGAGTGCCATATACAGACATACAGCTTACATACACACATAACGTAATGTGTATATATATATACACACATACACCATATACACATACAGCATATACACATATATATACTGACACTTTGGGCCCCATACCGCTGTAGTTACGCCCATGGTGTAGCAGTACGAGGAGTGTGGATATAGTGGAAGTGCAGTTTAGGTGTAACCCTATGTGTGTGGAGCAGTATGACAGGTGTGGGTATGGCGGTGTTTAGGTGCAGTGCAGTAAGAGTAGCCATATGAGAGATGTACTAGTGATGCTGATGTTCTGAAAAATTGGGGTATCGTCTCTAATCATCTATAGGACCAGATGTTGCCAGCCTGCAGGACATTATGGCACTAACAGTAGCCCCCAGTGTTACCCGGGATAGTAAATAACTGCTATAACAAAATCGAATGGGTAAACAAAAAATGTTTTATATGTTCTCTCTCAGACCCTCACTGTGTCTCTCTGACTGTCTCCGTGACCGTTTATGTCTCACTATCTCTGTCTGTCTCTGGCTTCGGTTTTCTCTGTCTCTGACTGTCTCTGTCTGTCTCAGTTTCTGACTGTCTCAGTCTCTGACTATAGAGGGTATGAGAGAAAGGTATGAGCACTATCAGGGCGCCAGATGAGTACTCCAAAGAAACAATAATTGTGTCTAGGATACTAATTTATTCAAAGTTAAAAGCCAAAATACAAAAACCATAAAAATGATATAAATAAAATTATTAAGTCCTATAATACTAATATAATAATAAATGATAGGACTTAATAATTTTATTTATATCATTTTTATGGTTTTTGTATTTTGGCTTTTAACTTTGAATAAATTAGTATCCTAGACACAATTCATCTTATCCTTCATCTCTATCTCTGACTATCTCTGTCTCTGGTTTTCTCTGTCTGTCTCTGACTGTCTCTGTATTTCTATCTGACTGCCACTTTGTCTATGGGAAGATTTATCAGAAGTTTCTGAGAGCAGAACTGCTCTAGTTGCCCATGGCAACCAATCACGGCTCAGCTTGTAACTGCCCCAGCAGCAGCAGACAATGGCTCCTGTACATGGTGGGTAATAAGTGGTTTTTGGAAACTGCTGGAGTGAAAATCTCAGCTCAAAACCGAGTGTATGACGTTCCCTGAGTCACAGAGAGGGGCCGTGCAAAATTTTGTTATTGGAAACGTGACGGTGCAGATTCTTTTAGTGGACATATATATATACATACACACATACATATACACACATATACACATACATACACACACACATACATACACACACACATACATACATATATACACACACACACATACATATATACATACATATATACATACACACATATACACACATGCATACACATACATATACACATACATACACACACACACATACATACATACATACATACATACATACATACATACATACACACACATACATATATACACATACACTCAGCTTTATATATTAGATGTATGATCCCTGTGAATGAAGATGTCACCTTTCTGACTGCACCCCATTCTCTGATTACAGAACAGCACAGAGGGGCCCCCCTCCCCAACACGGCCCCTGTATTTCCATCACGAGGGATTTTTCTGGAGATGTTGGTTCACTGGGGAAGATTATCAGGAAACCATCTGGAACTTTTGGTTTAGTAAGTAAAACCCCTACGTGTGCACCCTGTCCTTTCACTTCCCAGAAGTCACCTAGATGAAGACACTGGCGCCCCCTACTGGCACCAAAAACATCCCAGAATATTCCTCTAAAAACGATCCTTGTGGTCTCCCACTGCTCCCAGTACAGATCCTTGTGGTCTCCGCTGCTCCCAGTACAGGTCCTTGTGGTCTCCACTGCTCCCAGTACAGATCCTTGTGGTCTCCGCTGCTCCCAGTACAGATCCTTGTGGTCTCCGCTGCTCCCAGTACAGATCCTTGTGGTCTCCGCTGCTCCCAGTACAGGTCCTTGTGGTCTCCGCTGCTCCCAGTACAGGTCCTTGTGGTCTCCGCTGCTCCCAGTACAGGTCCTTGTGGTCTCCGCTGCTCCCAGTACAGGTCCTTGTGGTCTCTACTACTCCCAGTACAGGACCTTGTGGTCTCCACTGCTCCCAGTACAGGTCCTTGTGGTCTCCGCTGCTCCCAGTACAGATCCTTGTGGTCTCCGCTGCTCCCAGTACAGGTCCTTGTGGTCTCCACTGCTCCCAGTACAGGTCCTTGTGGTCTCCACTGCTCCCAGTACGGGTCCTTGTGGTCTCCACTGCTCCCAGTATGGGTCCTTGTGGTCTCCGCTGCTCCCAGTACAGGTCCTTGTGGTCTCCGCTGCTCCCAGTACAGGTCCTTGTGGTCTCCACTGCTCCCAGTACAGGTCCTTGTGGTCTCCGCTCCTCCCAGTACAGATCCTTGTGGTCTCCGCTGCTCCCAGTACAGATCCTTGTGGTCTCCGCTGCTCCCAGTACAGGTCCTTGTGGTCTCCGCTGCTCCCAGTACAGATCCTTGTGGTCTCCACTGCTCCCAGTACAGGTCCTTGTGGTCAGCACTGCTTGCACCCTTTTTGGGCATGGGGTGCACTGGAGTCTGTACTTGGGCTGCTGTCAGTCGTCCTCCGTCTACATCTGTAATGTTCTCACATAGCGTCACTTTTTAATCTTCTCTCTTCAGCCAGTCAAGCGCACCCCAAACACTGCATCCAGGGGTACTTGTTCCCTATGCCCATAGCAGCTGGACCAGTCCCACATCCATCGTATGACCCCACAGCAGGTAAGTCGTCCTCATGTCCATGATCTTGATGACTGTATCTGGTTAATGCTGAGGAGGGGGCATAACACACACAGCGTCGGTTCTCCCTTCGCCTGTGCAGTGTGTGTAGTATGTTTAATGTGTGTAGTATAAGTAGTGTGTGTAGCATGTGCTTATAGTGTATGTGGTGGTTACAGTTTGTGTAATGTGTGTAGTATGTGGAATTGCCAGTATGTAGTATGTAGTATGTTGTGTGCCATATGTGCAGTGAGTATAATTTATGCAGTAGGTGTAGTATGTGCATTGTGTGTGGTACTAGCGGGCATTTCCATGTACCTGTTTGCTCAGCCACTGAGGGGCGCTCTGTGTCTTCTCCCTGCAGTGTACAGAGGCTTTTGGACGGCGTTCATCATCCTGGCGGTCATGGCCAGTGTGGTGGGGGGGCTGCTGCTGGTCTGTGCTGTGCCCTTCGCTGCGGCGCGACTCTATAAGGTGGGAGGCGGATTCCTCATCGCTGCAGGTAAGTGACCGATAAAGAGAGGGATGGACACCTGTAGTCAGAGGAGAGACTGGCGAGACCTCTCACCACGTGCTGCGCGTCCTCCTCACTTACCTGCCCGCATTCTCCACCACATATTTCCATCTCAATTTAGGAAAACACTTGAGGTTTATTTAGAAGTGAAGTCACAGGGAGAAATTTTGGGAAAATAAATTGAGAGAAATTAAGTTTCAGAGACAATGGGAAGAAACCAGATGTCTTACAAGTAGCCCAGATACGAGGGACATCGGGGAGTCTCCTTAAAATCGACCCATAGACTTTCACATGTCTTATAATTTATTCTTATTCTTCTCTTATACTCCAGTTGCTTTACAAACAGACCTCTGTGTAAATTAGTAGCAGCAGGACTGTGATACATGGATTTATATTCCAGGATTGTAGCTTATCCACGTGCACTGGGTGGTGTCCTCACACTGCTGTGCTCTGTGTATAAGCTGCATGACATTTCTGATGGGATACAACAGCAGTCACTCAGAGCAGATGGGAGGCGCTGTGGAGCAGATGTGATCACTATGTCTCCCATAATGCAGTATAGATAGCGGTGTCTCTGATGCTCTGTCCTCTCCCTGCAGGGGTGCTGCTCGCCCTCCTCATCAGCCTCTTCGCCCTGTGGAAAGAATTTGCTGCTGACCTGGAGAGGTACATCTTATTAGAGAGAAGCAGGAGCTGCCCCCCAGAGTCCCACCTCCATGTCTACTACGGCTGGTCATTCATGTTTGCGTCTAGCGGGGCCCCCCTGGTGCTCCTCTCTGGGCTTCTGTTCCAATGTATCAGCCGCAGCCTCCATGCGCCTCCAGAGAAATGACCAGAGGTGGCGCTGTGACTGTGTATGATGGACATAAAGCTACAGACCTCGATCAGGTGGTCTGTAGCAACAATAACGAGGGACCCCTCCCCTGCGGGGGACACACACGCATGTAACACGTCTACTACAGATTAATGCTTCCTTTATCCGCTGCTCAAGTTTCTTGAAAATATTTCCAATAAAAACATTTTAATGTGTGTTTCTGTAGCAACTACTGATTCAGCACAGTACTACTACTCCTATCATCTATATATGGGCACAGCACAGAACTACTGCTCATATCCTGTATATATGGGCACAGCACAGTACTACTACTCCTATCATCTATATATGGGCACAGCACAGTACTACTACTCCTATCCTGTATATATGGGCACAGCACAGTACTACTACTACTATCCTGTATATATGGGCACAGCACAGTACTACTACTCCTATCATCTATATATGGGCACAGCACAGTACTACTACTCCTATCCTGTATATGTGGGCACAGCACAGTACTACTACTCCTATCCTGTATATGTGGGCACAGCACAGTACTACTACTCCTATCCTGTATATATGGACACAGCACAGTACTACTACTCCTATCCTGTATATATGGGCACAGCACAGTACTACTACTCCTATCCTGTATATATGGGCACAGCACAGTACTACTACTCCTATCCTGTATAAATGGCTACAGCACAGTTTTACTACTCCTACCCTGTATATATAGGTACAGCACAGTACTACTACTCATATTCTGTATATATAGGCACAGCACAGTACTACTGCTCCTATCCTGTATAAATGGGCACAGCACAGTACTACTACTACTATCCTGTATATACAGATACAGCACAGTACTACTACTCCTATCCTGTATATATGGGCACAGCACAGTACTACTACTACTTTCCTGTATAAATGGGAACAGCACAGTACTACTACTCCTATCCTGTATATATGGGCACAGCACAGTACTGCTACTCCTATCCTGTATATATGGGCACAGCACAGTACTACTACTACTATCCTGTATATACGGATACAACACAGTACTACTACTCCTATCCTGTATATATGTGCACAGCACAGTACTACTACTCCTATCCTGTGTATATGGGCACAGCACCGTACTACTACTCCTATCCTGTATATATGGGCACAGCAAAGTACTACTACTCCTATCCTGTATATATGGGCACAGCTCAGTACTACTTCTCCTATCCTGTATATATGTGCACAGCACAGTACTACTACTCCTATCCTGTGTATATGGGCACAGCACAGTACTACTACTCCTATCCTGTATATATGTGCACAGCACAGTACTACTACTCCTATCCTGTGTATATGGGCACAGCACAGTACTACTACTCCTATCCTGTATATATGGGCACAGCACAGTACTACTACTCCTATCCTGTATATACGCGCACAGCACAGTACTACTACTCATATTCTGTATATATAGGCACAGCACAGTTTCCCGCGCTCCTCTGTCCGTTCTCCTGTACTAGTGTGCGGCGCCTCCGATAAGATGGCGTTGACGTGAAGGCAATGAAAGTGACACAGATAATGGAGGTGTAGAGCGCCCCCGCGGCCCCGCGCCAATCACTGACAATTTCCATATCTGAGGGAAACCTTTGTCAGCGCCACGCTATCATCCGCCGCCCGGGATAATTACCGGCTAATGTGAGGAAGAGACCCGCAAACGCCTGATAGCCGAACCTCAAACCTCTCCCCTTATCTGCGCTCCGCAGCCGCCAACATTCAAAGGAACCGTCAGAACCTTTGTGAGCGAATGTCCCCAATGCCCAGCGAGAGCGGAACGCCTGACATTCAGCCGCCATTGTGACAGGAGAAGGGACAATGTAATGTTACTATGGTGAACTGTCAGCCTGAAACGTCTACCCTCTAATGTGTCAGCGAGGGAGGAGGAGCCCCAAATAACACACACCTATGTATCAAATGTACATCAGCAGAATAGTGAGTGCAGCTCTGGAGATAATACAGGATGTAACTCAGGATCAGTACAGGATAAGTAATGTCATGTATGTACACAGTGACTGCACCAGCAGCAGAATAGTGAGTGCAGCTCTGGGGATAATACAGGATGTAACTCAGGGTCAGTACAGGATGAGTAATGTCATGTATGTACACAGTGACTGCACCAGCAGCAGAATAGTGAGTCCAGCTCTGGAGTATAATACAGGATGTAACTCAGGATCAGTACAGGATAAGTAATGTCATGTATGTACACAGTGACTGCACCAGCAGCAGAATAGTGAGTGCAGCTCTGGAGATAATACAGGATGTAACTCAGGATCAGTACGGGATAAGTAATGTCATGTATGTACACAGTGACTGCACCAGCAGCAGAATAGTGAGTCCAGCTCTGGAGTATAATACAGGATGTAACTCAGGATCAGTACAGGATAAGTAATGTCATGTATGTACACAGTGACTGCACCAGCAGCAGAATAGTGAGTGCAGCTCTGGGGATAATACAGGATGTAACTCAGGGTCAGTACAGGATGAGTAATGTCATGTATGTACACAGTGACTGCACCAGCAGCAGAATAGTGAGTCCAGCTCTGGAGTATAATACAGGATGTAACTCAGGATCAGTACAGGATAAGTAATGTCATGTATGTACACAGTGACTGCACCAGCAGCAGAATAGTGAGTGCAGCTCTGGAGATAATACAGGATGTAACTCAGGATCAGTACGGGATAAGTAATGTCATGTATGTACACAGTGACTGCACCAGCAGCAGAATAGTGAGTCCAGCTCTGGAGTATAATACAGGATGTAACTCAGGATCAGTACAGGATAAGTAATGTCATGTATGTACACAGTGACTGCACTGGCAGCAGAATAGTGAGTGCAGCTCTGGAGATAATACAGGATGTAACTCAGGGTCAGTAC
The DNA here is from genome assembly GCF_040894005.1 of Engystomops pustulosus. Classification (NCBI taxonomy): domain Eukaryota; kingdom Metazoa; phylum Chordata; class Amphibia; order Anura; family Leptodactylidae; genus Engystomops; species Engystomops pustulosus. The sequence continues at coordinate 17,382,220 of NC_092419.1, forward strand.
AGGATGAGTAATGTCATGTATGTACACAGTGACTGCACCAGCAGCAGAATAGTGAGTGCAGCTCTGGGGTATAATACTGGATGTAACTCAGGATCAGTACAGGATAAGTAATGCCATGTATGTACACAGTGACTGCACCAGCAGCAGAATAGTGAGTGCAGCTCTGGAGTATAATACAGGATTTAACTCAGGATCAGTACAGGATAAGTAATGTCATGTATGTACACAGTGACTGCACCAGCAGCAGAATAGTGAGTGCAGCTCTGGGGTATAATATAGGATGTAACTCAGGATCAGTACAGGATAAGTAATGTCATGTATGTACACAGTGACTGCACCAGCAGCAGAATAGTGAGTGCAGCTCTGGGGTATAATACAGGATGTAACTCAGGATCAGTACAGGATAAGTAATGTCATGTATGTACACAGTGACTACACCAGCAGCAGAATAGTGAGTGCAGCTCTGGGGTATAATGCAGGATGTAACTCAGGATCAGTACAGGATAAGTAATGTCATGTATGTACACAGTGACTGCACCAGCAGCAGAATAGTGAGTGCAGCTCTGGAGTATAATACAGGATGTAACTCAGGATCAGTACAGGATAAGTAATGTCATGTATGTACACAGTGACTGCACCAACAGCAGAATAGTGAGTGCAGCTCTGGATGTGACTGCAGGACGCCCTGTGATGTCACTCATCCTGTACATGTTGGGTGTGTGGATATGATCCCCCTATATGAACACATTGCAGTGACTCCATGTTGGTTCCGGTGCCGTCGTCTCGTGAGTTGATTGGAAAATTGCTGACACTTGATCTTCCCTTCGGGTCTATAACAATATGACATTAAAAAAGGAGCTTTCTCTTTATTAGGTAAATTTGCCGCGGCTGCATCTTTATTCCTCTGATTAACACTTCATGTAAGTGGTGCCGCTGATTGCTGAGTTCTGCACGGCGGCTCCGGATGACAATGGCGCCTGATTACTGCAAAGACGACAGAACTTCATCAGGCCACGACCCCTGACGCCGAGGTCAAGATGAGCCGTTACTCTGTCCGGCACGGGTGGGGGCTCATTACCGCCCCCAACTTGTAATCTTAGCCTCATTGTTCTCACCAGAGATTCTGCAGGATCGGCGCAGTGATTACAAAACACGAACAACCCCAACGAGGGGAGTCAGAACACAAACACGGAGAAAGGGCAGAAATGATTCCATCCGGAGAAACCTCTGGGTACAGAGAGTCATTAACAGATGTAGCAAGACATAGGGAACCTGTCAGCAGGTGTGACTACCTCTTACACAGGATATACAGGCAGGGGGCGGGGCTGTGACTACCTCTCACACAGACATACAGGCAGGGGGCGGGGCTGTGACTACCTCTCACACAGACATACAGGCAGGGGGCGGGGCTGTGACTACCTCTCACACAGGATATACAATCACCTTCTGGACCAAATCCTGACTGATCGCCGTCCATTCCTGCACAATCACTGCTGCATTGTGTCACAATTTGTTGTTTTTTGTTTGTCCTCCGTCTCCTGATGATTGACCACAAGTTCCCAATGTGATAAGATCTGGGGAGTTTCCAGGCCATGGACCCAGAATCTCTATGTTTTGTTCCCTGAGCCATTTAGTTCTCCCCTTTGCTTTATGGCAGGTGCTCCATCATGCTGGAGAAGGCATTGTTCATCACCATCTGCTCCTGGAGGGTTGGGAGAAGTTGCTCTTGGAGGACATTCTGGTCCCATTCTTTATTCATGGATGTGTTTTTAGGCAAGACTGTGAGAGAGCCGATTCCCTTGGCTGAGAAGCCGCCCCACACATGAATGGCTGCAGGAGGCTTTACAGGTGGCAGGAGACAAGACTGGTGGTATCGCTCACCTTGTCTTCTCCCAACAAGCTGTTTTCCAGATGTTCCAAACAATCGGAAAGGGGATTCATCAGAGAAAATGACTTTCCCCCAGTCCTCAGCGTCCACTCCCTGTACCTTGTGCAGAATATCAGTCTGTCCCTGATGTTTTTTCTGGAGAGAAGTGGCTTCTTTGCTGCCCTCCTGGACACCAGGCCTTGCTCCAGGAGTCTCCGCAGTGTCACAGTGCGTGCAGATGCCTCACACCTGCTGCTGCCATTCCTGAGCTCTGCACTGCTGGGAGCCCCATCCCCAAGCTGAGACACTTGTAAGAGATGGTCCTGGCGCTTGCTGGTCCTTCTTGGGCCACTGGAGCCTTTTTGGCAACAAATGAACCTCTCTCCTTGAAGATGCGATAGATTGGTGACTGAGGTGCAATCTTTGTAGCTGCGATACTCTTCCCTGTTAGGCCAGTTTTGTGCAGTGCAATGATGACTGCACGTGTTTCTTTAGAGATAACCATGGTTAACCGAGGAGAAACAATGACGCCAAGCACCAGCCTCCTTTTTAAAGTGTCCAGTAGTGTGATTCTCACTTAATCCTGACAGATTGATCTCCAGCCCTGTCCTCATCAGCACCCGCACCTGTGTTACTGGAGCCATCACTGACACCATGGTAGCTGCTCCTTGTAAGGCGCCTGCAATGAAGTTGAAATGTGTTTTGGGGGAAAAAGTTCATTTTCTAGGCAAAAATGGACTTTGCAATGAATTGCTGTTAAGCTGATCCCTCTTTATAACATTCTGGAGAATATGCAAATTGTCATTATAAACCTGATGCAGGAGACTTTGTAACATTTGTATCATTCTCAAAACTTATGGCCATGACTGTATAACAGATTTTCTCACCACTCATGTTTGGTAAATTTACAGCGAGTCTTGATAGTGGATAGTTGTTAAAAGTGGATGTAAGTTTGGACAAAAATCGTTTTAGTCCTTGCAACAAATTGTTTTTCAAAAATTTTAGTTGACATGAGAACAAGTTTCACCAGTAAAGCTTCAAACTTAAGTTATTGACACAGCGGGCAGAGAGGTTGTCTATAACTCCTTAAATAATATTGTGATTATGCCACAGGGGGCGCCACTCATATATCATCTAAACGTCTAGTCTGTATGTAGTGAGCTCCCCCTAGTGGTGGTGTATAATCTGTATGTAGTGAGCTCCTCCTAGTGGTGGAGTATAATCTGTATGTAGTGAGATCCCCCTAGTGGTGGTGTATAATCTGTATGTAGTGAGCTCCCCCTAGTGGTGGTGTATAATCTGTATGTAGTGAGATCCCCCTAGTGGTGGTGTATAATCTGTATGTAGTGAGATCCCCCTAGTGGTGGTGTATAATCTGTATGTAGTGAACTCCTCCTAGTGGTGGTGTATAATCTGTATGTAGTGATCTCACCCTAGTGGTGGATAATCTGTATGTAGTGATCTCCCCCTAGTGGTGACTGTATAATCTGTATGTAGTGATCTCCCCCTAGTGGTGGTGTATAATTTGTATGTAGTGATCTCCCCCTAGTGGTGGTGTATAATCTGTATGTAGTGAGCTCCCCCTAGTGGTGGTGTATAATCTGTATGTAGTGAGCTCCCCCTAGTGGTGGTGTATAATCTGTATGTAGTGATCTCCTCCTAGTGGTGGTGTATAATCTGTATGTAGTGATCTCCCCCTAGTGGTGGTGTATAATCTGTATGTAGTGATCTCACCCTAGTGGTGTTGTATAATCTGTATGTAGTGATCTCCCACTAGTGGTGGTGTATAATCTGTATGTAGTGAGCTCCTCCTAGTGGTGGTGTATAATCTGTATGTAGTGATCTCCCCCTAGTGGTGGCTGTATAATCTGTATGTAGTGATCTCCTCCTAGTGGTGGTGTATAATCTGTATGTAGTGAGCTCCTCCTAGTGGTGGTGTATAATCTGTATGTAGTGAGCTCCCCCTAGTGGTGGTGTATAATCTGTATGTAGTGAGCTCCTCCTAGTGGTGGTGTATAATCTGTATGTAGTGAGCTCCCCCTAGTGGTGGTTGTATAATCTGCATGTAGTGAGCTCCCCCTAGTGGTGGTGTATAATCTGTATGTAGTGAGCTCCCCCTAGTGGTGGTGTATAATATGTATGTAGTGAGTTCCCCCTAGTGGTGGTGTATAATCTGTATGTAGTGATCTCCTCCTAGTGGTGGTGTATAATATGTATGTAGTGAGTTCCCCCTAGTGGTGGTGTATAATATGTATGTAGTGAGTTCCCCCTAGTGGTGTGTGCTGTGTGAGCACTAAGGGTTAATAGCTTATCTGCACAGATCTGATACTGGATGACAAGGTGAGGGAGCAGCATGCGGAGAGGAGATAGACAGAGAAGGTTCTGTAGAATCATAGACTGGGATGGAAGAACTGATAGGGAACAGAGATCTTGTACCTCACTATTCTGTGCAGGAGACATCTGCATTCACACATCCAGCTTGGCTTCATACACTGTCACATGACCTCCTTCTCTGTGAGTAGCAGCTCCTCCCCTCCCATGAAATTGACTAAGAAACAAACTATAAACAAAGGGCAGATGTATCATTCATTTTTTCTGTTGTATTTGTGCCTATTCATAGTGTCTTACTATTTTTGCGCCAATTTTGCAACTCAACACCAAACTAGTTGCGCAGCAAAAATAACCAGCCCGAAGTTGGTGTAAACTGTGAAGCAACGCAATGGGGCTCATTTACTAAGGGTCCGAAAGCCGCACTTTCGTCGGGTTTCCCGAATATTTCCGTTTTGCACCAAATTGCCCCGGGATTTTTGCGCACGCAATTGGATTTTGGCGCATCGATGCTGGCTTGCACGCAAAAGAAATTGGGGGCGTGGCCGTCGGACAATTTGACGGCTTTGGACAAACCGCGGAATTTAAAAAAGGTTTTGTGTCGCAAGATCAAGCACTCACATGCACTGGGAGGAAGCAGGTGAACTCAGCGGACCCGAATCCACGTCGGACAATGCACCGTGGGATCGCAACAGGACCGAGTAAGTAAATGTGCCCCAGTGTGATAAATGTCCCCCCAGCAGTGAGCTTTTGTGCAGCTCCTCCCCAGCAGCGCTCTACAGACACTACGTGCAGCCTCTGTCTACAGTTCATGATCTTCTATTTACAAAACAATCTGCAGAAGCCTCAGCTAAGAGCAGGAGAGGAGAGAAGTTTGTAGGATTTTGCAGATACTACAGAGAAGTGTCCCCCGTGTAGCAGGATGACCACACTGGTGTCTGAAGGGGATACTGGCCAGAATTACAGGGGGCAACAGAAGATCAGCACTGGGGGATCCCCTCCAGGAGAAGCCACTGCTGAGGAGGTCACTGGGTGCAGGGTGTCACACACCGGGTGCTGCTGTGAGGGTCGTTATCATGCTGGGGTGCCGGAGGGAAGCAGAGAGGAGCTTGTAGGGGGATCACAAGTAAGTGCCCCGATCTAATATTGCGCCAAAACTGCAACTAAAGCAAAGTGATTAATAAGAGACAGGAATTCAACTCAGAACAGATGGTTGTGGCTTGTGATAATTCTGGCGCAACAATGCACCAGAATACAGGTGCAAGAACTACACTTAAGCGCAGAAAAGTGATAGATCTGACCCAAAGTACGGACTCCAGGGCTTATCAGCACAGGCAGAGGAAGCAGCTACTGCAGCACTGAGACAATCTGAGGGGGATAGCATGTAAACTGCTGCATAGAGGTAACAAAGATAATAGGTAAAGTTGTTTGACATCCCAAAAGCTATTGCTTTGTGGAAAAAAAACCTTTACAGTTTCACGAAATGTGTGCATTATGACATGTGTCCAGTAGGGGACACTGTTGCCTTTTTCTATGCTCTTCTGTTGGTGTTACGCGCTATATTACACAGATATGTACAGAGATGTATAATCAGGCTTTCAGTGTCCTGCTCTACTCTGGGCCCAGTCACCATTCTGGATTCTGAAAAAGCTGGGTGATGGCCACCTTACTCCAGGGGTCTTAATGGCCTCATCTCTCCTGCCAGGCAGAAATCAAAGATAACTGCTGGGAGTGGTGCCTGGTGCAGGAGCTCAGGTAGTGGTAAGTCCAGCTCATAGTAGTCACTGCGCAAGGTTCATGAAGACCGGCACCAGGTTTGATTAATCTGGCGCCCCATGACTACACTAGTACTGGTAAATGTGGGACATTATTTTTCTAGCTTACTACACAGATACAGTGCTAAACCAATCGTACTATAAATACACAGCACTGGAACCAAGCTTATTACATAGATGCAAAATAAAATAAAACAATCTTACTACATATATAGCACCTGAACCAAGCTTACTATTAAGATACAGTACAAAAGCAATCTTACTACATAGATACAGCACTGGAACAAATCATACTATAGCTGTACCAGAATGAAAGCTTACAATTTAGATAAGGGACCAGAACCAAGCAGAGCGAGTCAGCCTTCTACTACACCAGATTTGTCACAGTGTTTGATGCTGATGATAAATCTCACATAGTATAGTAAGATTCTCCCCATTTAGCTCCCCCTCATGGGAGAAGATATAGAGAGGCACAGCACAGGGGAGATGGTATATATTTTTGGCTTATGGGTAATATCAGCACTTACTGTAAATCTGGTGAATAACAGATGATATTTGATAGTAAAAGTTCCTTTTCATTATCTTCCTTTTCAGCCAATAGTCACAGTGCTCCTTTAGTAGCCAATAGTCACAGTGCTCCTTCAGTAGCCAATAGTCACAGTGCTCCACCAGTAGCCAATAGTCACAGTGCTCCTTCAGTAGCCAATAGTCACAGTGCTCCTTCAGTAGCCAATAGTCACAGTGCTCCTCCAGTATCCAATAGTCACAGTGCTCCACCAGTAGCCAATAGTCACAGTGCTCCACCTGTAGTAAAAGTGCCTGCATTGAGCAGCCAAGTCATAGTGCCCCCTTGGTTAATAATAAATGCTAATCCCTCCCCAATAGTCACCTAGTAACCACAGTAGCCAATATGGTCGCAGTGCCCCCACATTAGCCAATATAGTCACAGTGCTCCTTCAGTAGCCAATATTCACAGCGCTACATTGGAAGCCAATAGTCACAGTGCTCCGCCAGTAGCCAATAGTCACAGTGCTCCACCAGTAGCCAATAGTCACAGTGCTCCACCAGTAGCCAATAGTCGCAGTGCTCCACCAGTAGCCAATAGTCGCAGTGCTCCACCAGTAGCCAATAGTCGCAGTGCTCCACCAGTAGCCAATAGTCACAGTGCTCCACCAGTAGCCAATAGTCACAGTGCTCCACCTGTAGTAAAAGTGCCTGCATTGAGCAGCCAAGTCATAGTGCCCCCTTGGTTAATAATAAATGATCATCCCTCCCCAATAGTAACCTAGTAATAGTACAAAATTCAACTTACTCCTATTGGCACCATCTTCACTTCAGTCAACTTACTCCATGTTCATCATGTGAATACAGGTGTGCCAGACAGTCACTTTAATACATCTTAAAGTGCTCACAAGTCACGAGGATTAAGATCCCGTCTAATGATAAATCTGCCCCTGGTCTTGTACTGTGGTATTTATCATTCCTGATCTTCTGTGTATTTGGTTCTGGTTACTAGTGTGGCCCTCAGAGCAGTAAAGGTTATGCCCTCTGCCTTAGTAATTACCCAGAAGCAGACAGCACACATCACCACCTTGTCCACACTCCATCCTGAAATACTCTGTGCTGCTGACAATGCTCACTTGTTTGTAATCTGCAGCGTTTGCATATTTGCCTGGAAATTATTATAAATGCAGACATGTTGTTACAATGTCCTCGGCAGTGGCGGCTCTGGATTTTTCAGTATTTTAGCGCCATCACATTATGCGGTTTCTGTCAGCGTTATTCTCTAACCGCTGTGACAATGCTGACAGCGATGACATCATAAGTTCATTAAGATGAAAGTAATGGGACAGCGACGCTGCAGAGACTACGAGGATCAACCGCAGCGAGAGGACGACACAGCGGGTGACAATCCGAGGAAAGCTTGTCACAGAACATCCGTGCGCCGCCCCAAACCCACAATCATGGCGAGAACGTGCGAATATGTATATTTATTAATGAAATCTCCATAATCAGAGCAGATTATTCTCTGAAGTCATTAATCTGGGAAGTGGAGGCAATGGCTGGGGGTCGTTCATCTGTCCAATGACAAGGAAAAGTTCAATGGATTCACTAAATATCAACCCCCAAAGTCATCAGAACATTTCCTCTGGATCTGGCGTTGGGAATTTTAGTGGTTGGTGAAGTTTGAGCCATGAGGCTTGTGTGTATCTTTACACTGTGGGGCACATTTACTTATCAGGTCCCGCGGAGTTCACGATTGCATTGTCTTTGTATAATGCACTGTACCGCGATTCACTAAGATCGTGCGCCCGATATCCTGCATGTGTTGCTTCCCCGCTTGGGTCCCTGGAGTTCACCTTCTTCTTCCTGGTGCATGTAAGTGCATGGTCCGTGTATAATGCCCTGTGCCACGATTCATTAAGATCGTGCGCCCGATATCCTGCATGTGTCGCTTCCCCGCTCAGGTCCCCGGAGTTCACCTTCTTCTTCCCGGCGCTCAGTCAGATTCAGTTGGATCGTCCGATGGCACCACCCCCAATTAACGACGCATGGAAGCAGCGCAGCTGCGCCACAATCCCCAGTTAAATACCTGTCACAGCAGGGCAAATCCCAGAAATGTCGGAAAATCAGACGGAAGTGCAGTAAATAAGCCCCTTTGTGTGTGTTTGGGAATAACATATTCAAGACTAGAAGCCGTGGAGTGAGATGGAGGCTGATTATGGTTACATCTTCATTATGGACGGAATGCAGCTCCGGAGCACTGACTGCAGCTCCAACCAGTGAAAGCCGAGCCTCAGGGCCTTGCACCCAGAAGCCTCGGCTGTGAGCGGAGGAGACACAATTCACTCAGTTCTGGGGGGTGTTTACTTTGCATTTGCACATATGAGGTAAATATTGTACCAGCGCCGGGCCGCCCCTCCCCCCACCCCGGCAGTGAGATAACCATAATGGAATATTTCCCTTTATCCCCTCGTCTGCCGTCTATCTGCTCATTCATTTCTCTAGCAATTTCTTCAGATTTCCCTTACAGAAATCCCATTTCTCCGCGACACGCGAGCCGCCCCGGGTTATTGACTTTCATTTCGCCATCTGGAAAACAAATGAAGCAGGAAGGACAAGAATGCGAGATGGAAAGACACAGGACGAGCGTGCGCTGGATGAGGGGCCAAATCTGTATCACAGAGGGATGGTCTGAGGAGGAGAAGAGATAAGGAGAAAAGTAGAAGAAAAGAAGAGATAGAATTTATCATAGGAGGAGAGGAAGAAGAAGAGAAGAACGTAATTGTAAAAAGATAGGGGGCTATTTATCATGGCTTGTAAGCTCTCGTGATGAATTCCCCCCAAGAAGTAGAGAAAAAGAGGAGAGAGGAAGAAAAAAAGCGAAGAAGAAGAGTAGAAAAATAGAGGAATTGTAGAAGAGAAGAAAAGAGTAAAATAAGAATAGAGGAAGAGAAAAGAGAAGCGAGGAAGGGGAGAAGAAGAAGAAGCACAAGAGGAAGAATTTAAAGAGAAGTGGAAGGGAAGAGGAAGGAAGACGAGAAGAAGTACAGAAGAAAAGGTGAAGAAAAGAGAACAGGAGAGGAAAAGAAATAGAGATGAGAAGAGAAGAAGATATTAGGAGAGGAGAAGAGGGAATGTAAGAAGAGAAGAAAAGAAGTAGAAGAGAAGATGAAAAGAAGAATGTAACAATTCATTGAACAAGAAACACAACAGGAATGTCACACAGCCCATGACCGCCATGATGAGGGTCTGTAGGGTCACACCAGGGGGGGTTCTGTGGTGTTTATAGCACAGCCAATGGATAGACACAAGGAGGTAACATCTTCATAACCCACCACTCATGTAAGAGTAGAAGGTCCAACCTTCAGGATCACACAGCTCAATGGAAAGGTTCGGAGTCAACCAGAACAGGTTCCTCTACCTGGCCACCATTAGAGTTGAAGGGTCGGAGCCCCTGGTGATGTCCCTACAGTTGTTCTTCCTGTTATTCTTTTGTACACATTCATGGCAGACAAGGTGCATTATGGTCACTCGGCCCCCGCCACGTGTCACTAAGGAACAACCCCCACACTTCTGGTCCTGACAGTCCCTTATGGTCTGTGCAGTCCCACACTTTCTATGTTTCATTCTTCACCAATGTCAAGACCTCTGCTTGTTGTCTTTGACCAGAACTATTTATAGTTTTGATCCAGAGACCGATAGCCTTTCCTGAGCTTATACTTTTCTAGGTTTGTTACAATGTATCAGTGCAGACATGATTTTACAGACTCTGGATCAACTTGAAGACTTGTTAACTGTCAATTCAGGGAATGACGCTACTACTGTCTGCTCAGACGCCTGTCTGCAGTAAGTGGCCACCGCTACACCCATGATTGCTGCCTCCTGCCGTGTAAACCTGTAATTCATCATGACATAGAAAGCAGAACAACACTGAGTGTGCTACTGCCACCCCCTTTTCATCCCCTGCCAACGTGTCCTGTGCCTCCACTGCCACGTTCTCTATCACCACCACCTCCCCTGCCTCCACCACCTCCTCGTCCCCTGCCTCCACCACCTCCTCGTCCTCTGCCTCCACCACCTCCTTGTCCTTTGCCTCCACCACCTCCTCGTCCTTTGCCTCCACCACCTCCTCGTCTTCTGCCTCCACCACCTCCTCGTCTTCTGCCTCCACCACCTCCTCGTCTTCTGCCTCCACCACCTCCTTGTCCTTTGCCTCCACCGCCTCTTCATCCTCTGCCACCATGTCCTCTTTTTTATCCTATGCTGCCATCGCCTCCTCCTCCTCTGCTTCCACCGTCTCTCATGAGGCCCCAATTATGTAGTTGGGATCCCCAGTAATGCATAGAGCTACTTTACCAGATGTCTCCAATTTTTTACACAACCCTTTATATACCTCACAATAGATACTTGGATAATTATTAAAAACGTCGCTCTTGCGCAGCCCGATACTTCAAGAATCTTCAGCTGGTGGGGTCCTGCGCAGCGTTTATCTCTATGCTAGGCCCTCCCTGGCACATAAATAAACGCAGCCTGGCGAATTTTCACATGTGAAAATTAGCCAGCAGCAGCGAGTTCACATCACCTGTGATGAATGAAGGGGGCGCCACTGTTGCTTGCAGCCTGGGCACATCACCTGCCACTACTGTAGGGGGATGGGCACTGCTGTTGGTGTAATGACCCAGAGTAGGGGCCATTTCTAATCTCTGCCATGTAATCCCATTGGAGGCCTGATAATTCTGCTGCTTTCCGTATCAAGAAAGCTTTTCTAGATAAACTCCTGTCTCAGCTGGACATATGTATAACAACAGTGGCATCTATTTGCCAATACGGGTATTTGATGCACACTGATCCTCATTTAAATATTTTATTATGCATTTCCTAAGTTTACAGTTTCATGTCACCTGGTGGTATGGAGGCTCTTCCATTGGCTGGCTCCTTAGAACATTTCAGAAGCAGACTCCAAAAATTAATACAAGTGTTTGTGGGTTTTAGTCTTTTCTTAGGGAAGGTCACTGGTGATCATTAATAACCTGGGACACAGCAGAGTCAGGAAGGCTACAGAAAGATTTCCATATCTCCAGCCTGTTACTGCAGGGTGAAGAAGGAAGCTTCAGCATAAAGGGGCAATCTGCACCTTAAAGCCAGCTTAGCTGCCAGCCTTTCCTGCCACCAGAGATGTATGTTTAGTCTATGTTGGACAATAAACAGAATGTCTGTAAACTAGCCGCTTACCATTATGGGCCTCACCCACAGAGGGGGAGCCTGGGGACATCACCTGCCACGACTGAAGGGGGCACCACTGCTCCTGGCAGCCTGGACACATCACCTGCCATGACTGAAGGGGGCACCACTGCTCCTGAGAGCCTGGGCACATCACCTGCCACGACTGAAGGGGGCACCACTGCTCCTGGCAGCCTGGACACATCACCTGCCACGACTGAAGGGGGCACCACTGCTCCTGGCAGCCTGGACACATCACCTGCCATGACTGAAGGGGGCACCACTGCTCCTGACAGCCTGGGCACATCACCTGCCACGACTGAAGGGGGCACCACTGCTCCTGACAGCCTGGGCACATCACCTGCCACGACTGAAGGGGGCACCGATCTCCTGGCAGCTTGGGTACATCACCTGTCATGACTGAAGGGGGCGCCGATCTCCTGGCAGCCTGGGCACATCACCTACCATGACTGAAGGGGGCACCACTGCTCCTGACAGCCTGGGCACATCACCTGCCACGACTGAAGGGGGCACCACTGCTCCTGACAGCCTGGGCACATCACCTGCTACCAGTGAAGGGGGCACCACTGCTCCTGGCAGCCTGGGCACATGACCTGCCATGACTTTAGGGGGTGCCTCTCTCCTGGCAGCCTGGGCACATCACCTGCCACCAGTGAAGGGGGCTCCACTCTCCTGCCAGACTGGACACAACAACAGCCACGACTGACGGGGGCGCCATTCTTCTGACAGCCTGGGCACATAACCTGCCACAAGTGAAAGGGGCACCACTCTCTTGACAACCTGGGCACAACAACTGCCAGGACTGAAGGTGGCGCCACTGTCCTGCCAGCCTGGGATCAGAGATAGATTATATCAGGGACCGGGTCATGTGACTCATTGTTGGGGGGATAGAGGGGCCCCTCAGTCAGAACCTTTGCCACAGATAATGACAGAAATGACTCCAATATATTGTCAGAGTCGCTGAATATCGCGGAGCGGAGTGAAAGGTGAGCGGGTGGTGGCAGAGCGTCTCATCTGTTTATCTACACCCGCTCCGCGCTCTCTTTTATGGAGTGACCTTTAGTTTTAATTTTCTCCCGGAGATATGACTGCTGCAATTATTCAAATGTTAGACCACACCGGCGGAGGGAATGGATACACCGGGGGGCACATACTTACTGCACTCACTTATATTAACCCATAAGATTCAACAAATAGTATTCCTGTGCCAGGGAGGGCGGAGCTAAGAACAAAGGGACATTTATCACCCGGGTCCATGGGACGGTCGTATCTCTGCCCTCAGAGATCCGCTGGGTCACTGGAGTTGGCCCTTTAATAAATCTTGCAGCAGCGTCGGCGACTTTGAAACAAATATCCAAATAATTACAAAATTAATAAAGTATCGCAGCAGCAAATACATCAGGAGAGGAGACAAGTGACTGCGCAATTTTTTAATGAATTTCCAAGTCGGAAATCGATTTACATGGTGTTGTCCTAGTAGCGGTTCGATGTTTAAGGCAATATTTGTGAGTGCGGGAAAAGGCCAGCGCAATTTTTTTACCACCAAAAAGTCAAGAAAATTATATGATAAATGTCCCTTATACATAAGACCTGATACAGTGGACCTTAGGCTGCGGTCACACGTGGCGTTTTGAACCCGTTTTTGGCCTGTTTTTAAGTTGTCTGTCATTTTGACCAGTTTTAATTGAGATAATTGGTCAAACTTGTCAAAAACTCATGTGTTTTTTAATGGACTGCTTAGAAACGGGCCAAAATCAGGTTCTAAACGCCACGTGTGACCGCAGCCTAATACACAGGAACCTATACATAACACATGACAGAAAATGAGCTTATAAACTGGACCGTATACTTAAGAACTGATACAGAGGAACTTATGTACAGGACCTTATATATAAGACCTAATATAGAGGATGCAATACACAGGACCTTGATACATGTGACCTTATACACTGGACCTTATATATATGTGACCCAATACACAAGACCTTATACAGAAGCCATTATTATACTGGACCTTATATATGAGACCTAATATAGAGGATGCAATACACAGGACCTTATTCATGAGACCTTATACACTGGACCTTATATATGCAACCCAATTCACAAGACCTTATACAGAAGTCCTATTATACTGGACCTTATACATGAGACCTAATACACAGAACATTATACATGATAAAGAGGACCCAATAAACATGGAACTCTATATAGGAGATCTGTAACAGAGGACCCAATACACAGGACCTTATATGTAAGACCTAATATACTCGACCTTTTATATGTGACCTAATACACAGAACCTTATACATGAGACCTAATACACAGGACCTTATACATGAGACCTAATACACAGGACCTTATACATGAGACCTAATACACAGGACCTTATATGTTCACGGTATATATCACGGTTCTCTCTCTGGAGTGATAGTGGAGCACCGGATATTAGGGGCTGCTCTCCCCCCAGCAGTATCTGGTGACCCGTGTAACAATAGTGAGATAGTAACATGTGTACAATGCAGGGGAAACAAAGTAACAGTTCTGTAACCCGTAGCAACAGATTACTATGATGAGGTGCTGACCCTATACCCTCTTATGTGCTGCCCCCATTGTGTCCTATAGACAGGGACCGATTCTCCGTAGATTTAATAACCAGTCCGTCTTCTTCTTCTCGCCTCGCGGGAGGCTCGGGGTCACGTTCACACATTCAGCGCCAATGTCTCTCACCTGACGATATCATGGCTGCGGCTGTAACCAGGAGCTGACAAAGGGCGAGACGCACAACACTTAACCTTTCTTCAGCTCGGATGGATCTCGGCGCTGAGATAAAACACGGCAGCGTCAGGCGATACACACAATTAGCGTCGCGTTCCCTTCGGCGCCCGGCTGCCGTGATTAGGAATGATACAAGCACATCATCATCATCATCATCATTGTCACCCGCGAAACCCCGGCTACAAAAACCGCACTTGTCAGAGAAAAATGCCCCTTTGATTTGTGTTGCGTCTGGCGGTAATTGCCGTCATCGCTGGCAGGTTATTATTACCGCTGAATGGAATTTGGGTAATTACTTTTGCTCAGAATCCAACAGCTCGGAGATTGAAGGATATTCTGACAGTCTGAACGCTCTTGACAACAATTACCGTCCCCCCCCCCCCGCCCTGGTTAACACTGATTCAGGAAAATTAAAAATTAAATGGGCTCCGAGGAAACACTCGGGGATGTCGGGGGCGGGGAGGGGCGCAGCGTGTAAATTATTATAAATAAAGAGAAAAAGGATAAAAACAGAACAAGTCAATGGAGGCCCCCCGACGCCACCGCAACGGGGAACCGGAACCAGAATGCCAGGAGGAGAAAGAAAAGAGAAAGATTATCTATCAATATCTGACCGTACAGAGATGAAACAAGAACAGTAATCATCACCATCATCACCATCATCTCCAACATCATTATCATCATCACCACCATCATCTTCATCATCACCACCAACATCATTAGTATCATCTTCATCACCACCATCATCTTCATCATCACCTACATCATTATCACCATCAACAACATCATTAGTATCATCTTCATCACCACCAGCATCATTATCATCACTACCAACATCATTATCATCATCATCACCATCACCACCATCATCTTCATCATCACCAACATCATTATCATCACTACCAACATCATTAGTATCATCTTCATCACCACCAGCATCATTATCACCATCATCATCACCAAAATCATCTTCATCACCAGCATTATTTTCATCATCTTCTTCATCATTTTCATGGTCATCATCATCTCCATAATTATCACTTTCATCCTATTCGTCATCACCAGCGTCCTCCTCCTCCTCCTCCTCATCTCTCCAGCCTTGTATCTGCTCCTCATCTTCACATCATCACCATCCATACAATCATTATCACCATTAGCTTCCCCATCACTACGGCCTGTCGACATTTCACAAATATCTGCACAGGATTTTATTGCCTGGAGCAGAAAATTCATTAGACAAAAGCAAGAAAACAACATGTCACGGGATCTGATGGACATGGGCGGTTCCCAGCGACAGCCAGGACAGTACATGGGCAGTTCCCAGTGACAGCCATGATTGTGCATGGGCGGTTCCCAGGGACAACGGGGATTGTGAATGGGTGGTTCCAAGTGACAGCCGGGACTGTGTATGGGCGGTTCCTAGGGAGAACCAGGACTGTGAATGGGTGGTTCCCATTGACAGCCGGGACTGTGTATGGGCGGTTCCCTGTGACAGCCAGGATTGTGCATGGGCGGTTCCAAGTGACAGCCGGGACTGTGTATGGGCGGTTCCCAGGGACAACCTGGACTGTGAATGGGTGGTTCCCATTGACAGCCGGGACTGTGCATGGGCGGTTCCAAGTGACAGCCAGGACTGTTCATGGGCGGTTCCCTGTGACAGCTAGGACTATGCATGGGCAGTTCCCAGTGACAGCCGGGACTGTGCATGAGCGGTTCTCAGTGACAGCCGGGACTGTGCATGAGCGGTTCTCAGTGACAGCCGGGACTGTGCATGAGCGGTTTTCAGTGATAGCCGGGACTGTGCATGAGCGGTTCCCAGTGACAGCCGGGACTGTGCATGGGCGGTTCCCAAAGACAGCCGGGACTGTGCATGGGCGGTTCCCAAAGACAGCCGAGACTGTGCATGGGCGGTTCCCAGTGATAACCAGGACTGTGCAGGGAGGGTGACTTCTCAGGGGGTGTGGCGTATGTATATACCGCACTTCCTCATTATAACTCCTCCTCTGGCCACTTTGTACCCTGATGGATCCCAGGGATGTGGCCTCTCCCATCTATGGCCTCCTCTCCGCTCTCTCTGTATTGTCTCACGTGCCGCAATTAGCAGAACTTCCCAGTGATACGAGGTATAAATTACCGGCTGTAATGTCTGCGCCGTGACAACTATTATACATTTGATGGCTTCTTGTAGTCGTAACATTTTATACTTTCCTGCCAAACTTATCTCACAGCGACAGAGCCGGAAAATCCATGAAATATTCTGACTCCAATAAAAATAAAAGTGTCACAGCGTTCACTACACGTCCTCCAACTCCGGAAAAGTCACTGCTACAAGAAGTCACAAAGGATGAAGGTAAAAGGCATTACATTAAAGGGGTATGGAGGCGCTATGACCACCTCTCACACAGGAAATACAGGCAGGGGGTGGGGCTGTGACCACCTCTCACACAGGAAATACAGGCAGGGGGCGGGGCTGTGACTACCTCTCACACAGGATATACAGGCAGGGGGCGGGCTGTGACCACCTCTCACACAGGATATACAGGCAGGGGGCGGGGCTGTGACTACCTCTCACACAGGATATACAGGCAGGGGGCGGGGCTGTGACTACCTCTCACACATGACATACAGGCAGGGGGCGGGGCTGTGACTACCTCTCACACAGGAAATACAGGCAGGGGGCGGGGCTGTGACTACCTCTCACACAGGATATACAGGCAGGGGGCGGGCTGTGACCACCTCTCACACAGGATATACAGGCAGGGGGCGGGGCTGTGACTACCTCTCACACAGGATATACAGGCAGGGGGCGGGGCTGTGACTACCTCTCACACATGACATACAGGCAGGGGGCGGGGCTGTGACTACCTCTCACACATGACATACAGGCAGGGGGCGGGGCTGTGACTACCTCTCACACATGACATACAGGCAGGGGGCGGGGCTGTGACTACCTCTCACACAGGATATACAGGCAGGGGGCGGGGCTGTGACCACCTCTCACACAGGATATACAGGCAGGGGGCGGGGCTGTGACCACCTCTCACACAGGATATACAGGCAGGGGGTGGGGCTGTGACTACCTCTCACACAGGATATACAGGCAGGGGGCGGGGCTGTGACTACCTCTCACACAGGATATACAGGCAGAGGGCGGGGCTGTGACCACCTCTCACACAGGATATACAGGCAGGGGGCGGGGCTGTGACCACCTCTCACACAGGATATACAGGTAGGGGGCGGGGCTGTGACCACCTCTCACACAGGATATACAGGCACGGGGCGGGGCTGTGACTACCTCTCACACAGGATATACAGGCAGGGGGCGGGGCTGTGACCACCTCTCACACAGGATATACAGGCAGGGGGCGGGGCTGTGACTACCTCTCACACAGGATATACAGGCAGGGGGCGGGGCTGTGACTACCTCTCACACAGGATATACAGGCAGGGGGCGGGGCTGTGACTACCTCTCACACAGGATATACAGGCAGGGGGCGGGGCTGTGACTACCTCTCACACAGGATATACAGGCAGGGGGCGGGGCTGTGACTACCTCTCACACAGGATATACAGGCAGGGGGCGGGGCTGTGACTACCTCTCACGCAGGATATACAGGTAGGGGGCAGGGCTGTGACTACCTCTCACGCAGGATATACAGGTAGGGGGCAGGGCTGTGACTACCTCTCAGGATATACAGGCAGGGGGCGGGGCTGTGACTAGCTCTCACACAGGATATACAGGCAGGGGGCGGGGCTGTGACCACCTCTCACACAGGACATACAGGCAGGGGGCGGGGCTGTGACTACCTCTCACACAGGACATACAGGCAGGGGGCGGGGCTGTGACTATCTCTCATATACAGGCAGGGGGCGGGGCTGTGACTACCTCTCATATACAGGCATGATATATATAATATCAGATTGTTGAGTCCTCCTCCGCCTGCGCCATGGTTCTGCCTTTTACATTATGTATTATTTAGTTCAGATTTGCTTTCATGCTAAAATAACAGTAATCTCCTCCGCTCATTAGAGTGACGGCCGGGTGCTTTGTGGCGCGCTCTATAGAGCGTTCCGTCTTTTTTATTAGCATTGTGTGAGCCGCACAAAAGCAAAATTTACTCCTTTCATGCGGCTGAAAAGAAGCAATCTTTACATGACAAATCCGACATTATCATATGTAAACCTCATTTACCACGTAATGTCGCCCCGTTTCAGGCTCATAAATTGAATGAAGGGAATTTTCACATTGTAACAGCGGAGCGGGGCTGGGGGGGACTGAACGTCTGCAAGTAAACGAGCCCTGACTACCGGGACGTAGTCAGGGGCCGGGGGATGGTACTGTAGACATGAGATCTGGTGCCCCATGCACGGCTGCGACAGAATACACCAACTTTTTTTTGGTGCACCATTAACATGGGGAGCAGAACACAATTCTGTGGAGTTACGATAAGAAATGTGGCGCACATTTCGGCGCACTCGGCAAAGTAACGGCCCCCTTGGTGCAGAAATATGTGTCGTGGACACTTCTTAAATACATGTACAAGCAGTCTGCATGGTCTTTTCACTGACAGAAAACTGGCGCAAACACTTTAATAAATGTGGCCCATTGTCAGCTGCCAGCAGAAGGGTAGACATTGCCTAAAGGTTATGTTCACACAAGGTTTTTTTTGCATTCACCAAAACCTGTGCAGAAAACAAAATGGAAAACTCCCAATGACCTCAATAGGAGAACACACCGGCTATTCGGCAGTCATGGCTTCTTTCGTTGGTGACCACATAATGACTGCTATTACTGGAGCTAATCAGTTCTCTCTAAAGGCTCAGATTTGAAGTTCTCCTGAAGTTTCTCCTAAATCTCAGTCCGGGCTCACACTCCCGAGTCTCAGTCCAAGACTCTCTCTCTCCTGAGCTTCAGTCCAGACTCTCTCTCCTGAGCTTCAGTCCAGGCTCTCACTCCTGAGCCCCAGTCCAGGCTCTCTCCTGAGCCCCAGTCAAGGCTCTCTCTCCTGAGCCCCAGTCCAGGCTTTCTCTCCTGAGCCCCATTGCAGGTTCCCTCTCCCCAGCCTCAGTCCAGGCTCTCTCTCCTGAGCCCCAGTCAAGGCTCTCTCTCCTGAGCCCCATTGCAGGTTCCCTCTCCCCAGCCTCAGTCCAGGCTCTCTCTCCCGAGCCTCAGTCCGTGCTCCTTCTCCCGAGCCTCAGTCCAGGCTCTTTCTACTGATCCCCAGTCCAGGCTCCCTGTCCCGAGCCTCAGTCCGTGCTCCTTCTCCCGAGCCTCAGTCTAAGCTCCCTCTCCCGAGCCTCAGTCCAGGCTCTCTCTCCTGAGCCTCAGTCCAGACTCTCTCTCCTGAGCCCCAGTCCAGGCTCTCTCTCCTGAGCCCCAGTCCAGGCTCTGTCTCCTGAGCCCCAGTCTAGACTCTGTCTCCCAAGCCTCAGTCCGGGCTCTCTCTACTGAGCCCCAGTCCAGGCTCTCTCTCCTGAGCCCCAGTCCAGGCTCTCTCTCCTGAGCCCCAATCTAGACTCTGTCTCCTGAGCCTCAGTCCAGGCTCTGTCTCCTGAGCCCCAGTCTAGACACTGTCTCCCAAGCCTCAGTCCGAGCTCTCTCTACTGAGCCCCAGTCCAGGCTCTCTCTCCTGAGCCCCAGTCCAGGCTCTCTCGCCTGAGCCCCAATCTAGACTCTGTCTCCCGAGCCTCAGTCCAGGCTCTGTCTCCTGAGCCCCAGTCTAGACTCTGTCTCCCAAGCCTCAGTCCGGGCTCCAGCCAAGGTTAATGGTCTAATGTAATCTCTTCTGTGTTTTTGTACTTTTATAGAAAGGTTTAGACAATGTTTGAGAATATTAGAACATTTGTGATTGTGAAGTATAATGTAGCAAGATGGTGACAGGCGTCATATTTGTATACTTAAGCCATCATGGTCGACATGCTGCTCAGGACATGTGGAGTCCCCCTCGGGCTGTCTTGGGGCAGGATAGGGCTTTATGATGAGCGCTCAATGTATGATTCTGTAATAGTGGACAATGTCTATGGTCTTCATGGTGGATGTTAGATGTTATCTTGTGCCAGGACAAAGTGGACGCGGTCACCCCAAAAATAGAAACAAGGATGACTTCATACTGCACTGGTGAACGGCCCCAGATGTTTCCAATGTGAAGCAGAGCCTGACAATGATGGAGATGTCCCCTTTAGTATAACCCCCATTGTCATCCTCATGGTCATCTGCGCCGATGCCTCGTTCACGGTCAGCCCTGATCCGGCACAGCTGTCTGGCTGGACCGCTGCCCAGAAACGCCACTTACCTAATTACATAAGGACAGAACATAGGACATCTGTCAAAGCTGTAATCACATCCCCACAGCGGCTGGAATCAGAAAGAAAAACTACTTTCACAGAAAGGAAGACGCACAGATCTGGGGTGTTACTGATCATCATAGGGTTAATAATTAGCAATGCACCATGTGTACTGCTCAGGGTCTGCCCAAACGTTGTCACAAATCTGATGGCAATCCACCTTCCGTACATGTGATTGGGACCGCACCGCTCGGTAAATTACACAATTATTTATTCTATACTGCTCAGCACCCCCCAGTGTCACCTGGCACCCTACAGAGCCCACCCGTCCTACCTGGCACCCTACATCACCTCCCAATGCCACCCAGCTCCACATGGAGCCCTGCAGTGCCATCTGGCACCCTGCAAAGCCCATACTGCAAAGCCCACCCAACAGCACCCCTGCTGCCAACTGACACCCTACAGCACCCAACAGTGCCACCTGGCAGCCTACAGCACCCCCACATGGAACCCTACAGTGCCATCTGGCACCCTGCAACGCCCACACCTCCACCGGGCACCCTACAGCTCCCCCCCAGTGCCACCCGGCAAACTACAGCACCCAACAGTGCCACCTGGCAGGCTACAGGACCCCCACTCCCACCCAGCAGCCTATTGTCCCCTTGTACATGTATCCGCATATATAGTGCCCCTTGTATTATTGTCATATACACTCACCGGCCACTTTATTAGGTATACCTGTCCAACTGCTCGTTAACACTTAATTTCTAATAAGCCAATCACATGGCGGCAACTCAGTTGGGGACATTTACATAAAGTGTCGGTGTCTGCATTGGCTTTGTTACCGACCTGGGTGCCACTCCTTTCAGCTAAGAACAGGAAACAGAGGCTACAATTTGCACAAGATCATCGAAATTGGACAGTAGAAGATTGGTAAAACGTTGCCTGGTCTGATGAGTCTCGATTTCTGCTGCGACATTCGGATGGTAGGGTCAGAATTTGGCGTCAACAACATGAAAGCATGGATCCATCCTGCCTTGTATCAACGGTTCAGGCTGGTGGTGGTGGTGTCATGGTGTGGGGAATATTTTCTTGGCACTCATTGGGCCCCTTGGTACTACGCCACAGCCTACCTGAGTATTGTTGCTGACCATGTCCATCCCTTTATGAGCACAATGTACCCTGTAACATCTGATGGCTACTTTCAGCAGGATAATGCGCCATGTCATAAAGCTGGAATCATCTCAGACTGGTTTCTTGAACATGACAATGAGGTCACTGGACTCAAATGGCCTCCACAGTCACCAGATCTCAATCCAATAGAGCATCTTTGGGATGTGGTGGAACGGGAGATTCGCATCATGGATGTGCAGCCGACAAATCTGCGGCAACTGTGTGATGCCATCATGTCAATATGGACCAAAATCTCTGAGGAGCTTCCAGCACCTTGTTGTATCTATGCCACGAAGAATTGAGGCAGTTCTGAAGGCAAAATGGGGTCCAACCCGTTACTAGCATGGTGTACCTAATAAAGTGGCCGGTGAGTGTATATAGTGTGATATTGTATAAAAAAATTTAAATAATTACCTATTCCAGTGAAACGTTTATGATCCCTTACATACAGTGTAGACGGTACAGGACATCGCTGCTGATGGCGGCGCAATAACCGTGCTGTACGGAGTGACAGAGCAAGGAGCATATCGCTCTCTTCTCAACCAGAGACTACAACTAAATCATATCCAGCACCCCACCACGCTCCCTGGCAGGTAAGTACCGATCATAACGGTCTAGGAGCCATTATAACAGCACTGTACATAATTTACTAAAAGTGGGAGGGTAATCATTCCTTCATAAATCAGAGGATTAACCAGGCAGGAACGATGGGAGACCTAACGCTCCAAGGTCACAGAATGAGCACAAAATACTCATCCATGTAACAACTGTGCCAAGTGCCATACTCTGTAAAGTACGAGAGAAGAGGCGCTGCTGACTTAACATTCCCTCCGGCACTAGTCTGAACACTGACTGACTTCACTACTGGCTGTCTGAATTGATTTCCACCACACCAGTCTGTCTCCTGTTAACTCTGTTCTGGGTTGTAAGACAGTTAAGCTAGCTGTGATGGATGCTAGTTTGGTTTGTCTGGATGATCTCTCTGAGTACAGATCATGTAGTAGATGTGTCCTGCAGTCCTATGTAACACCACAGATAACACAGTGATATCTCTGAGTACAGATCATGTAGTAGATGTGTCCTGCAGTCCTATGTAACACCACAGATAACACAGTGATATCTCTCTGAGTACAGATCATGTAGTAGATGTGTCCTGCAGTCCTATGTAACACCACTGATAACACAGTGATATCTCTGAGTACAGATCATGTAGTAGATGTGTCCTGCAGTCCTATGTAACACCACAGATAACACTGTGATATCTCTCTGAGTACAGATCATGTAGTAGATGTGTCCTGCAGTCCTATGTAACACCACAGATAACACTGTGATATCTCTCTGAGTACAGGTCATGTAGTAGATGTGTCCTGCAGTCCTATGTAACACCACAGATAACACAGTGATATCTCTGAGTACAGATCATGTAGTAGATGTGTCCTCCACTCCTATGTAACACCACAGATAACACAGTGATATCTCTCTGAGTACAGATCATGTAGTAGATGTGACCTGCAGTCCTATGTAACACCACAGATAACACAGTGATATCTCTCTGAGTACAGATCATGTAGTAGATGTGTCCTGCAGTCCTATGTAACACCACAGATAACACAGTGATATCTCTCTGAGTACAGATCATGTAGTAGATGTGTCCTGCAGTCCTATGTAACACCACAGATAACACAGTGATATCTCTCTGAGTACAGATCATGTAGTAGATGTGACCTGCAGTCCTATGTAACACCACAGATAACACAGTGATATCTCTGAGTACAGATCATGTAGTAGATGTGACCTGCAGTCCTATGTAACACCACAGATAACACAGTGATATCTCTCTGAGTACAGATCATGTAGTAGATGTGTCCTGCAGTCCTATGTAACACCACAGATAACACAGTGATATCTCTGAGTACAGATCATGTAGTAGATGTGTCCTGCAGTCCTATGTAACACCACAGATAACACAGTGATATCTCTGAGTACAGATCATGTAGTAGATGTGTCCTGCAGTCCTATGTAACACCACAGATAACACAGTGATATCTCTGAGTACAGATCATGTAGTAGATGTGTCCTGCAGTCCTATGTAACACCACAGATAACACAGTGATATCTCTGAGTACAGATCATGTAGTAGATGTGTCCTGCAGTCCTATGTAACACCACAGATAACACAGTGATATCTCTCTGAGTACAGATCATGTAGTAGATGTGTCCTGCAGTCCTATGTAACACCACAGATAACACAGTGATATATCTGAGTACAGATCATGTAGTAGATGTGTCCTGCAGTCCTATGTAACACCACAGATAACACAGTGATATCTCTGAGTACAGATCATGTAGTAGATGTGTCCTGCAGTCCTATGTAACACCACAGATAACACGGTGATATCTCTGAGTACAGATCATGTAGTAGATGTATCCTGCAGTCCCATGTAACACCACAGATAACACAGTGATATCTCTCTGAGTACAGATCATGTAGTAGATGTCACCTGCAGTCCTATGTAACACCACAGATAACACAGTGATATCTCTCTGAGTACAGATCATGTAGTAGATGTGTCCTGCAGTCCTATGTAACACCACAGATAACACAGTGATATCTCTCTGAGTACAGATCATGTAGTAGATGTGTCCTGCAGTCCTATGTAACACCACAGATAACACAGTGATATCTCTGAGTACAGATCATGTAGTAGATGTGTCCTGCAGTCCTATGTAACACCACAGATAACACAGTGATATCTCTGAGTACAGATCATGTAGTAGATGTGTCCTGCAGTCCTATGTAACACCACAGATAACACAGTGATATCGCTGAGTATAGATCATGTAGTAGATGTGTCCTGCAGTCCTATGTAACACCACAGATAACACAGTGATATCTCTCTGAGTACAGATCATGTAGTAGATGTGTCCTGCAGTCCTATGTAACACCACAGATAACACAGTGATAACTCTGAGTACAGATCATGTAGTAGACGTGTCCTGCAGTCCTATGTAACACCACAGATAGCACAGTGATATCTCTCTGAGTACAGATCATGTAGTAGATGTGTCCTGCAGTCCTATGTAACACCACAGATAACACAGTGATATCTCTGAGTACAGATCATGTAGTAGATGTGTCCTGCAGTCCTATGTAAGGCCCTTATAACACCCTCTGCACTCCTTCTCCTCTCTGGAGGATTCAGCACTGTGGTCAGCTCCTCTCTGGTAAAAATCAGGATAAAGTTGGAGATGTTTCTGTGCAGAGATGTGTGTGTTGCCGGCAGCGGTCTGATAGCGGCTGTCAGCTTGGAGGAATTCTCCTAAATCAGAAGCAGCCGCCACGGGATGTTAACACGTCTTATTAATGTAAGATGTAAAGAGCCTCTCGATGGCGCTCTGATCCTCAGGAATGTTTGGCGTCCGCTCAGATTTGATGTCTGTTTGATATTACATTTATGATATTAAAAACGTAACCACATAATTATCACTGGAATGAATAATACAAAATGGCGCTTACATCCTTCAACATACTTTGTAGCGAGCAAAGAATTCCTCAGTGATATCTACAAAGATCTGTATCATTCCAGACTCTTCTACTACTGAATATATCCCAGAGCTGGAGCACTAAAATAATGGAGTTACATCCGGTATCATACTCCAGAGCTGCACTCACTATTCTGCTGCTGGTGGAGTGTCCAAGGTCAGTTCATAAATAAAGAAAATAATCCCCCCACCATCACCCCCCTCCCAACCTAACACTATATCCCAAACCCCACTATAAACAACATATACACTATATATTTACTATATACTCCAGAGCTACACTCACTATTCTACAGGTGATGACACTGGAGCCGGAGTCTCTTAGTAAATCCGGGAGGCGGAGGACAGATTTCTAGACAGATTTCACGTCAGTCCTAATAAGTTTCCCCCATATATCTATAATATAGCTATGAAACCTGCTCTCCTATGATCCAGGACCCTGCACTCTGTGTGCGGGGGCTACTCGCTGCCATTGTGCTGAGAAGACTTTTCCTTTAAGAGATGCAGAGTCACATACACAGGGGTTGGCTCTCTGTTACAATGTATCAGTCCCACACTGGCTCTATATGTAGGGTGGAGGCTCTATTGGGTCTGGGCTTATATCTGTGCAAACTTTTCCTTTAAGAGCTTCCATTACAGGAGAAGTCTCCGCAGGATCCAGGCTTCGTTACAATGTATCAGTGCTGTGCTCTATGTCGTGTGATGTAGAACATGAGGCGCATCACGCTCTCAAGCTGATGATTGACAGAAGAAAGCGCAGCGCTCACATCTGAGGAGAAACCTCGCCTGGAGGGAAAATATTAATTAGTTTGTCTCAATGCAAAGGATAAATCTGAGCAGCGCATCCGTCTCACAGGCACCAGCGGGCGCATGGAAACCTGGCACCAGACTCCACAACAGCACCACAAAGTGACATCCCATTTACAGCTCTGCTACATCAGGGAGACAGCCCCTACACACAGCTCTGCTACATCAGGGAGATGTCCCACACGTAACTCTGCTACATCAGGTGGATGTCCTGTACACAGCTCTGCTACATCAGGGAGATGTCCCGTACACAGCTCTGCTACATCAGGGAGACGTCCCACACGTAACTCTGCTACATCAGGTGGATGTCCTGTACACAGCTCTGCTACATCAGGGAGATGTCCCGTACACAGCTCTGCTACATCAGGGAGACGTCCCACACGTAACTCTGCTACATCAGGTGGATGTCCTGTACACAGCTCTGCTACATCAGGGAGATGTCCCGTACACAGCTCTGCTACATCAGGGAGACGTCCCGTACACAGCTCTGCTACATCAGGTGGATGTCCTGTACACAGCTCTGCTACATCAGGGAGACGTCCCGTACACAGCACTGCTACATCAGGGAGATGTCCCGCACACAGCTCTGCTAATTATTAACTCCAAATTATATATATATTTGAAAGCACTGGATAAGAATATGTGTATACACTCTATATCGCTTGGAGACAGTGGGGGGCGCTGGAGGCACTGGGGGTCTGGGGACATACTTTGGTACTTTGTAAGGTGTAAGAAGTCATTTCTCTTAGGGCGCGTTCACACGTCCCGCTAGCGCACAGGGGTCGCGGCGCTAGCAGAACGTGTGAACGCGCCCTTAAAGTAGCTGGAATGGGAAAGCAGGTGGCATTTTCAGAATCAGGGCCCCAAACGTACTTAAAACAGTTCAAATTTTTAAGGCACCAAAATCACTCCATAACATCGATTGCTGAAAATATTCAAGGTGAGGTTTGTTACAATGTTTACTACGATTATTGTTGTGTATCCATTTAGTCGGGTGTGGACTACAACTCCAACAATGCACTGACACCCCAGGAGCGGAGCGATGTGTGATGACCCGATGTCCCAGCTATATGGTGGGATTATATAGGCTGTGCACACGGTGTTATGTGGATGGCGCTCTGTATGTCAGCACTATACAGACTATATGACAGTATTATTTAGGCTTTCTATAATGGCATTATATAAGATTACGCTGTATTATGTACTTGCTGCGTATGGGGGTGTAATGTGTGGTCATTATATGGCTGTATCATATGGATAAATTAATCATTATATGGCGTCATTATATCCCGCAACTGCTCATTACCACAAAAACTGTTCCGGAATCTAATACCAATTCCTGATCTGCAACAGGTCACACACGATGGGGCGTATTTACTAAGGGTTCACAGATCGCACTTTCGTCAAATTTCCGGAATTTTCAGGAATTGCGCCACTGTGACAGGTATTTAGCAGGGAATTGTGTCGCACAGGATTGGATTGTGGCGCGGGATTTAACTTTTACATTGGGGGTCATGTACTAAAGGCCCGAATCGCGTTTTTACGGCTGGTTACCCGAATATTTCCGTTTTTTGCGCCGATTTTCCCTGAATTGCCCCAGATCGCATTGTGGCGCATCGGCGTCGGCATGCACGCGACGGAAATCGGGGGCATTAAAAAAAAAAAATGTCGCTGGACACGCGCTCACCTTCACCCAGCAACGGATCGTGAACTCCGGCGGACCTCAGCGCAGCAGCGCCACCTGGTAGACGTCGGAGGAACTGCCTTAGTGAATCGCCGGAAGACCCGGATCCACTGCAGAGAACGCGCCGCTGGATCGCGAATGGACCGGGTAAGTAAATCTGCCCCATTGTGTCGCACGCCCAAGCACTTAGATGCACCAGGAAGAAGAAGGTGAACTCCGGGGACCTGAGCGGGGAAGCGACACATGCAGGACGCACGATCTACGCTAATTGCGGCACAGTGCATTATACACAGACAATGTGGACTCCGCCGGACGGGTAAGTGGGGCCCTCGGCATACGTGGCGTTTTTTGAAAAGGGCTCAGTTTTTGAACGGTTTTACCAGTTAACTTACTTAAAAACGGGCCAAAAACGGGTTCAAAACGCCACTTGTGCAGCCGGCATAAATGTGCCCCAATGTGGTTCTCTCTGTCTCTCCCATAGTTACATAAAGTTTGATTTTTATTGTCCGGTGTATTATTTATTGTAACAGTTTTTATTTATGACAGTAATTATTATTTTATATATTGGTTATTAGAAATGTTTTATGCCTTTTTTGTTTATTATTCTATTTATTCCTTAAGTCATTATTATTTATCGTTAATAATCAATAGAATACTAAAGTATTACATATATTCTTCTCCTTCTATTGTTTGATGATTGTTCTCCCTCTTACGTTTCCGTTTTTCTCGTTGTCTCTTTGTAATTTTCTCGCTGATCCGTGTCGTCATCTAATTTCGCAGCTTTTATATGTATATTATGGCAGTTTCTGACGCCTCCTTTTTGCAGCCGGTGATATTTTTTCTCTCTCTTTCTCTTTATTATCTGTATTTGTTTGCAGCGTTTTGCAGAGATATTCACCTCATTTCAAAAGAACAAACACACGAGAAAGGGCAGGCTATTGTCATGCAAATGGCGCCAGCTGTTAGGATCAGGATGGCCGCCATCGCGTCCTAATGTGAGGATCTGCATAAAAATGACAGAGTGAAGATATGATAATAATATAAAAGAACAGACAATAGAATGCAAATCACAAGCGATGACTGGAAAGAGGCCGTCATGACGCCGATCAGGTGAGTGCACAGAGACAATGGCGGCCGACAGATAGAAGTATGGAGGAGCTGCCGCTCTGCTAACTTCCCCACCACAACTCAGAGCTCACAACAAACCAGCAAATGCTTCCCCACTCATGTAATCTACCCGATATGTGCAAAAAGGGTCCTCAACAATACTGATACCGGGGCAGGAGAAAGCAGGAGTTATCTCTCATAGGATACACTGGAGACTCTGCACACAGCACACACAGATAGTATAGACAGGCAGTGTGATGTTACATCTCATAGGATACACTGGAGACTCTGCACACAGCACACAGATAGTATAGACAGGCAGTGTGATGTTACATCTCATAGGATACACTGGAGACTCTGCACACAGCACACACAGATAGTATAGACAGGCAGTGTGATGTTACATCTCATAAGATACACTGGAGACTCTGCACACAGCACACACAGATAGTATAGACAGGCAGTGTGATGTTACATCTCATAGGATACACTGGAGACTCTGCACACAGCACACAGATAGTATAGACAGGCAGTGTGATGTCACATCTCATAGGATACACTGGAGGCTCTGCACACACAGATAGTATAGACAGGCAGTGTGATGTTACATCTCATAGGATACACTGGAGACTCTGCACACAGCACACACAGATAGTATAGACAGGCAGTGTGATGTTACATCTCATAGGATACACTGGAGACCCTGCACACAGCACACAGATAGTATAGACAGGCAGTGTGATGTTACATCTCATAGGATACACTGGAGACTCTGCACACAGCACACACAGATAGTATAGACAGGCAGTGTGATGTTACATCTCATAGGATACACTGGAGACTCTGCACACAGCACACACAGATAGTATAGACAGGCAGTGTGATGTTACATCTCATAAGATACACTGGAGACTCTGCACACAGCACACACAGATAGTATAGACAGGCAGTGTGATGTTACATCTCATAGGATACACTGGAGACTCTGCACACAGCACACAGATAGTATAGACAGGCAGTGTGATGTCACATCTCATAGGATACACTGGAGACTCTGCACACAGCACACACAGATAGTATAGACAGGCAGTGTGATGTTACATCTCATAGGATACACTGGAGACCCTGCACACAGCACACACAGATAGTATAGACAGGCAGTGTGATGTTACATCTCATAGGATACACTGGAGACTCTGCACACAGCACACACAGATAGTATAGACAGGCAGTGTGATGTTACATCTCATAGGATACACTGGAGACCCTGCACACAGCACACAGATAGTATAGACAGGCAGTGTGATGTTACATCTCATAGGATACACTGGAGACTCTGCACACAGCACACACAGATAGTATAGACAGGCAGTGTGATGTTACATCTCATAGGATACACTGGAGACTCTGCACACAGCACACACAGATAGTATAGACAGGCAGTGTGATGTTACATCTCATAAGATACACTGGAGACTCTGCACACAGCACACACAGATAGTATAGACAGGCAGTGTGATGTTACATCTCATAGGATACACTGGAGACTCTGCACACAGCACACACAGATAGTATAGACAGGCAGTGTGATGTCACATCTCATAGGATACACTGGAGACTCTGCACACAGCACACACAGATAGTATAGACAGGCAGTGTGATGTTACATCTCATAGGATACACTGGAGACTCTGCACACAGCACACACAGATAGTGTAGTCAGGCAGTGTGATGTCACATCTCATAGGATACACTGGAGACTCTGCACACAGCACACAGATAATATAGACAGGCAGTGTGATGTTACATCTCATAGGATACACTGGAGGCTCTGCACACAGCACACAGATAGTATAGACAGGCAGTGTGATGTCACATCTCATAGGATACACTGGAGACTCTGCACACAGCACACACAGATAGTATAGACAGGCAGTGTGATGTTACATCTCATAGGATACACTGGAGACTCTGCACACAGCACACAGATAGTATAGACAGGCAGTGTGATGTCACATCTCATAGGATACACTGGAGGCTCTGCACACAGCACACACAGATAGTATAGACAGGCAGTGTGATGTTACATCTCATAGGATACACTGGAGACTCTGCACACAGCACACACAGATAGTATAGACAGGCAGTGTGATGTTACATCTCATAGGATACACTGGAGACCCTGCACACAGCACACACAGATAGTATAGACAGGCAGTGTGATGTTACATCTCATAGGATACACTGGAGACTCTGCACACAGCACACACAGATAGTATAGACAGGCAGTGTGATGTTACATCTCATAGGATACACTGGAGACCCTGCACACAGCACACAGATAGTATAGACAGGCAGTGTGATGTTACATCTCATAGGATACACTGGAGACTCTGCACACAGCACACACAGATAGTATAGACAGGCAGTGTGATGTTACATCTCATAGGATACACTGGAGACTCTGCACACAGCACACACAGATAGTATAGACAGGCAGTGTGATGTTACATCTCATAAGATACACTGGAGACTCTGCACACAGCACACACAGATAGTATAGACAGGCAGTGTGATGTTACATCTCATAGGATACACTGGAGACTCTGCACACAGCACACAGATAGTATAGACAGGCAGTGTGATGTCACATCTCATAGGATACACTGGAGGCTCTGCACACACAGATAGTATAGACAGGCAGTGTGATGTTACATCTCATAGGATACACTGGAGACTCTGCACACAGCACACACAGATAGTATAGACAGGCAGTGTGATGTTACATCTCATAGGATACACTGGAGACTCTGCACACAGCACACACAGATAGTATAGACAGGCAGTGTGATGTCACATCTCATAGGATACACTGGAGACTCTGCACACAGCACACACAGATAGTATAGACAGGCAGTGTGATGTTACATCTCATAGGATACACTGGAGACTCTGCACACAGCACACACAGATAGTGTAGTCAGGCAGTGTGATGTCACATCTCATAGGATACACTGGAGACTCTGCACACAGCACACAGATAATATAGACAGGCAGTGTGATGTTACATCTCATAGGATACACTGGAGGCTCTGCACACAGCACACAGATAGTATAGACAGGCAGTGTGATGTCACATCTCATAGGATACACTGGAGACTCTGCACACAGCACACACAGATAGTATAGACAGGCAGTGTGATGTTACATCTCATAGGATACACTGGAGACCCTGCACACAGCACACACAGATAGTATAGACAGGCAGTGTGATGTTACATCTCATAGGATACACTGGAGACCCTGCACACAGCACACACAGATAGTATAGACAGGCAGTGTGATGTTACATCTCATAGGATACACTGGAGACTCTGCACACAGCACACAGATAGTATAGACAGGCAGTGTGATGTTACATCTCATAGGATACTCTGGAGTCTCTGCACACAGCACACACAGATAGTATAGACAGGCAGTGTGATGTCACATCTCATAGGATACACTGGAGACTCTGCACACAGCACACACAGATAGTATAGACAGGCAGTGTGATGTTACATCTCATAGGATACACTGGAGACTCTGCACACAGCACACACAGATAGTGTAGTCAGGCAGTGTGATGTCACATCTCATAGGATACACTGGAGACTCTGCACACAGCACACAGATAGTATAGACAGGCAGTGTGATGTTACATCTCATAGGAAACACTGGAGGCTCTGCACACAGCACACAGATAGTATAGACAGGCAGTGTGATGTCACATCTCATAGGATACACTGGAGGCTCTGCACACAGCACACACAGATAGTATAGACAGGCAGTGTGATGTCACATCTCATAGGATACACTGGAGACTTTGCACACAGCACACACAGATAGTATAGACAGGCAGTGTGATATTACATCTCATAGGATACACTGGAGACTCTGCACACAGCACACACAGGTAGTATAGACAGGCAGTGTGATGTTACATCTCATAGGATACACTGGAGACTCTGCACACAGCACATACAGATAGTATAGACAGGCAGTGTGATGTTACATCTCATAGGATACACTGGAGACTCTGCACACAGAACACACAGATAGTATAGACAGGCAGTGTGATGTTACATCTCATAGGATACACTGGAGACTCTGCACACAGCACACACAGATAGTATAGACAGGCAGTGTGATGTTACATCTCATAGGATACACTAGAGACTCTGCACACAGCACACACAGATAGTATAGACAGGCAGTGTGATGTCACATCTCATAGGATACACTGGAGACTCTGCACACAGCACACAGATAGTATATACAGGCAGTGTGATGTTACATCTCATAGGATACACTGGAGACTCTGCACACAGCACACAGATAGTATAGACAGGCAGTGTGATGTTACATCTCATAGGATACACTGGGGACTCTGCACACAGCACACAGATATTATAGACAGGCAGTGTGATGTTACATCTCATAGGATACACTGGAGACCCTGCACACAGCACACACAGATAGTATAGACAGGCAGTGTGATGTTACATCTCATAGGATACACTGGAGACTCTGCACACAGCACACAGATAGTATAGACAGGCAGTGTGATGTTACATCTCATAGGATACACTGGAGACTCTGCACACAGCACACACAGATAGTATAGACAGGCAGTGTGATGTTACATCTCATAAGATACACTGGAGACTCTGCACACAGCACACACAGATAGTATAGACAGGCAGTGTGATGTTACATCTCATAGGATACACTGGAGACTCTGCACACAGCACACAGATAGTATAGACAGGCAGTGTGATGTCACATCTCATAGGATACACTGGAGGCTCTGCACACACAGATAGTATAGACAGGCAGTGTGATGTTACATCTCATAGGATACACTGGAGACTCTGCACACAGCACACACAGATAGTATAGACAGGCAGTGTGATGTTACATCTCATAGGATACACTGGAGACCCTGCACACAGCACACAGATAGTATAGACAGGCAGTGTGATGTTACATCTCATAGGATACACTGGAGACTCTGCACACAGCACACACAGATAGTATAGACAGGCAGTGTGATGTTACATCTCATAGGATACACTGGAGACTCTGCACACAGCACACACAGATAGTATAGACAGGCAGTGTGATGTTACATCTCATAAGATACACTGGAGACTCTGCACACAGCACACACAGATAGTATAGACAGGCAGTGTGATGTTACATCTCATAGGATACACTGGAGACTCTGCACACAGCACACAGATAGTATAGACAGGCAGTGTGATGTCACATCTCATAGGATACACTGGAGACTCTGCACACAGCACACACAGATAGTATAGACAGGCAGTGTGATGTTACATCTCATAGGATACACTGGAGACCCTGCACACAGCACACACAGATAGTATAGACAGGCAGTGTGATGTTACATCTCATAGGATACACTGGAGACTCTGCACACAGCACACACAGATAGTATAGACAGGCAGTGTGATGTTACATCTCATAGGATACACTGGAGACCCTGCACACAGCACACAGATAGTATAGACAGGCAGTGTGATGTTACATCTCATAGGATACACTGGAGACTCTGCACACAGCACACACAGATAGTATAGACAGGCAGTGTGATGTTACATCTCATAGGATACACTGGAGACTCTGCACACAGCACACACAGATAGTATAGACAGGCAGTGTGATGTTACATCTCATAAGATACACTGGAGACTCTGCACACAGCACACACAGATAGTATAGACAGGCAGTGTGATGTTACATCTCATAGGATACACTGGAGACTCTGCACACAGCACACACAGATAGTATAGACAGGCAGTGTGATGTCACATCTCATAGGATACACTGGAGACTCTGCACACAGCACACACAGATAGTATAGACAGGCAGTGTGATGTTACATCTCATAGGATACACTGGAGACTCTGCACACAGCACACACAGATAGTGTAGTCAGGCAGTGTGATGTCACATCTCATAGGATACACTGGAGACTCTGCACACAGCACACAGATAATATAGACAGGCAGTGTGATGTTACATCTCATAGGATACACTGGAGGCTCTGCACACAGCACACAGATAGTATAGACAGGCAGTGTGATGTCACATCTCATAGGATACACTGGAGACTCTGCACACAGCACACACAGATAGTATAGACAGGCAGTGTGATGTTACATCTCATAGGATACACTGGAGACTCTGCACACAGCACACAGATAGTATAGACAGGCAGTGTGATGTCACATCTCATAGGATACACTGGAGGCTCTGCACACAGCACACACAGATAGTATAGACAGGCAGTGTGATGTTACATCTCATAGGATACACTGGAGACTCTGCACACAGCACACACAGATAGTATAGACAGGCAGTGTGATGTTACATCTCATAGGATACACTGGAGACCCTGCACACAGCACACACAGATAGTATAGACAGGCAGTGTGATGTTACATCTCATAGGATACACTGGAGACCCTGCACACAGCACACAGATAGTATAGACAGGCAGTGTGATGTTACATCTCATAGGATACACTGGAGACTCTGCACACAGCACACACAGATAGTATAGACAGGCAGTGTGATGTTACATCTCATAGGATACACTGGAGACTCTGCACACAGCACACACAGATAGTATAGACAGGCAGTGTGATGTTACATCTCATAAGATACACTGGAGACTCTGCACACAGCACACACAGATAGTATAGACAGGCAGTGTGATGTCACATCTCATAGGATACACTGGAGACTCTGCACACAGCACACAGGTAGTATAGACAGGCAGTGTGATGTTACATCTCATAGGATACACTGGAGACTCTGCACACAGCACACAGATAGTATAGACAGGCAGTGTGATGTCACATCTCATAGGATACACTGGAGGCTCTGCACACACAGATAGTATAGACAGGCAGTGTGATGTTACATCTCATAGGATACACTGGAGACTCTGCACACAGCACACACAGATAGTATAGACAGGCAGTGTGATGTTACATCTCATAGGATACACTGGAGACTCTGCACACAGCACACACAGATAGTATAGACAGGCAGTGTGATGTCACATCTCATAGGATACACTGGAGACTCTGCACACAGCACACACAGATAGTATAGACAGGCAGTGTGATGTTACATCTCATAGGATACACTGGAGACTCTGCACACAGCACACACAGATAGTGTAGTCAGGCAGTGTGATGTCACATCTCATAGGATACACTGGAGACTCTGCACACAGCACACAGATAATATAGACAGGCAGTGTGATGTTACATCTCATAGGATACACTGGAGGCTCTGCACACAGCACACAGATAGTATAGACAGGCAGTGTGATGTCACATCTCATAGGATACACTGGAGACTCTGCACACAGCACACACAGATAGTATAGACAGGCAGTGTGATGTTACATCTCATAGGATACACTGGAGACCCTGCACACAGCACACACAGATAGTATAGACAGGCAGTGTGATGTTACATCTCATAGGATACACTGGAGACCCTGCACACAGCACACACAGATAGTATAGACAGGCAGTGTGATGTTACATCTCATAGGATACACTGGAGACTCTGCACACAGCACACAGATAGTATAGACAGGCAGTGTGATGTTACATCTCATAGGATACTCTGGAGTCTCTGCACACAGCACACACAGATAGTATAGACAGGCAGTGTGATGTCACATCTCATAGGATACACTGGAGACTCTGCACACAGCACACACAGATAGTATAGACAGGCAGTGTGATGTTACATCTCATAGGATACACTGGAGACTCTGCACACAGCACACACAGATAGTGTAGTCAGGCAGTGTGATGTCACATCTCATAGGATACACTGGAGACTCTGCACACAGCACACAGATAGTATAGACAGGCAGTGTGATGTTACATCTCATAGGAAACACTGGAGGCTCTGCACACAGCACACAGATAGTATAGACAGGCAGTGTGATGTCACATCTCATAGGATACACTGGAGACTCTGCACACAGCACACACAGATAGTATAGACAGGCAGTGTGATGTTACATCTCATAGGATACACTGGAGACCCTGCACACAGCACACACAGATAGTATGGACAGGCAGTGTGATGTTACATCTCATAGGATACACTGGAGACCCTGCACACAGCACACACAGATAGTATAGACAGGCAGTGTGATGTTACATCTCATAGGATACACTGGAGACTCTGCACACAGCACACACAGATAGTATAGACAGGCAGTGTGATGTTACATCTCATAGGATACACTGGAGACTGCACACAGCACATAGATAGTATAGACAGGCAGTGTGATGTCACATCTCATAGGATACACTGGAGACTCTGCACATAGCACACACAGATAGTATAGACAGGCAGTGTGATGTTACATCTCATAGGATACACTGGAGACTCTGCACACAGCACACACAGATAGTATAGACAGGCAGTGTGATGTTACATCTCATAGGATACACTGGAGACTCTGCACACAGCACACACAGATAGTATAGACAGGCCGTGTGATTTTACATCTCATAGGATACACTGGAGGCTCTGCACACAGCACACACAGATAGTATAGACAGGCAGTGTGATGTCACATCTCATAGGATACACTGGAGGCTCTGCACACAGCACACACAGATAGTATAGACAGGCAGTGTGATGTCACATCTCATAGGATACACTGGAGACTTTGCACACAGCACACACAGATAGTATAGACAGGCAGTGTGATATTACATCTCATAGGATACACTGGAGACTCTGCACACAGCACACACAGGTAGTATAGACAGGCAGTGTGATGTTACATCTCATAGGATACACTGGAGACTCTGCACACAGCACATACAGATAGTATAGACAGGCAGTGTGATGTTACATCTCATAGGATACACTGGAGACTCTGCACACAGAACACACAGATAGTATAGACAGGCAGTGTGATGTTACATCTCATAGGATACACTGGAGACTCTGCACACAGCACACACAGATAGTATAGACAGGCAGTGTGATGTTACATCTTATAGGATACACTAGAGACTCTGCACACAGCACACACAGATAGTATAGACAGGCAGTGTGATGTCACATCTCATAGGATACACTGGAGACTCTGCACACAGCACACAGATAGTATATACAGGCAGTGTGATGTTACATCTCATAGGATACACTGGAGACTCTGCACACAGCACACAGATAGTATAGACAGGCAGTGTGATGTTACATCTCATAGGATACACTGGGGACTCTGCACACAGCACACAGATATTATAGACAGGCAGTGTGATGTTACATCTCATAGGATACACTGGAGACCCTGCACACAGCACACACAGATAGTATAGACAGGCAGTGTGATGTTACATCTCATAGGATACACTGGAGACTCTGCACACAGCACACACAGATAGTATAGACAGGCAGTGTGATGTCACATCTTATAGGATACACTGGAGACTCTGTACACAGCACACACAGATAGTATAGACAGGCAGTGTGATGTTACATCTCATAGGATACACTAGAGACTCTGCAGACAGCACACACAGATAGTATAGACAGGCAGTGTGATGTTACATCTCATAGGATACACTGGAGACCCTGCACACAGCACACACAGATAGTATAGACAGACAGTGTGATGTCACATCTCATAGGATACACTGGAGACTCTGCACACAGCACACAGATAGTATAGACAGGCAGTGTGATGTTACATCTCATAGGATACACTGGAGACCCTGCACACAGCACACAGATAGTATAGACAGGCAGTGTGATGTTACATCTCATAGGATACACTGGAGACTCTGCACACAGCACACAGATAGTATAGACAGGCAGTGTGATGTTACATCTCATAGGATACACTGGAGACTCTGCACACAGATAGTATAGACAGGCAGTGTGATGTTACATCTCATAGGATACACTGGAGACTCTGCACACAGATAGTATAGACAGGCAGTGTGATGTTACATCTCATAGGATACACTGGAGGCTCTGCACACAGCACACAGATAGTATAGACAGGCAGTGTGATGTTACATCTCATAGGATACACTGGAGACTCTGCACACAGCACACACAGATAGTATAGACAGGCAGTGTGATGTTACATCTCATAGGATACACTGGAGACTCTGCACACAGCACACAGATAGAATAGACAGGCAGTGTGATGTTACATCTCATAGGATACACTGGAGACTCTGCACACAGCACACACAGATAGTATAGACAGACAGTGTGATGTTACATCTCATAGGATACACTGGAGACTCTGCACACAGATAGTATAGACAGGCAGTGTGATGTTACATCTCATAGGATACACTGGAGACTCTGCACACAGCACACAGATAGTATAGACATGCAGTGTGATGTTACATCTCATAGGATACACTGGAGACTCTGCACACAGATAGTATAGACAGGCAGTGTACTGTTACATCTCATAGGATACACTGGAGACTCTGCACACAGCACACACAGATAGTATAGACAGGCAGTGTGATGTTACATCTCATAGGATACACTGGAGGCTCTGCACACAGCACACAGATAGTATAGACAGGCAGTGTGATGTTACATCTCATAGGATACACTGGAGACTCTGCACACAGCACACACAGATAGTATAGACAGACAGTGTGATGTTACATCTCATAGGATACACTGGAGACTCTGCACACAGATAGTATAGACAGGCAGTGTGATGTTACATCTCATAGGATACACTGGAGGCTCTGCACACAGCACACAGATAGTATAGACAGGCAGTGTGATGTTACATCTCATAGGATACACTGGAGACTCTGCACACAGCACACACAGATAGTATAGACAGGCAGTGTGATGTTACATCTCATAGGATACACTGGAGACTCTGCACACAGCACACAGATAGAATAGACAGGCAGTGTGATGTTACATCTCATAGGATACACTGGAGACTCTGCACACAGCACACACAGATAGTATAGACAGACAGTGTGATGTTACATCTCATAGGATACACTGGAGACTCTGCACACAGATAGTATAGACAGGCAGGGTGATGTTACATCTCATAGGATACACTGGAGGCTCTGCACACAGCACACACAGATAGTATAGACAGGCAGTGTGATGTTACATCTCATAGGATACACTGGAGACCCGGCACACAGCATACACAGATAGTATAGACAGGCAGTGTGATGTTACATCTCATAGGATACACTGGAGACTCTGCACACAGCACACACAGATAGTATAGACAGGCAGTGTGATGTTACATCTCATAGGATACACTGGAGACTCTGCACACAGCACACAGATAGTATAGACAGGCAGTGTGATATTACATCTCATAGGATACACTGGAGACTCTGCACACAGCACACAGATAGTATAGACAGGCAGTGTGATGTTACATCTCATAGGATACACTGGAGACTCTGCACACAGCACACAGATAGTATAGACAGGCAGTGTGATATCACATCTCATAGGATACACTGGAGACTGCACACAGCACACACAGATAGTATAGACAGGCAGTGTGATGTCACATCTCATAGGATACACTGGAGACTCTGCACACAGATAGTATAGACAGGCAGT
The DNA here is from genome assembly GCF_040894005.1 of Engystomops pustulosus. Taxonomy (NCBI): domain Eukaryota; kingdom Metazoa; phylum Chordata; class Amphibia; order Anura; family Leptodactylidae; genus Engystomops; species Engystomops pustulosus. The sequence continues at coordinate 17,423,015 of NC_092419.1, forward strand.
GTGATGTTACATCTCATAGGATACACTGGAGACTCTGCACACAGCACACAGACAGTATAGACAGGCAGTGTGATGTTACATCTCATAGGATACACTGGAGGCTCTGCACACAGCACACAGATAGTATAGACAGGCAGTGTGATGTTACATCTCATAGGATACACTGGAGACTCTGCACACAGCACACAGATAGTATAGACAGGCAGTGTGATGTTACATCTCATAGGATACACTGGAGACTCTGCACACAGCACACACAGATAGTATAGACAGACAGTGTGATGTTACATCTCATAGGATACACTGGAGACTCTGCACACAGATAGTATAGACAGGCAGTGTGATGTTACATCTCATAGGATACACTGTAGACTGCACACAGCACACACAGATAGTATAGACAGGCAGTGTAATGTTACATCTCATAGGATACACTGGAGACTCTGCACACAGCACACACAGATAGTATAGACAGGCAGTGTGATGTCACATCTCATAGGATACACTGGAGACTCTGCACACAGCACACAGATAGTATATACAGGCAGTGTGATGTTACATCTCATAGGATACACTGGAGACCCTGCACACAGCACACAGATAGTATAGACAGGCAGTGTGATGTCACATCTCATAAGATACACTGGAGACTCTGCACACAGCACACACAGATAGTATAGACAGGCAGTGTGATGTCACATCTCATAGGATACACTGGAGACTCTGCACACAGCACACAGTATAGACAGGCAGTGTGATGTTACATCTCATAGGATACACTGGAGACTCTGCACACAGCACACACAGATAGTATAGACAGGCAGTGTGATGTCACATCTCATAGGATACACTGGAGACTCTGCAGACAGCACACACAGGTAGTATAGACAGGCAGTGTGATGTTACATCTCATAGGATACACTGGAGACTCTGCACACAGCACACACAGATAGTATAGACAGGCAGTGTGATGTTACATCTCATAGGATACACTGGAGACTCTGCACACAGATAGTATAGACAGGCAGTGTGATGTTACATCTCATAGGATACACTGGAGACTCTGCACACAGCACACACAGATAGTATAGACAGGCAGTGTGATGTTACATCTAATAGGATACACTGGAGACTCTGCACACAGCACACACAGATAGTATAGACAGGCAGTGTGATGTTACATCTCATAGGATACACTGGAGACTCTGCACACAGCACACAGATAGTATAGACAGGCAGTGTGATGTTACATCTCATAGGATACACTGGAGACTCTGCACACAGTACACACAGATAGTATAGACAGGCAGTGTGATCTCACATCTCATAGGATACACTGGAGACTCTGCACACAGCACACACAGATAGTATAGACAGGCAGTGTGATGTTACATATCATAGGATACACTGGAGACTCTGCACACAGCACACAGATAGTATAGACAGGCAGTGTGATGTTACATCTAATAGGATACACTGGAGACCCTGCACACAATACACACAGATAGTATAGACAGGCAGTGTGATGTTACATCTCATAGGATACACTGGAGACTCTGCACACAGCACACACAGATAGTATAGACAGACAGTGTGATGTCACATCTCATAGGATACACTGGAGACCCTGCACACAGCACACACAGATAGTATAGACAGGCAGTGTGATGTCACATCTCATAGGATACACTGGAGACTCTGCACACAGCACACACAGATAGTATAGACAGGCAGTGTGATGTTACATCTCATAGGATACACTGGAGACTCTGCACACAGCACACAGATAGTATAGACAGGCAGTGTGATGTCACATCTCATAGGATACACTGGAGACTCTGCACACAGCACACACAGATATTATAGACAGACAGTGTGATGTCACATCTCATAGGATACACTGGAGACTCTGCACACAGCACACAGATAGTATAGACAGGCAGTGTGATGTTACATCTAATAGGATACACTGGAGACTCTGCACACAGCACACACAGATAGTATAGACAGGCAGTGTGATGTTACATCTCATAGGATACACTGGAGACTCTGCACACAGCACACACAGATAGTATAGACAGGCAGTGTACTGTTACATCTCATAGGATACACTGGAGACTCTGCACACAGCACACACAGATAGTATAGACAGGCAGTGTGATGTTACATCTCATAGGATACACTGGAGACTCTGCACACAGCACACAGATAGTATAGACAGGCAGTGTGATGTCACATCTCATAGGATACACTGGAGACTCTGCACACAGCACACACAGATAGTATAGACAGGCAGTGTGATGTCACATCTCATAGGATACACTGGAGACTCTGCAGACAGCACACACAGGTAGTATAGACAGGCAGTGTGATGTTACATCTCATAGGATACACTGGAGACTCTGCACACAGTACACAGATAGTATAGACAGGCAGTGTGATGTCACATCTCATAGGATACACTGGAGACTCTGCACACAGCACACAGATAGTATAGACAGGCAGTGTGATGTCACATCTCATAAGATACACTGGAGACTCTGCACACAGCACACAGTATAGACAGGCAGTGTGATGTTACATCTAATAGGATACACTGGAGACTCTGCACACAGCACACACAGATAGTATAGACAGGCAGTGTGATGTTACATCTCATAGGATACACTGGAGACTCTGCACACAGCACACACAGATAGTATAGACAGGCAGTGTGATGTCACATCTCATAGGATACACTGGAGACTCTGCAGACAGCACACAGATAGTATTTACAGGCAGTGTGATGTCACATCTCATAGGATACACTGGAGACTCTGCACACAGCACACACAGATAGTATAGACAGGCAGTGTGATGTTACATCTCATAGGATACACTGGAGACTCTGCACACAGATAGTATAGACAGGCAGTGTGATATTACATCTCATAGGATACACTGGAGACTCTGCACACAGCACACAGATAGTATAGACATGCAGTGTGATGTTACATCTCATAGGATACACTGGAGACTCTGCACACAGATAGTATAGACAGGCAGTGTACTGTTACATCTCATAGGATACACTGGAGACTCTGCACACAGCACACACAGATAGTATAGACAGGCAGTGTGATGTTACATCTCATAGGATACACTGGAGACTCTGCACACAGCACACACAGATAGTATAGACAGGCAGTGTGATGTTACATCTCATAGGATACACTGGAGGCTCTGCACACAGCACACAGATAGTATAGACAGGCAGTGTGATGTTACATCTCATAGGATACACTGGAGACTCTGCACACAGCACACACAGATAGTATAGACACACAGTGTGATGTTACATCTCATAGGATACACTGGAGACTCTGCACACAGATAGTATAGACAGGCAGTGTGATGTTACATCTCATAGGATACACTGGAGGCTCTGCACACAGCACACAGATAGTATAGACAGGCAGTGTGATGTTACATCTCATAGGATACACTGGAGACTCTGCACACAGCACACACAGATAGTATAGACAGGCAGTGTGATGTTACATCTCATAGGATACACTGGAGACTCTGCACACAGCACACAGATAGTATAGACAGGCAGTGTGATGTTACATCTCATAGGATACACTGGAGACTCTGCACACAGCACAAACAGATAGTATAGACAGACAGTGTGATGTTACATCTCATAGGATACACTGGAGACTCTGCACACAGATAGTATAGACAGGCAGTGTGATGTTACATCTCATAGGATACACTGGAGGCTCTGCACACAGCACACACAGATAGTATAGACAGGCAGTGTGATGTTACATCTCATAGGATACACTGGAGACTCTGCACACAGCTCACACAGATAGTATAGACAGGCAGTGTGATGTTACATCTCATAGGATACACTGGAGACCCTGCACACAGCATACACAGATAGTATAGACAGGCAGTGTGATGTTACATCTCATAGGATACACTGGAGACTCTGCACACAGCACACACAGATAGTATAGACAGGCAGTGTGATGTTACATCTCATAGGATACACTGGAGACCCTGCACACAGCACACACAGATAGTATAGACAGGCAGTGTGATATTACATCTCATAGGATACACTGGAGACTCTGCACACAGCACACAGTATAGACAGGCAGTGTGATGTTACATCTCATAGGATACACTGGAGACTCTGCACACAGCACACAGATAGTATAGACAGGCAGTGTGATATCACATCTCATAGGATACACTGGAGACTCTGCACACAGCACACACAGATAGTATAGACAGGCAGTGTGATGTCACATCTCATAGGATACACTGGAGACTCTGCACACAGATAGTATAGTCAGGCAGTGTGATGTTACATCTCATAGGATACACTGGAGACTCTGCATACAGATAGTATAGACAGGCAGTGTGATATTACATCTCATAGGATACTCTGGAGACTCTGCACACAGCACACACAGATAGTATAGACAGGCAGTGTGATGTTACATCTCATAGGATACACTGGAGACCCTGCACACAGCACACAGATAGTATAGACAGGCAGTGTGATGTCACATCTCATAAGATACACTGGAGACTCTGCACACAGCACACAGATAGTATATACAGGCAGTGTGATGTTACATCTCATAGGATACACTGGAGACCCTGCACACAGCACACAGATAGTATAGACAGGCAGTGTGATGTCACATCTCATAGGATACACTGGAGACTCTGCACACAGCACACAGATAGTATATACAGGCAGTGTGATGTTACATCTCATAGGATACACTGGAGACCCTGCACACAGCACACAGATAGTATAGACAGGCAGTGTGATGTCACATCTCATAGGATACACTGGAGACTCTGCACACAGCACACACAGGTAGTATAGACAGGCAGTGTGATGTTACATCTCATAGGATACACTGGAGACTCTGCACACAGCACACACAGATAGTATAGACAGGCAGTGTGATGTCACATCTCATAGGATACACTGGAGACTCTGCACACAGCACACACAGATAGTATAGACAGGCAGTGTGATGTCACATCTCATAGGATACACTGGAGACTCTGCACACAGCACACACAGATAGTATAGACAGGCAGTGTGATGTCACATCTCATAGGATACACTGGAGACTCTGCACACAGCACACAGTATAGACAGGCAGTGTGATGTTACATCTCATAGGATACACTGGAGACTCTGCACACAGCACACACAGATAGTATAGACAGGCAGTGTGATGTCACATCTCATAGGATACACTGGAGACTCTGCAGACAGCACACACAGGTAGTATAGACAGGCAGTGTGATGTTACATCTCATAGGATACACTGGAGACTCTGCACACAGTACACAGATAGTATAGACAGGCAGTGTGATGTCACATCTCATAGGATACACTGGAGACTCTGCACACAGCACACAGATAGTATAGACAGGCAGTGTGATGTCACATCTCATAAGATACACTGGAGACTCTGCACACAGCACACACAGATAGTATAGACAGGCAGTGTGATGTCACATCTCATAGGATACACTGGAGACTCTGCACACAGCACACAGTATAGACAGGCAGTTTGATGTTACATCTAATAGGATACACTGGAGACTCTGCACACAGCACACAGATAGTATAGACAGGCAGTGTGATGTCACATCTCATAAGATACACTGGAGACTCTGCACACAGCACACACAGATAGTATAGACAGGCACTGTGATGTCACATCTCATAGGATACACTGGAGACTCTGCAGACAGCACACAGATAGTATATACAGGCAGTGTGATGTCACATCTCATAGGATACACTGGAGACTCTGCACACAGCACACACAGATAGTATAGACAGGCAGTGTGATGTTACATCTCATAGGATACACTGGAGACTCTGCACACAGATAGTATAGACAGGCAGTGTGATGTTACATCTCATAGGATACACTGGAGACTCTGCACACAGCACACACAGATAGTATAGACAGGCAGTGTGATTTTACATCTAATAGGATACACTGGAGACTCTGCACACAGCACACACAGATAGTATAGACAGGCAGTGTGATGTTACATCTCATAGGATACACTGGAGACTCTGCACACAGCACACAGATAGTATAGACAGGCAGTGTGATGTTACATCTCATAGGATACACTGGAGACTCTGCACACAGTACACACAGATAGTATAGACAGGCAGTGTGATGTCACATCTCATAGGATACACTGGAGACTCTGCACACAGCACACACAGATAGTATAGACAGGCAGTGTGATGTTACATATCATAGGATACACTGGAGACTCTGCACACAGCACACACAGATAGTATAGACAGGCAGTGTGATGTTACGTCTCATAGGATACACTGGAGACTCTGCACACAGCACACAGATAGTATAGACAGGCAGTGTGATGTTACATCTCATAGGATACACTGGAGGCTCTGCACACAGCACACACAGATAGTATAGACAGGCAGTGTGATGTTACATCTAATAGGATACACTGGAGACCCTGCACACAGTACACACAGATAGTATAGACAGGCAGTGTGATGTTACATCTCATAGGATACACTGGAGACTCTGCACACAGCACACACAGATAGTATAGACAGACAGTGTGATGTCACATCTCATAGGATACACTGGAGACCCTGCACACAGCACACACAGATAGTATAGACAGGCAGTGTGATGTCACATCTCATAGGATACACTGGAGACTCTGCACACAGCACACACAGATAGTATAGACAGACAGTGTGATGTCACATCTCATAGGATACACTGGAGACTCTGCACACAGCACACAGATAGTATAGACAGGCAGTGTGATGTTACATCTAATAGGATACACTGGAGACTCTGCACACAGCACACAGATAGTATAGACAGGCAGTGTGATGTTACATCTCATAGGATTCACTGGAGACTCTGCACACAGCACACACAGATAGTATAGACAGGCAGTGTACTGTTACATCTCATAGGATACACTGGAGACTCTGCACACAGCACACACAGATAGTATAGACAGGCAGTGTGATGTTACATCTCATAGGATACACTGGAGACTCTGCACACAGCACACAGATAGTATAGACAGGCAGTGTGATGTCACATCTCATAGGATGCACTGGAGACTCTGCACACAGGATACACAGATAGTATAGACAGGCAGTGTGATGTCACATCTCATAGGATACACTGGAGACCCTGCACACAGCACACACAGATAGTATAGACAGGCAGTGTGATGTTACATCTCATAGGATACACTGGGGACTCTGCACACAGCACACAGATAGTATAGACAGGCAGTGTGATGTCACATCTCATAGGATACACTGGAGACCCTGCACAAAGCACACACAGATAGTATAGACAGGCAGTGTGATGTTACATCTCATAGGATACACTGGAGACTCTGCACACAGCACACACATAGTATAGACAGGCAGTGTGATGTTACATCTCATAGGATACACTGGAGACTCTGCACACAGCACACACAGATAGTATAGACGGGCAGTGTGATGTCACATCTCATAGGATACACTGGAGGCTCTGCACACAGCACACACAGATAGTATAGACAGGCAGTGTGATGTCACATCTCATAGGATACACTGGAGACTCTGCACACAGCACACACATAGTATAGACAGGCAGTGTGATGTTACATCTCATAGGATACACTGGAGACTCTGCACACAGCACACACAGATAGTATAGACGGGCAGTGTGATGTCACATCTCATAGGATACACTGGAGACTCTGCACACAGTACACACAGATATTAAAGACAGGCAGTGTGATGTTACATCTCATAGGATACACTGGAGACTCTGCACACAGCACACACAGATAGTATAGACAGGCAGTGTGATTTTACATCTCATAGGATACACTGGAGTCTCTGCACATAGCACACAGATAGTATAGACAGGCAGTGTGATGTTACATCTCATAGGATACACTGGAGACCCTGCACACAGTACACACAGATATTAAAGACAGGCAGTGTGATGTTACATCTCATAGGATACACTGGAGACTCTGCACACAGCACACACAGATAGTATAGACAGGCAGTGTGATTTTACATCTCATAGGATACACTGGAGTCTCTGCACATAGCACACAGATAGTATAGACAGGCAGTGTGATGTTACATCTCATAGGATACACTGGAGACTCTGCACACAGCACACACAGATAGTATAGACAGGCAGTGTGATGTAACATCTCATAGATACACTGGAGACTCTACACACAGCTAGTATAGACAGGCAGTGTGATGTCGCATCTCATAGGATACACTGGAGACCCTGCACACAGCACACACAGATAGTATAGACAGGCAGTGTGATGTCACATCTCATAGAATACACTGGAGACTCTGCACACAGCACACAGATAGTATAGACAGGCAGTGTGATGTTACATCTCATAGGATACACTGGAGACTCTGCACACAGCACACAGATAGTATAGACAGGCCGTGTGATGTTACATCTCATAGGATACACTGGAGACTCTGCACACAGCACACACAGATAGTATAGACAGGCAGTGTGATGTTACATCTCATAGGATACACTGGAGACTCTACACACAGCTAGTATAGACAGGCAGTGTGATGTCGCATCTCATAGGATACACTGGAGACCCTGCACACAGCACACACAGATAGTATAGACAGGCAGTGTGATGTCACATCTCATAGGATACACTGGAGACTCTGCACACAGCACACACAGATAGTATAGACAGGCAGTGTGATGTTACATCTCATAGGATACACTGGAGACTCTGCACACAGCACACAGATAGTATAGACAGGCAGTGTGATGTTACATCTCATAGGATACACTGGAGACTCTGCACACAGCACACACAGATAGTATAGACAGGCAGTGTGATGTTACATCTCATAGGATACACTGGAGACTCTGCACACAGCACACACAGATAGTATAGACAGGCAGTGTGATGTTACATCTCATAGGATACACTGGAGACTCTGCACACAGCACACACAGATAGTATAGACAGGCAGTGTGATGTTACATCTCATAGGATACACTGGAGACTCTGCACACAGCACACATAGATAGTATAGACAGGCAGTGTGATGTTACATCTCATAGGATACACTGGATACTCTGCACACAGCACACAGATAGTATAGACAGGCAGTGTGATGTTACATCTCATAGGATACACTGGAGACTCTGCACACAGCACACAGATAGTATAGACAGGCAGTGTGATGTTACATCTCATAGGATACACTGGAGACTCTGCACACAGCACACACAGATAGTATAGACAGGCAGTGTGATGTTACATCTCATAGGATACACTGGAGACTCTGCACACAGCACACACAGATAGTATAGACAGGCAGTGTGATGTCACATCTCATAGGATACACTGGAGACTGCACACAGCACACACAGATAGTATAGACAGGCAGTGTGATGTTACATCTCATAGGATACACTGGAGACTGCACACAGCACACACAGATAGTATAGACAGGCAGTGTGATGTTACATCTCATAGGATACACTGGAGACTCTGCACACAGCACACAGATAGTATAGACAGGCAGTGTGATGTTACATCTCATAGGATACACTGGATACTCTGCACACAGCACACAGATAGTATAGACAGGCAGTGTGATGTTACATCTCAAAGGATACACTGGAGACTCTGCACACAGCACACACAGATAGTATAGACAGGCAGTGTGATGTTACATCTCATAGGATACACTGGAGACTCTGCACACAGCACACACAGATAGTATAGACAGGCAGTGTGATGTCACATCTCATAGGATACACTGGAGACTGCACACAGCACACACAGATAGTATAGACAGGCAGCGTGATGTTACATCTCATAGGATACACTGGAGACTCTGCACACAGCACACAGATAGTATAGACAGGCAGTGTGATGTTACATCTCATAGGATACACTGGAGACTCTGCACACAGATAGTATAGACAGGCAGTGTGATGTTACATCTCATAGGATACACTGGAGACTGCACACAGCACATAGATAGTATAGACAGGCAGTGTGATGTTACATCTCATAGGATACACTGGAGACTCTGCACACAGCACACACAGATAGTATAGACAGGCAGTGTGATGTTACATCTCATAGGATACACTGGAGGCTCTGCACACAGCACACACAGATAGTATAGACAGACAGTGTGATATTACATCTTAAGTATAGACAGGCAGTGTGATGTTACATCTCATAGGATACACTGGAGACTCTGCACACAGCACACACAGATAGTATAGACAGGCAGTTTGATGTTACATCTCATAGGATACACTAGAGACTCTGCACACAGCACACAGATAGTATAGACAGGCAGTGTGATGTCACATCTCATAGGATACACTGGAGACTCTGCACACAGCACACAGATAGTATAGACAGGCAGTGTGATGTTACATCTCATAGGATACACTGGAGACTGCACACAGCACACACAGATAGTATAGACAGGCAGTGTGATGTCACATCTCTTAGGATACACTGGAGACTCTGCACATAGCACACACAGATAGTATAGACAGGCAGTGTGATGTTACATCTCATAGGATACACTGGAGACTCTGCACACAGCACACACAGATATTATAGACAGGCAGTGTGATGTTACATCTCATAGGATACACTGGAGACTCTGCACACAGATAGTATAGACAGGCAGTGTGATGTTACATCTCATAGGATACACTGGAGAATCTGCACACAGCACACAGATAGTATAGACAGGCAGTGTGATGTTACATCTCATAGGATACACTGGAGACTGCACACAGCACACACAGATAGTATAGACAGGCAGTGTGATGTCACATCTCATAGGATACACTGGAGACTCTGCACATAGCACACACAGATAGTATAGACAGGCAGTGTGATGTTACATCTCATAGGATACACTGGAGACTCTGCACACAGCACACACAGATATTATAGACAGGCAGTGTGATGTTACATCTCATAGGATACACTGGAGACTCTGCACACAGCACACAGATAGTATAGACAGGCAGTGTGATGTTACATCTCATAGGATACACTGGAGACTCTGCACACAGCACACACAGATAGTATAGACAGGCCGTGTGATGTTACATCTCATAGGATACACTGGAGGCTCTGCACACAACAGCACACACAGATAATATAGACAGGCAGTGTGATGTCACATCTCATAGGATACACTGGAGGCTCTGCACACAGCACACACAGATAGTATAGACAGGCAGTGTGATGTCACATCTCATAGGATACACTGGAGGCTCTGCACACAGCACACAGATAGTGTAGACAGGCAGTGTGATGTTACATCTCATAGGATACACTGGAGACTCTGCACACAGCACACACAGATAGTATAGACAGGCAGTGTGATGTCACATCTCATAGGATACACTGGAGACTTTGCACACAGCACACACAGATAGTATAGACAGGCAGTGTGATATTACATCTCATAGGATACACTGGAGACTCTGCACACAGCACACACAGGTAGTATAGACAGGCAGTGTGATGTTACATCTCATAGGATACACTGGAGACTCTGCACACAGCACACACAGATAGTATAGACAGGCAGTGTGATGTCACATCTCATAGGATACACTGGAGACTCTGCACACAGCACACACAGATAGTATAGACAGGCAGTGTGATGTCACATCTCATAGGATACACTGGAGACTCTGCACACAGCACACACAGATAGTATAGACAGGCAGTGTGATGTCACATCTCATAGGATACACTGGAGACTCTGCACACAGCACACACAGATAGTATAGACAGGCAGTGTGATGTCACATCTCATAGGATACACTGGAGACTCTGCACACAGCACACAAAGATAGTATAGACAGGCAGTGTGATGTTACATCTCATAGGATACACTGGAGACCCTGCACACAGCACACACAGATAGTATAGACAGGCAGTGTGATGTTACATCTCATAGGATACACTGGAGACTCTACACACAGCACACACAGATAGTATAGACAGGCAGTGTGATGTTACATCTCATAGGATACACTGGAGACTCTGCACACAGCACACACAGATAGTATAGACAGGCAGTGTGATGTTACATCTCATAGGATACACTAGAGACTCTGCAGACAGCACACACAGATAGTATAGACAGGCAGTGTGATGTTACATCTCATAGGATACACTGGAGACCCTGCACACAGGATACACAGATAGTATAGACAGGCAGTGTGATGTTACATCTCATAGGATACACTGGAGACCCTGCACACAGCACACAGATAGTATAGACAGGCAGTGTGATGTTACATCTCATAGGATACACTGGAGACTCTGCACACAGCACACAGATAGTATAGACAGGCAGTGTGATGTCACATCTCATAGGATACACTGGAGACTCTGCACACAGATAGTATAGAGAGGCAGTGTGATGTTACATCTCATAGGATACACTGGAGACTCTGCACACAGATAGTATAGACAGGCAGTGTGATATTACATCTCATAGGATACACTGGAGACTCTGCACACAGCACACAGATAGTATAGACATGCAGTGTGATGTTACATCTCATAGGATACACTGGAGACTCTGCACACAGCACACACAGATAGTATAGACAGGCAGTGTGATGTTACATCTCATAGGATACACTGGAGGCTCTGCACACAGCACACAGATAGTATAGACAGGCAGTGTGATGTTACATCTCATAGGATACACTGGAGGCTCTGCACACAGCACACAGATAGTATAGACAGGCAGTGTGATGTTACATCTCATAGGATACACTGGAGACTCTGCACACAGCACACACAGATAGTATAGACAGGCAGTGTGATGTTACATCTCATAGGATACACTGGAGACTCTGCACACAGCACACACAGATAGTATAGACAGGCAGTGTGATGTTACATCTCATAGGATACACTGGAGACTCTGCACACAGCACACACAGATAGTATAGACAGGCAGTGTGATGTTACATCTCATAGGATACACTGGAGACTCTGCACACAGATAGTATAGACAGGCAGTGTGATGTTACATCTCATAGGATACACTGGAGACTCTGCACACAGATAGTATAGACAGGCAGTGTGATGTTACATCTCATAGGATACACTGGAGACTCTGCACACAGATAGTATAGACAGGCAGTGTGATGTTACATCTCATAGGATACACTGGAGACTCTGCACACAGATAGTATAGACAGACAGTGTGATGTTACATCTCATAGGATACACTGGAGACTCTGCACACAGATAGTATAGACAGGCAGTGTGATGTTACATCTCATAGGATACACTGGAGGCTCTGCACACAGCACACAGATAGTATAGACAGGCAGTGTGATGTTACATCTCATAGGATACACTGGAGACTCTGCACACAGCACACAGATAGTATAGACAGGCAGTGTGATGTTACATCTCATAGGATACACTGGAGACTCTGCACACAGCACACAGATAGTATAGACAGGCAGTGTGATGTTACATCTCATAGGATACACTGGAGACTCTGCACACAGCACACACAGATAGTATAGACAGACAGTGTGATGTTACATCTCATAGGATACACTGGAGACTCTGCACACAGATAGTATAGACAGGCAGTGTGATGTTACATCTCATAGGATACACTGTAGACTGCACACAGCACACACAGATAGTATAGACAGGCAGTGTAATGTTACATCTCATAGGATACACTGGAGACTCTGCACACAGCACACACAGATAGTATAGACAGGCAGTGTGATGTCACATCTCATAGGATACACTGGAGACTCTGCACACAGCACACAGATAGTATATACAGGCAGTGTGATGTTACATCTCATAGGATACACTGGAGACCCTGCACACAGCACACAGATAGTATAGACAGGCAGTGTGATGTCACATCTCATAAGATACACTGGAGACTCTGCACACAGCACACACAGATAGTATAGACAGGCAGTGTGATGTCACATCTCATAGGATACACTGGAGACTCTGCACACAGCACACAGTATAGACAGGCAGTGTGATGTTACATCTCATAGGATACACTGGAGACTCTGCACACAGCACACACAGATAGTATAGACAGGCAGTGTGATGTCACATCTCATAGGATACACTGGAGACTCTGCAGACAGCACACACAGGTAGTATAGACAGGCAGTGTGATGTTACATCTCATAGGATACACTGGAGACTCTGCACACAGCACACACAGATAGTATAGACAGGCAGTGTGATGTTACATCTCATAGGATACACTGGAGACTCTGCACACAGATAGTATAGACAGGCAGTGTGATGTTACATCTCATAGGATACACTGGAGACTCTGCACACAGCACACACAGATAGTATAGACAGGCAGTGTGATGTTACATCTAATAGGATACACTGGAGACTCTGCACACAGCACACACAGATAGTATAGACAGGCAGTGTGATGTTACATCTCATAGGATACACTGGAGACTCTGCACACAGCACACAGATAGTATAGACAGGCAGTGTGATGTTACATCTCATAGGATACACTGGAGACTCTGCACACAGTACACACAGATAGTATAGACAGGCAGTGTGATCTCACATCTCATAGGATACACTGGAGACTCTGCACACAGCACACACAGATAGTATAGACAGGCAGTGTGATGTTACATATCATAGGATACACTGGAGACTCTGCACACAGCACACAGATAGTATAGACAGGCAGTGTGATGTTACATCTAATAGGATACACTGGAGACCCTGCACACAATACACACAGATAGTATAGACAGGCAGTGTGATGTTACATCTCATAGGATACACTGGAGACTCTGCACACAGCACACACAGATAGTATAGACAGACAGTGTGATGTCACATCTCATAGGATACACTGGAGACCCTGCACACAGCACACACAGATAGTATAGACAGGCAGTGTGATGTCACATCTCATAGGATACACTGGAGACTCTGCACACAGCACACACAGATAGTATAGACAGGCAGTGTGATGTTACATCTCATAGGATACACTGGAGACTCTGCACACAGCACACAGATAGTATAGACAGGCAGTGTGATGTCACATCTCATAGGATACACTGGAGACTCTGCACACAGCACACACAGATATTATAGACAGACAGTGTGATGTCACATCTCATAGGATACACTGGAGACTCTGCACACAGCACACAGATAGTATAGACAGGCAGTGTGATGTTACATCTAATAGGATACACTGGAGACTCTGCACACAGCACACACAGATAGTATAGACAGGCAGTGTGATGTTACATCTCATAGGATACACTGGAGACTCTGCACACAGCACACACAGATAGTATAGACAGGCAGTGTACTGTTACATCTCATAGGATACACTGGAGACTCTGCACACAGCACACACAGATAGTATAGACAGGCAGTGTGATGTTACATCTCATAGGATACACTGGAGACTCTGCACACAGCACACAGATAGTATAGACAGGCAGTGTGATGTCACATCTCATAGGATACACTGGAGACTCTGCACACAGCACACACAGATAGTATAGACAGGCAGTGTGATGTCACATCTCATAGGATACACTGGAGACTCTGCAGACAGCACACACAGGTAGTATAGACAGGCAGTGTGATGTTACATCTCATAGGATACACTGGAGACTCTGCACACAGTACACAGATAGTATAGACAGGCAGTGTGATGTCACATCTCATAGGATACACTGGAGACTCTGCACACAGCACACAGATAGTATAGACAGGCAGTGTGATGTCACATCTCATAAGATACACTGGAGACTCTGCACACAGCACACAGTATAGACAGGCAGTGTGATGTTACATCTAATAGGATACACTGGAGACTCTGCACACAGCACACACAGATAGTATAGACAGGCAGTGTGATGTTACATCTCATAGGATACACTGGAGACTCTGCACACAGCACACACAGATAGTATAGACAGGCAGTGTGATGTCACATCTCATAGGATACACTGGAGACTCTGCAGACAGCACACAGATAGTATTTACAGGCAGTGTGATGTCACATCTCATAGGATACACTGGAGACTCTGCACACAGCACACACAGATAGTATAGACAGGCAGTGTGATGTTACATCTCATAGGATACACTGGAGACTCTGCACACAGATAGTATAGACAGGCAGTGTGATATTACATCTCATAGGATACACTGGAGACTCTGCACACAGCACACAGATAGTATAGACATGCAGTGTGATGTTACATCTCATAGGATACACTGGAGACTCTGCACACAGATAGTATAGACAGGCAGTGTACTGTTACATCTCATAGGATACACTGGAGACTCTGCACACAGCACACACAGATAGTATAGACAGGCAGTGTGATGTTACATCTCATAGGATACACTGGAGACTCTGCACACAGCACACACAGATAGTATAGACAGGCAGTGTGATGTTACATCTCATAGGATACACTGGAGGCTCTGCACACAGCACACAGATAGTATAGACAGGCAGTGTGATGTTACATCTCATAGGATACACTGGAGACTCTGCACACAGCACACACAGATAGTATAGACACACAGTGTGATGTTACATCTCATAGGATACACTGGAGACTCTGCACACAGATAGTATAGACAGGCAGTGTGATGTTACATCTCATAGGATACACTGGAGGCTCTGCACACAGCACACAGATAGTATAGACAGGCAGTGTGATGTTACATCTCATAGGATACACTGGAGACTCTGCACACAGCACACACAGATAGTATAGACAGGCAGTGTGATGTTACATCTCATAGGATACACTGGAGACTCTGCACACAGCACACAGATAGTATAGACAGGCAGTGTGATGTTACATCTCATAGGATACACTGGAGACTCTGCACACAGCACAAACAGATAGTATAGACAGACAGTGTGATGTTACATCTCATAGGATACACTGGAGACTCTGCACACAGATAGTATAGACAGGCAGTGTGATGTTACATCTCATAGGATACACTGGAGGCTCTGCACACAGCACACACAGATAGTATAGACAGGCAGTGTGATGTTACATCTCATAGGATACACTGGAGACTCTGCACACAGCTCACACAGATAGTATAGACAGGCAGTGTGATGTTACATCTCATAGGATACACTGGAGACCCTGCACACAGCATACACAGATAGTATATACAGGCAGTGTGATGTTACATCTCATAGGATACACTGGAGACTCTGCACACAGCACACACAGATAGTATAGACAGGCAGTGTGATGTTACATCTCATAGGATACACTGGAGACCCTGCACACAGCACACACAGATAGTATAGACAGGCAGTGTGATATTACATCTCATAGGATACACTGGAGACTCTGCACACAGCACACAGTATAGACAGGCAGTGTGATGTTACATCTCATAGGATACACTGGAGACTCTGCACACAGCATACAGATAGTATAGACAGGCAGTGTGATATCACATCTCATAGGATACACTGGAGACTCTGCACACAGCACACACAGATAGTATAGACAGGCAGTGTGATGTCACATCTCATAGGATACACTGGAGACTCTGCACACAGATAGTATAGTCAGGCAGTGTGATGTTACATCTCATAGGATACACTGGAGACTCTGCATACAGATAGTATAGACAGGCAGTGTGATATTACATCTCATAGGATACTCTGGAGACTCTGCACACAGCACACACAGATAGTATAGACAGGCAGTGTGATGTTACATCTCATAGGATACACTGGAGACCCTGCACACAGCACACAGATAGTATAGACAGGCAGTGTGATGTCACATCTCATAAGATACACTGGAGACTCTGCACACAGCACACAGATAGTATATACAGGCAGTGTGATGTTACATCTCATAGGATACACTGGAGACCCTGCACACAGCACACAGATAGTATAGACAGGCAGTGTGATGTCACATCTCATAGGATACACTGGAGACTCTGCACACAGCACACAGATAGTATATACAGGCAGTGTGATGTTACATCTCATAGGATACACTGGAGACCCTGCACACAGCACACAGATAGTATAGACAGGCAGTGTGATGTCACATCTCATAGGATACACTGGAGACTCTGCACACAGCACACACAGGTAGTATAGACAGGCAGTGTGATGTTACATCTCATAGGATACACTGGAGACTCTGCACACAGCACACACAGATAGTATAGACAGGCAGTGTGATGTCACATCTCATAGGATACACTGGAGACTCTGCACACAGCACACACAGATAGTATAGACAGGCAGTGTGATGTCACATCTCATAGGATACACTGGAGACTCTGCACACAGCACACACAGATAGTATAGACAGGCAGTGTGATGTCACATCTCATAGGATACACTGGAGACTCTGCACACAGCACACAGTATAGACAGGCAGTGTGATGTTACATCTCATAGGATACACTGGAGACTCTGCACACAGCACACACAGATAGTATAGACAGGCAGTGTGATGTCACATCTCATAGGATACACTGGAGACTCTGCAGACAGCACACACAGGTAGTATAGACAGGCAGTGTGATGTTACATCTCATAGGATACACTGGAGACTCTGCACACAGTACACAGATAGTATAGACAGGCAGTGTGATGTCACATCTCATAGGATACACTGGAGACTCTGCACACAGCACACAGATAGTATAGACAGGCAGTGTGATGTCACATCTCATAAGATACACTGGAGACTCTGCACACAGCACACACAGATAGTATAGACAGGCAGTGTGATGTCACATCTCATAGGATACACTGGAGACTCTGCACACAGCACACAGTATAGACAGGCAGTTTGATGTTACATCTAATAGGATACACTGGAGACTCTGCACACAGCACACAGATAGTATAGACAGGCAGTGTGATGTCACATCTCATAAGATACACTGGAGACTCTGCACACAGCACACACAGATAGTATAGACAGGCACTGTGATGTCACATCTCATAGGATACACTGGAGACTCTGCAGACAGCACACAGATAGTATATACAGGCAGTGTGATGTCACATCTCATAGGATACACTGGAGACTCTGCACACAGCACACACAGATAGTATAGACAGGCAGTGTGATGTTACATCTCATAGGATACACTGGAGACTCTGCACACAGATAGTATAGACAGGCAGTGTGATGTTACATCTCATAGGATACACTGGAGACTCTGCACACAGCACACACAGATAGTATAGACAGGCAGTGTGATTTTACATCTAATAGGATACACTGGAGACTCTGCACACAGCACACACAGATAGTATAGACAGGCAGTGTGATGTTACATCTCATAGGATACACTGGAGACTCTGCACACAGCACACAGATAGTATAGACAGGCAGTGTGATGTTACATCTCATAGGATACACTGGAGACTCTGCACACAGTACACACAGATAGTATAGACAGGCAGTGTGATGTCACATCTCATAGGATACACTGGAGACTCTGCACACAGCACACACAGATAGTATAGACAGGCAGTGTGATGTTACATATCATAGGATACACTGGAGACTCTGCACACAGCACACACAGATAGTATAGACAGGCAGTGTGATGTTACGTCTCATAGGATACACTGGAGACTCTGCACACAGCACACAGATAGTATAGACAGGCAGTGTGATGTTACATCTCATAGGATACACTGGAGGCTCTGCACACAGCACACACAGATAGTATAGACAGGCAGTGTGATGTTACATCTAATAGGATACACTGGAGACCCTGCACACAGTACACACAGATAGTATAGACAGGCAGTGTGATGTTACATCTCATAGGATACACTGGAGACTCTGCACACAGCACACACAGATAGTATAGACAGACAGTGTGATGTCACATCTCATAGGATACACTGGAGACCCTGCACACAGCACACACAGATAGTATAGACAGGCAGTGTGATGTCACATCTCATAGGATACACTGGAGACTCTGCACACAGCACACAGATAGTATAGACAGGCAGTGTGATGTTACATCTAATAGGATACACTGGAGACTCTGCACACAGCACACAGATAGTATAGACAGGCAGTGTGATGTTACATCTCATAGGATTCACTGGAGACTCTGCACACAGCACACACAGATAGTATAGACAGGCAGTGTACTGTTACATCTCATAGGATACACTGGAGACTCTGCACACAGCACACACAGATAGTATAGACAGGCAGTGTGATGTTACATCTCATAGGATACACTGGAGACTCTGCACACAGCACACAGATAGTATAGACAGGCAGTGTGATGTCACATCTCATAGGATGCACTGGAGACTCTGCACACAGGATACACAGATAGTATAGACAGGCAGTGTGATGTCACATCTCATAGGATACACTGGAGACCCTGCACACAGCACACACAGATAGTATAGACAGGCAGTGTGATGTTACATCTCATAGGATACACTGGGGACTCTGCACACAGCACACAGATAGTATAGACAGGCAGTGTGATGTCACATCTCATAGGATACACTGGAGACCCTGCACAAAGCACACACAGATAGTATAGACAGGCAGTGTGATGTTACATCTCATAGGATACACTGGAGACTCTGCACACAGCACACACATAGTATAGACAGGCAGTGTGATGTTACATCTCATAGGATACACTGGAGACTCTGCACACAGCACACACAGATAGTATAGACGGGCAGTGTGATGTCACATCTCATAGGATACACTGGAGGCTCTGCACACAGCACACACAGATAGTATAGACAGGCAGTGTGATGTCACATCTCATAGGATACACTGGAGACTCTGCACACAGCACACACATAGTATAGACAGGCAGTGTGATGTTACATCTCATAGGATACACTGGAGACTCTGCACACAGCACACACAGATAGTATAGACGGGCAGTGTGATGTCACATCTCATAGGATACACTGGAGACTCTGCACACAGCACACAGATAGTATAGACAGGCAGTGTGATGTTACATTTCATAGGATACACTGGAGACCCTGCACACAGTACACACAGATATTAAAGACAGGCAGTGTGATGTTACATCTCATAGGATACACTGGAGACTCTGCACACAGCACACACAGATAGTATAGACAGGCAGTGTGATTTTACATCTCATAGGATACACTGGAGTCTCTGCACATAGCACACAGATAGTATAGACAGGCAGTGTGATGTTACATCTCATAGGATACACTGGAGACTCTGCACACAGCACACACAGATAGTATAGACAGGCAGTGTGATGTAACATCTCATAGATACACTGGAGACTCTACACACAGCTAGTATAGACAGGCAGTGTGATGTCGCATCTCATAGGATACACTGGAGACCCTGCACACAGCACACACAGATAGTATAGACAGGCAGTGTGATGTCACATCTCATAGAATACACTGGAGACTCTGCACACAGCACACAGATAGTATAGACAGGCAGTGTGATGTTACATCTCATAGGATACACTGGAGACTCTGCACACAGCACACAGATAGTATAGACAGGCCGTGTGATGTTACATCTCATAGGATACACTGGAGACTCTGCACACAGCACACACAGATAGTATAGACAGGCAGTGTGATGTTACATCTCATAGGATACACTGGAGACTCTACACACAGCTAGTATAGACAGGCAGTGTGATGTCGCATCTCATAGGATACACTGGAGACCCTGCACACAGCACACACAGATAGTATAGACAGGCAGTGTGATGTCACATCTCATAGGATACACTGGAGACTCTGCACACAGCACACACAGATAGTATAGACAGGCAGTGTGATGTTACATCTCATAGGATACACTGGAGACTCTGCACACAGCACACAGATAGTATAGACAGGCAGTGTGATGTTACATCTCATAGGATACACTGGAGACTCTGCACACAGCACACACAGATAGTATAGACAGGCAGTGTGATGTTACATCTCATAGGATACACTGGAGACTCTGCACACAGCACACACAGATAGTATAGACAGGCAGTGTGATGTTACATCTCATAGGATACACTGGAGACTCTGCACACAGCACACACAGATAGTATAGACAGGCAGTGTGATGTTACATCTCATAGGATACACTGGAGACTCTGCACACAGCACACATAGATAGTATAGACAGGCAGTGTGATGTTACATCTCATAGGATACACTGGATACTCTGCACACAGCACACAGATAGTATAGACAGGCAGTGTGATGTTACATCTCATAGGATACACTGGAGACTCTGCACACAGCACACAGATAGTATAGACAGGCAGTGTGATGTTACATCTCATAGGATACACTGGAGACTCTGCACACAGCACACACAGATAGTATAGACAGGCAGTGTGATGTTACATCTCATAGGATACACTGGAGACTCTGCACACAGCACACACAGATAGTATAGACAGGCAGTGTGATGTCACATCTCATAGGATACACTGGAGACTGCACACAGCACACACAGATAGTATAGACAGGCAGTGTGATGTTACATCTCATAGGATACACTGGAGACTGCACACAGCACACACAGATAGTATAGACAGGCAGTGTGATGTTACATCTCATAGGATACACTGGAGACTCTGCACACAGCACACAGATAGTATAGACAGGCAGTGTGATGTTACATCTCATAGGATACACTGGATACTCTGCACACAGCACACAGATAGTATAGACAGGCAGTGTGATGTTACATCTCAAAGGATACACTGGAGACTCTGCACACAGCACACACAGATAGTATAGACAGGCAGTGTGATGTTACATCTCATAGGATACACTGGAGACTCTGCACACAGCACACACAGATAGTATAGACAGGCAGTGTGATGTCACATCTCATAGGATACACTGGAGACTGCACACAGCACACACAGATAGTATAGACAGGCAGCGTGATGTTACATCTCATAGGATACACTGGAGACTCTGCACACAGCACACAGATAGTATAGACAGGCAGTGTGATGTTACATCTCATAGGATACACTGGAGACTCTGCACACAGATAGTATAGACAGGCAGTGTGATGTTACATCTCATAGGATACACTGGAGACTGCACACAGCACATAGATAGTATAGACAGGCAGTGTGATGTTACATCTCATAGGATACACTGGAGACTCTGCACACAGCACACACAGATAGTATAGACAGGCAGTGTGATGTTACATCTCATAGGATACACTGGAGGCTCTGCACACAGCACACACAGATAGTATAGACAGACAGTGTGATATTACATCTTAAGTATAGACAGGCAGTGTGATGTTACATCTCATAGGATACACTGGAGACTCTGCACACAGCACACACAGATAGTATAGACAGGCAGTTTGATGTTACATCTCATAGGATACACTAGAGACTCTGCACACAGCACACAGATAGTATAGACAGGCAGTGTGATGTCACATCTCATAGGATACACTGGAGACTCTGCACACAGCACACAGATAGTATAGACAGGCAGTGTGATGTTACATCTCATAGGATACACTGGAGACTGCACACAGCACACACAGATAGTATAGACAGGCAGTGTGATGTCACATCTCTTAGGATACACTGGAGACTCTGCACATAGCACACACAGATAGTATAGACAGGCAGTGTGATGTTACATCTCATAGGATACACTGGAGACTCTGCACACAGCACACACAGATATTATAGACAGGCAGTGTGATGTTACATCTCATAGGATACACTGGAGACTCTGCACACAGATAGTATAGACAGGCAGTGTGATGTTACATCTCATAGGATACACTGGAGAATCTGCACACAGCACACAGATAGTATAGACAGGCAGTGTGATGTTACATCTCATAGGATACACTGGAGACTGCACACAGCACACACAGATAGTATAGACAGGCAGTGTGATGTCACATCTCATAGGATACACTGGAGACTCTGCACATAGCACACACAGATAGTATAGACAGGCAGTGTGATGTTACATCTCATAGGATACACTGGAGACTCTGCACACAGCACACACAGATATTATAGACAGGCAGTGTGATGTTACATCTCATAGGATACACTGGAGACTCTGCACACAGCACACAGATAGTATAGACAGGCAGTGTGATGTTACATCTCATAGGATACACTGGAGACTCTGCACACAGCACACACAGATAGTATAGACAGGCCGTGTGATGTTACATCTCATAGGATACACTGGAGGCTCTGCACACAACAGCACACACAGATAATATAGACAGGCAGTGTGATGTCACATCTCATAGGATACACTGGAGGCTCTGCACACAGCACACACAGATAGTATAGACAGGCAGTGTGATGTCACATCTCATAGGATACACTGGAGGCTCTGCACACAGCACACAGATAGTGTAGACAGGCAGTGTGATGTTACATCTCATAGGATACACTGGAGACTCTGCACACAGCACACACAGATAGTATAGACAGGCAGTGTGATGTCACATCTCATAGGATACACTGGAGACTTTGCACACAGCACACACAGATAGTATAGACAGGCAGTGTGATATTACATCTCATAGGATACACTGGAGACTCTGCACACAGCACACACAGGTAGTATAGACAGGCAGTGTGATGTTACATCTCATAGGATACACTGGAGACTCTGCACACAGCACACACAGATAGTATAGACAGGCAGTGTGATGTCACATCTCATAGGATACACTGGAGACTCTGCACACAGCACACACAGATAGTATAGACAGGCAGTGTGATGTCACATCTCATAGGATACACTGGAGACTCTGCACACAGCACACACAGATAGTATAGACAGGCAGTGTGATGTCACATCTCATAGGATACACTG
This sequence comes from Engystomops pustulosus, assembly GCF_040894005.1. Lineage (NCBI taxonomy): Eukaryota > Metazoa > Chordata > Amphibia > Anura > Leptodactylidae > Engystomops > Engystomops pustulosus. Next base: position 17,448,072 of record NC_092419.1, read on the forward strand.
GAGACTCTGCACACAGCACACACAGATAGTATAGACAGGCAGTGTGATGTCACATCTCATAGGATACACTGGAGACTCTGCACACAGCACACAAAGATAGTATAGACAGGCAGTGTGATGTTACATCTCATAGGATACACTGGAGACCCTGCACACAGCACACACAGATAGTATAGACAGGCAGTGTGATGTTACATCTCATAGGATACACTGGAGACTCTACACACAGCACACACAGATAGTATAGACAGGCAGTGTGATGTTACATCTCATAGGATACACTGGAGACTCTGCACACAGCACACACAGATAGTATAGACAGGCAGTGTGATGTTACATCTCATAGGATACACTAGAGACTCTGCAGACAGCACACACAGATAGTATAGACAGGCAGTGTGATGTTACATCTCATAGGATACACTGGAGACCCTGCACACAGGATACACAGATAGTATAGACAGGCAGTGTGATGTTACATCTCATAGGATACACTGGAGACCCTGCACACAGCACACAGATAGTATAGACAGGCAGTGTGATGTTACATCTCATAGGATACACTGGAGACTCTGCACACAGCACACAGATAGTATAGACAGGCAGTGTGATGTCACATCTCATAGGATACACTGGAGACTCTGCACACAGATAGTATAGAGAGGCAGTGTGATGTTACATCTCATAGGATACACTGGAGACTCTGCACACAGATAGTATAGACAGGCAGTGTGATATTACATCTCATAGGATACACTGGAGACTCTGCACACAGCACACAGATAGTATAGACATGCAGTGTGATGTTACATCTCATAGGATACACTGGAGACTCTGCACACAGCACACACAGATAGTATAGACAGGCAGTGTGATGTTACATCTCATAGGATACACTGGAGGCTCTGCACACAGCACACAGATAGTATAGACAGGCAGTGTGATGTTACATCTCATAGGATACACTGGAGGCTCTGCACACAGCACACAGATAGTATAGACAGGCAGTGTGATGTTACATCTCATAGGATACACTGGAGACTCTGCACACAGCACACACAGATAGTATAGACAGGCAGTGTGATGTTACATCTCATAGGATACACTGGAGACTCTGCACACAGCACACACAGATAGTATAGACAGGCAGTGTGATGTTACATCTCATAGGATACACTGGAGACTCTGCACACAGCACACACAGATAGTATAGACAGGCAGTGTGATGTTACATCTCATAGGATACACTGGAGACTCTGCACACAGATAGTATAGACAGGCAGTGTGATGTTACATCTCATAGGATACACTGGAGACTCTGCACACAGATAGTATAGACAGGCAGTGTGATGTTACATCTCATAGGATACACTGGAGACTCTGCACACAGATAGTATAGACAGGCAGTGTGATGTTACATCTCATAGGATACACTGGAGACTCTGCACACAGATAGTATAGACAGACAGTGTGATGTTACATCTCATAGGATACACTGGAGACTCTGCACACAGATAGTATAGACAGGCAGTGTGATGTTACATCTCATAGGATACACTGGAGGCTCTGCACACAGCACACAGATAGTATAGACAGGCAGTGTGATGTTACATCTCATAGGATACACTGGAGACTCTGCACACAGCACACAGATAGTATAGACAGGCAGTGTGATGTTACATCTCATAGGATACACTGGAGACTCTGCACACAGCACACAGATAGTATAGACAGGCAGTGTGATGTTACATCTCATAGGATACACTGGAGACTCTGCACACAGCACACACAGATAGTATAGACAGACAGTGTGATGTTACATCTCATAGGATACACTGGAGACTCTGCACACAGATAGTATAGACAGGCAGTGTGATGTTACATCTCATAGGATACACTGTAGACTGCACACAGCACACACAGATAGTATAGACAGGCAGTGTAATGTTACATCTCATAGGATACACTGGAGACTCTGCACACAGCACACACAGATAGTATAGACAGGCAGTGTGATGTCACATCTCATAGGATACACTGGAGACTCTGCACACAGCACACAGATAGTATATACAGGCAGTGTGATGTTACATCTCATAGGATACACTGGAGACCCTGCACACAGCACACAGATAGTATAGACAGGCAGTGTGATGTCACATCTCATAAGATACACTGGAGACTCTGCACACAGCACACACAGATAGTATAGACAGGCAGTGTGATGTCACATCTCATAGGATACACTGGAGACTCTGCACACAGCACACAGTATAGACAGGCAGTGTGATGTTACATCTCATAGGATACACTGGAGACTCTGCACACAGCACACACAGATAGTATAGACAGGCAGTGTGATGTCACATCTCATAGGATACACTGGAGACTCTGCAGACAGCACACACAGGTAGTATAGACAGGCAGTGTGATGTTACATCTCATAGGATACACTGGAGACTCTGCACACAGCACACACAGATAGTATAGACAGGCAGTGTGATGTTACATCTCATAGGATACACTGGAGACTCTGCACACAGATAGTATAGACAGGCAGTGTGATGTTACATCTCATAGGATACACTGGAGACTCTGCACACAGCACACACAGATAGTATAGACAGGCAGTGTGATGTTACATCTAATAGGATACACTGGAGACTCTGCACACAGCACACACAGATAGTATAGACAGGCAGTGTGATGTTACATCTCATAGGATACACTGGAGACTCTGCACACAGCACACAGATAGTATAGACAGGCAGTGTGATGTTACATCTCATAGGATACACTGGAGACTCTGCACACAGTACACACAGATAGTATAGACAGGCAGTGTGATCTCACATCTCATAGGATACACTGGAGACTCTGCACACAGCACACACAGATAGTATAGACAGGCAGTGTGATGTTACATATCATAGGATACACTGGAGACTCTGCACACAGCACACAGATAGTATAGACAGGCAGTGTGATGTTACATCTAATAGGATACACTGGAGACCCTGCACACAATACACACAGATAGTATAGACAGGCAGTGTGATGTTACATCTCATAGGATACACTGGAGACTCTGCACACAGCACACACAGATAGTATAGACAGACAGTGTGATGTCACATCTCATAGGATACACTGGAGACCCTGCACACAGCACACACAGATAGTATAGACAGGCAGTGTGATGTCACATCTCATAGGATACACTGGAGACTCTGCACACAGCACACACAGATAGTATAGACAGGCAGTGTGATGTTACATCTCATAGGATACACTGGAGACTCTGCACACAGCACACAGATAGTATAGACAGGCAGTGTGATGTCACATCTCATAGGATACACTGGAGACTCTGCACACAGCACACACAGATATTATAGACAGACAGTGTGATGTCACATCTCATAGGATACACTGGAGACTCTGCACACAGCACACAGATAGTATAGACAGGCAGTGTGATGTTACATCTAATAGGATACACTGGAGACTCTGCACACAGCACACACAGATAGTATAGACAGGCAGTGTGATGTTACATCTCATAGGATACACTGGAGACTCTGCACACAGCACACACAGATAGTATAGACAGGCAGTGTACTGTTACATCTCATAGGATACACTGGAGACTCTGCACACAGCACACACAGATAGTATAGACAGGCAGTGTGATGTTACATCTCATAGGATACACTGGAGACTCTGCACACAGCACACAGATAGTATAGACAGGCAGTGTGATGTCACATCTCATAGGATACACTGGAGACTCTGCACACAGCACACACAGATAGTATAGACAGGCAGTGTGATGTCACATCTCATAGGATACACTGGAGACTCTGCAGACAGCACACACAGGTAGTATAGACAGGCAGTGTGATGTTACATCTCATAGGATACACTGGAGACTCTGCACACAGTACACAGATAGTATAGACAGGCAGTGTGATGTCACATCTCATAGGATACACTGGAGACTCTGCACACAGCACACAGATAGTATAGACAGGCAGTGTGATGTCACATCTCATAAGATACACTGGAGACTCTGCACACAGCACACAGTATAGACAGGCAGTGTGATGTTACATCTAATAGGATACACTGGAGACTCTGCACACAGCACACACAGATAGTATAGACAGGCAGTGTGATGTTACATCTCATAGGATACACTGGAGACTCTGCACACAGCACACACAGATAGTATAGACAGGCAGTGTGATGTCACATCTCATAGGATACACTGGAGACTCTGCAGACAGCACACAGATAGTATTTACAGGCAGTGTGATGTCACATCTCATAGGATACACTGGAGACTCTGCACACAGCACACACAGATAGTATAGACAGGCAGTGTGATGTTACATCTCATAGGATACACTGGAGACTCTGCACACAGATAGTATAGACAGGCAGTGTGATATTACATCTCATAGGATACACTGGAGACTCTGCACACAGCACACAGATAGTATAGACATGCAGTGTGATGTTACATCTCATAGGATACACTGGAGACTCTGCACACAGATAGTATAGACAGGCAGTGTACTGTTACATCTCATAGGATACACTGGAGACTCTGCACACAGCACACACAGATAGTATAGACAGGCAGTGTGATGTTACATCTCATAGGATACACTGGAGACTCTGCACACAGCACACACAGATAGTATAGACAGGCAGTGTGATGTTACATCTCATAGGATACACTGGAGGCTCTGCACACAGCACACAGATAGTATAGACAGGCAGTGTGATGTTACATCTCATAGGATACACTGGAGACTCTGCACACAGCACACACAGATAGTATAGACACACAGTGTGATGTTACATCTCATAGGATACACTGGAGACTCTGCACACAGATAGTATAGACAGGCAGTGTGATGTTACATCTCATAGGATACACTGGAGGCTCTGCACACAGCACACAGATAGTATAGACAGGCAGTGTGATGTTACATCTCATAGGATACACTGGAGACTCTGCACACAGCACACACAGATAGTATAGACAGGCAGTGTGATGTTACATCTCATAGGATACACTGGAGACTCTGCACACAGCACACAGATAGTATAGACAGGCAGTGTGATGTTACATCTCATAGGATACACTGGAGACTCTGCACACAGCACAAACAGATAGTATAGACAGACAGTGTGATGTTACATCTCATAGGATACACTGGAGACTCTGCACACAGATAGTATAGACAGGCAGTGTGATGTTACATCTCATAGGATACACTGGAGGCTCTGCACACAGCACACACAGATAGTATAGACAGGCAGTGTGATGTTACATCTCATAGGATACACTGGAGACTCTGCACACAGCTCACACAGATAGTATAGACAGGCAGTGTGATGTTACATCTCATAGGATACACTGGAGACCCTGCACACAGCATACACAGATAGTATATACAGGCAGTGTGATGTTACATCTCATAGGATACACTGGAGACTCTGCACACAGCACACACAGATAGTATAGACAGGCAGTGTGATGTTACATCTCATAGGATACACTGGAGACCCTGCACACAGCACACACAGATAGTATAGACAGGCAGTGTGATATTACATCTCATAGGATACACTGGAGACTCTGCACACAGCACACAGTATAGACAGGCAGTGTGATGTTACATCTCATAGGATACACTGGAGACTCTGCACACAGCACACAGATAGTATAGACAGGCAGTGTGATATCACATCTCATAGGATACACTGGAGACTCTGCACACAGCACACACAGATAGTATAGACAGGCAGTGTGATGTCACATCTCATAGGATACACTGGAGACTCTGCACACAGATAGTATAGTCAGGCAGTGTGATGTTACATCTCATAGGATACACTGGAGACTCTGCATACAGATAGTATAGACAGGCAGTGTGATATTACATCTCATAGGATACTCTGGAGACTCTGCACACAGCACACACAGATAGTATAGACAGGCAGTGTGATGTTACATCTCATAGGATACACTGGAGACCCTGCACACAGCACACAGATAGTATAGACAGGCAGTGTGATGTCACATCTCATAAGATACACTGGAGACTCTGCACACAGCACACAGATAGTATATACAGGCAGTGTGATGTTACATCTCATAGGATACACTGGAGACCCTGCACACAGCACACAGATAGTATAGACAGGCAGTGTGATGTCACATCTCATAGGATACACTGGAGACTCTGCACACAGCACACAGATAGTATATACAGGCAGTGTGATGTTACATCTCATAGGATACACTGGAGACCCTGCACACAGCACACAGATAGTATAGACAGGCAGTGTGATGTCACATCTCATAGGATACACTGGAGACTCTGCACACAGCACACACAGGTAGTATAGACAGGCAGTGTGATGTTACATCTCATAGGATACACTGGAGACTCTGCACACAGCACACACAGATAGTATAGACAGGCAGTGTGATGTCACATCTCATAGGATACACTGGAGACTCTGCACACAGCACACACAGATAGTATAGACAGGCAGTGTGATGTCACATCTCATAGGATACACTGGAGACTCTGCACACAGCACACACAGATAGTATAGACAGGCAGTGTGATGTCACATCTCATAGGATACACTGGAGACTCTGCACACAGCACACAGTATAGACAGGCAGTGTGATGTTACATCTCATAGGATACACTGGAGACTCTGCACACAGCACACACAGATAGTATAGACAGGCAGTGTGATGTCACATCTCATAGGATACACTGGAGACTCTGCAGACAGCACACACAGGTAGTATAGACAGGCAGTGTGATGTTACATCTCATAGGATACACTGGAGACTCTGCACACAGTACACAGATAGTATAGACAGGCAGTGTGATGTCACATCTCATAGGATACACTGGAGACTCTGCACACAGCACACAGATAGTATAGACAGGCAGTGTGATGTCACATCTCATAAGATACACTGGAGACTCTGCACACAGCACACACAGATAGTATAGACAGGCAGTGTGATGTCACATCTCATAGGATACACTGGAGACTCTGCACACAGCACACAGTATAGACAGGCAGTTTGATGTTACATCTAATAGGATACACTGGAGACTCTGCACACAGCACACAGATAGTATAGACAGGCAGTGTGATGTCACATCTCATAAGATACACTGGAGACTCTGCACACAGCACACACAGATAGTATAGACAGGCACTGTGATGTCACATCTCATAGGATACACTGGAGACTCTGCAGACAGCACACAGATAGTATATACAGGCAGTGTGATGTCACATCTCATAGGATACACTGGAGACTCTGCACACAGCACACACAGATAGTATAGACAGGCAGTGTGATGTTACATCTCATAGGATACACTGGAGACTCTGCACACAGATAGTATAGACAGGCAGTGTGATGTTACATCTCATAGGATACACTGGAGACTCTGCACACAGCACACACAGATAGTATAGACAGGCAGTGTGATTTTACATCTAATAGGATACACTGGAGACTCTGCACACAGCACACACAGATAGTATAGACAGGCAGTGTGATGTTACATCTCATAGGATACACTGGAGACTCTGCACACAGCACACAGATAGTATAGACAGGCAGTGTGATGTTACATCTCATAGGATACACTGGAGACTCTGCACACAGTACACACAGATAGTATAGACAGGCAGTGTGATGTCACATCTCATAGGATACACTGGAGACTCTGCACACAGCACACACAGATAGTATAGACAGGCAGTGTGATGTTACATATCATAGGATACACTGGAGACTCTGCACACAGCACACACAGATAGTATAGACAGGCAGTGTGATGTTACGTCTCATAGGATACACTGGAGACTCTGCACACAGCACACAGATAGTATAGACAGGCAGTGTGATGTTACATCTCATAGGATACACTGGAGGCTCTGCACACAGCACACACAGATAGTATAGACAGGCAGTGTGATGTTACATCTAATAGGATACACTGGAGACCCTGCACACAGTACACACAGATAGTATAGACAGGCAGTGTGATGTTACATCTCATAGGATACACTGGAGACTCTGCACACAGCACACACAGATAGTATAGACAGACAGTGTGATGTCACATCTCATAGGATACACTGGAGACCCTGCACACAGCACACACAGATAGTATAGACAGGCAGTGTGATGTCACATCTCATAGGATACACTGGAGACTCTGCACACAGCACACAGATAGTATAGACAGGCAGTGTGATGTTACATCTAATAGGATACACTGGAGACTCTGCACACAGCACACAGATAGTATAGACAGGCAGTGTGATGTTACATCTCATAGGATTCACTGGAGACTCTGCACACAGCACACACAGATAGTATAGACAGGCAGTGTACTGTTACATCTCATAGGATACACTGGAGACTCTGCACACAGCACACACAGATAGTATAGACAGGCAGTGTGATGTTACATCTCATAGGATACACTGGAGACTCTGCACACAGCACACAGATAGTATAGACAGGCAGTGTGATGTCACATCTCATAGGATGCACTGGAGACTCTGCACACAGGATACACAGATAGTATAGACAGGCAGTGTGATGTCACATCTCATAGGATACACTGGAGACCCTGCACACAGCACACACAGATAGTATAGACAGGCAGTGTGATGTTACATCTCATAGGATACACTGGGGACTCTGCACACAGCACACAGATAGTATAGACAGGCAGTGTGATGTCACATCTCATAGGATACACTGGAGACCCTGCACAAAGCACACACAGATAGTATAGACAGGCAGTGTGATGTTACATCTCATAGGATACACTGGAGACTCTGCACACAGCACACACATAGTATAGACAGGCAGTGTGATGTTACATCTCATAGGATACACTGGAGACTCTGCACACAGCACACACAGATAGTATAGACGGGCAGTGTGATGTCACATCTCATAGGATACACTGGAGGCTCTGCACACAGCACACACAGATAGTATAGACAGGCAGTGTGATGTCACATCTCATAGGATACACTGGAGACTCTGCACACAGCACACACATAGTATAGACAGGCAGTGTGATGTTACATCTCATAGGATACACTGGAGACTCTGCACACAGCACACACAGATAGTATAGACGGGCAGTGTGATGTCACATCTCATAGGATACACTGGAGACTCTGCACACAGCACACAGATAGTATAGACAGGCAGTGTGATGTTACATTTCATAGGATACACTGGAGACCCTGCACACAGTACACACAGATATTAAAGACAGGCAGTGTGATGTTACATCTCATAGGATACACTGGAGACTCTGCACACAGCACACACAGATAGTATAGACAGGCAGTGTGATTTTACATCTCATAGGATACACTGGAGTCTCTGCACATAGCACACAGATAGTATAGACAGGCAGTGTGATGTTACATCTCATAGGATACACTGGAGACTCTGCACACAGCACACACAGATAGTATAGACAGGCAGTGTGATGTAACATCTCATAGATACACTGGAGACTCTACACACAGCTAGTATAGACAGGCAGTGTGATGTCGCATCTCATAGGATACACTGGAGACCCTGCACACAGCACACACAGATAGTATAGACAGGCAGTGTGATGTCACATCTCATAGAATACACTGGAGACTCTGCACACAGCACACAGATAGTATAGACAGGCAGTGTGATGTTACATCTCATAGGATACACTGGAGACTCTGCACACAGCACACAGATAGTATAGACAGGCCGTGTGATGTTACATCTCATAGGATACACTGGAGACTCTGCACACAGCACACACAGATAGTATAGACAGGCAGTGTGATGTTACATCTCATAGGATACACTGGAGACTCTACACACAGCTAGTATAGACAGGCAGTGTGATGTCGCATCTCATAGGATACACTGGAGACCCTGCACACAGCACACACAGATAGTATAGACAGGCAGTGTGATGTCACATCTCATAGGATACACTGGAGACTCTGCACACAGCACACACAGATAGTATAGACAGGCAGTGTGATGTTACATCTCATAGGATACACTGGAGACTCTGCACACAGCACACAGATAGTATAGACAGGCAGTGTGATGTTACATCTCATAGGATACACTGGAGACTCTGCACACAGCACACACAGATAGTATAGACAGGCAGTGTGATGTTACATCTCATAGGATACACTGGAGACTCTGCACACAGCACACACAGATAGTATAGACAGGCAGTGTGATGTTACATCTCATAGGATACACTGGAGACTCTGCACACAGCACACACAGATAGTATAGACAGGCAGTGTGATGTTACATCTCATAGGATACACTGGAGACTCTGCACACAGCACACATAGATAGTATAGACAGGCAGTGTGATGTTACATCTCATAGGATACACTGGATACTCTGCACACAGCACACAGATAGTATAGACAGGCAGTGTGATGTTACATCTCATAGGATACACTGGAGACTCTGCACACAGCACACAGATAGTATAGACAGGCAGTGTGATGTTACATCTCATAGGATACACTGGAGACTCTGCACACAGCACACACAGATAGTATAGACAGGCAGTGTGATGTTACATCTCATAGGATACACTGGAGACTCTGCACACAGCACACACAGATAGTATAGACAGGCAGTGTGATGTCACATCTCATAGGATACACTGGAGACTGCACACAGCACACACAGATAGTATAGACAGGCAGTGTGATGTTACATCTCATAGGATACACTGGAGACTGCACACAGCACACACAGATAGTATAGACAGGCAGTGTGATGTTACATCTCATAGGATACACTGGAGACTCTGCACACAGCACACAGATAGTATAGACAGGCAGTGTGATGTTACATCTCATAGGATACACTGGATACTCTGCACACAGCACACAGATAGTATAGACAGGCAGTGTGATGTTACATCTCAAAGGATACACTGGAGACTCTGCACACAGCACACACAGATAGTATAGACAGGCAGTGTGATGTTACATCTCATAGGATACACTGGAGACTCTGCACACAGCACACACAGATAGTATAGACAGGCAGTGTGATGTCACATCTCATAGGATACACTGGAGACTGCACACAGCACACACAGATAGTATAGACAGGCAGTGTGATGTTACATCTCATAGGATACACTGGAGACTCTGCACACAGCACACAGATAGTATAGACAGGCAGTGTGATGTTACATCTCATAGGATACACTGGAGACTCTGCACACAGATAGTATAGACAGGCAGTGTGATGTTACATCTCATAGGATACACTGGAGACTGCACACAGCACATAGATAGTATAGACAGGCAGTGTGATGTTACATCTCATAGGATACACTGGAGACTCTGCACACAGCACACACAGATAGTATAGACAGGCAGTGTGATGTTACATCTCATAGGATACACTGGAGGCTCTGCACACAGCACACACAGATAGTATAGACAGACAGTGTGATATTACATCTTAAGTATAGACAGGCAGTGTGATGTTACATCTCATAGGATACACTGGAGACTCTGCACACAGCACACAGATAGTATAGACAGGCAGTGTGATGTCACATCTCATAGGATACACTGGAGACTCTGCACACAGCACACACAGATAGTATAGACAGGCAGTTTGATGTTACATCTCATAGGATACACTAGAGACTCTGCACACAGCACACAGATAGTATAGACAGGCAGTGTGATGTCACATCTCATAGGATACACTGGAGACTCTGCACACAGCACACAGATAGTATAGACAGGCAGTGTGATGTTACATCTCATAGGATACACTGGAGACTGCACACAGCACACACAGATAGTATAGACAGGCAGTGTGATGTCACATCTCTTAGGATACACTGGAGACTCTGCACATAGCACACACAGATAGTATAGACAGGCAGTGTGATGTTACATCTCATAGGATACACTGGAGACTCTGCACACAGCACACACAGATATTATAGACAGGCAGTGTGATGTTACATCTCATAGGATACACTGGAGACTCTGCACACAGATAGTATAGACAGGCAGTGTGATGTTACATCTCATAGGATACACTGGAGAATCTGCACACAGCACACAGATAGTATAGACAGGCAGTGTGATGTTACATCTCATAGGATACACTGGAGACTGCACACAGCACACACAGATAGTATAGACAGGCAGTGTGATGTCACATCTCATAGGATACACTGGAGACTCTGCACATAGCACACACAGATAGTATAGACAGGCAGTGTGATGTTACATCTCATAGGATACACTGGAGACTCTGCACACAGCACACACAGATATTATAGACAGGCAGTGTGATGTTACATCTCATAGGATACACAGGAGACTCTGCACACAGCACACAGATAGTATAGACAGGCAGTGTGATGTTACATCTCATAGGATACACTGGAGACTCTGCACACAGCACACACAGATAGTATAGACAGGCCATGTGATGTTACATCTCATAGGATACACTGGAGGCTCTGCACACAACAGCACACACAGATAATATAGACAGGCAGTGTGATGTCACATCTCATAGGATACACTGGAGGCTCTGCACACAGCACACACAGATAGTATAGACAGGCAGTGTGATGTCACATCTCATAGGATACACTGGAGGCTCTGCACACAGCACACAGATAGTGTAGACAGGCAGTGTGATGTTACATCTCATAGGATACACTGGAGACTCTGCACACAGCACACACAGATAGTATAGACAGGCAGTGTGATGTCACATCTCATAGGATACACTGGAGACTTTGCACACAGCACACACAGATAGTATAGACAGGCAGTGTGATATTACATCTCATAGGATACACTGGAGACTCTGCACACAGCACACACAGGTAGTATAGACAGGCAGTGTGATGTTACATCTCATAGGATACACTGGAGACTCTGCACACAGCACACACAGATAGTATAGACAGGCAGTGTGATGTCACATCTCATAGGATACACTGGAGACTCTGCACACAGCACACACAGATAGTATAGACAGGCAGTGTGATGTCACATCTCATAGGATACACTGGAGACTCTGCACACAGCACACACAGATAGTATAGACAGGCAGTGTGATGTCACATCTCATAGGATACACTGGAGACTCTGCACACAGCACACACAGATAGTATAGACAGGCAGTGTGATGTCACATCTCATAGGATACACTGGAGACTCTGCACACAGCACACAAAGATAGTATAGACAGGCAGTGTGATGTTACATCTCATAGGATACACTGGAGACCCTGCACACAGCACACACAGATAGTATAGACAGGCAGTGTGATGTTACATCTCATAGGATACACTGGAGACTCTACACACAGCACACACAGATAGTATAGACAGGCAGTGTGATGTTACATCTCATAGGATACACTGGAGACTCTGCACACAGCACACACAGATAGTATAGACAGGCAGTGTGATGTTACATCTCATAGGATACACTAGAGACTCTGCAGACAGCACACACAGATAGTATAGACAGGCAGTGTGATGTTACATCTCATAGGATACACTGGAGACCCTGCACACAGGATACACAGATAGTATAGACAGGCAGTGTGATGTTACATCTCATAGGATACACTGGAGACCCTGCACACAGCACACAGATAGTATAGACAGGCAGTGTGATGTTACATCTCATAGGATACACTGGAGACTCTGCACACAGCACACAGATAGTATAGACAGGCAGTGTGATGTCACATCTCATAGGATACACTGGAGACTCTGCACACAGATAGTATAGAGAGGCAGTGTGATGTTACATCTCATAGGATACACTGGAGACTCTGCACACAGATAGTATAGACAGGCAGTGTGATATTACATCTCATAGGATACACTGGAGACTCTGCACACAGCACACAGATAGTATAGACATGCAGTGTGATGTTACATCTCATAGGATACACTGGAGACTCTGCACACAGCACACACAGATAGTATAGACAGGCAGTGTGATGTTACATCTCATAGGATACACTGGAGGCTCTGCACACAGCACACAGATAGTATAGACAGGCAGTGTGATGTTACATCTCATAGGATACACTGGAGGCTCTGCACACAGCACACAGATAGTATAGACAGGCAGTGTGATGTTACATCTCATAGGATACACTGGAGACTCTGCACACAGCACACACAGATAGTATAGACAGGCAGTGTGATGTTACATCTCATAGGATACACTGGAGACTCTGCACACAGCACACACAGATAGTATAGACAGACAGTGTGATGTTACATCTCATAGGATACACTGGAGACTCTGCACACAGATAGTATAGACAGGCAGTGTGATGTTACATCTCATAGGATACACTGGAGGCTCTGCACACAGCACACAGATAGTATAGACAGGCAGTGTGATGTTACATCTCATAGGATACACTGGAGACTCTGCACACAGCACACAGATAGTATAGACAGGCAGTGTGATGTTACATCTCATAGGATACACTGGAGACTCTGCACACAGCACACAGATAGTATAGACAGGCAGTGTGATATTACATCTCATAGGATACACTGGAGACTCTGCACACAGCACACAGATAGTATAGACAGGCAGTGTGATGTTACATCTCATAGGATACACTGGAGACTCTGCACACAGCACACACAGATAGTATAGACAGGCAGTGTGATGTCACATCTCATAGGATACACTGGAGACTCTGCACACAGATAGTATAGACAGGCAGTGTGATGTTACATCTCATAGGATACACTGGAGACTCTGCACACAGATAGTATAGACAGGCAGTGTGATGTTACATCTCATAGGATACACTGGAGACTCTGCACACAGCACACAGATAGTATAGACAGGCAGTGTGATGTTACATCTCATAGGATACACTGGAGACTCTGCACACAGCACACAGACAGTATAGACAGGCAGTGTGATGTTACATCTCATAGGATACACTGGAGGCTCTGCACACAGCACACAGATAGTATAGACAGGCAGTGTGATGTTACATCTCATAGGATACACTGGAGACTCTGCACACAGCACACAGATAGTATAGACAGGCAGTGTGATGTTACATCTCATAGGATACACTGGAGACTCTGCACACAGCACACACAGATAGTATAGACAGACAGTGTGATGTTACATCTCATAGGATACACTGGAGACTCTGCACACAGATAGTATAGACAGGCAGTGTGATGTTACTTCTCATAGGATACACTGTAGACTGCACACAGCACACACAGATAGTATAGACAGGCAGTGTGATGTTACATCTCATAGGATACACTGGAGACTCTGCACACAGCACACACAGATAGTATAGACAGGCAGTGTGATGTCACATCTCATAGGATACACTGGAGTCTGCACACAGCACACACAGATAGTATAGACAGGCAGTGTGATGTCACATCTCATAGGATACACTGGAGGCTCTGCACACAGCACACAGATAATATAGACAGGCAGTGTGATGTTACATCTCATAGGATACACTGGAGGCTCTGCACACAGCACACAGATAGTATATACAGGCAGTGTGATGTTACATCTCATAGGATACACTGGAGACCCTGCACACAGCACACAGATAGTATAGACAGGCAGTGTGATGTCACATCTCATAGGATACACTGGAGACTCTGCACACAGCACACACAGATAGTATAGACAGGCAGTGTGATGTCACATCTCATAGGATACACTGGAGACTCTGCACACAGCACACAGTATAGACAGGCAGTGTGATGTTACATCTCATAGGATACACTGGAGACTCTGCACACAGCACACACAGATAGTATAGACAGGCAGTGTGATGTCACATCTCATAGGATACACTGGAGACTCTGCAGACAGCACACACAGGTAGTATAGACAGGCAGTGTGATGTCACATCTCATAGGATACACTGGAGGCTCCGCACACAGCACACACAGATAGTATAGACAGGCAGTGTGATGTTACATCTCATAGGATACACTGGAGGCTCTGCACACAGCACACAGATAGTATATACAGGCAGTGTGATGTTACATCTCATAGGATACACTGGAGACCCTGCACACAGCACACAGATAGTATAGACAGGCAGTGTGATGTCACATCTCATAAGATACACTGGAGACTCTGCACACAGCACACACAGATAGTATAGACAGGCAGTGTGATGTCACATCTCATAGGATACACTGGAGACTCTGCACACAGCACACAGTATAGACAGGCAGTGTGATGTTACATCTCATAGGATACACTGGAGACTCTGCACACAGCACACACAGATAGTATAGACAGGCAGTGTGATGTCACATCTCATAGGATACACTGGAGACTCTGCACACAGCACACACAGATAGTATAGACAGGCAGTGTGATGTCACATCTCATAGGATACACTGGAGGCTCCGCACATAGCACACACAGATAGTATAGACAGGCAGTGTGATGTTACATCTCATAGGATACACTGGAGACTCTGCACACAGCACACACAGATAGTATAGACAGGCAGTGTGATGTTACATCTCATAGGATACACTGGAGACTCTGCACACAGCACACACAGATAGTATAGACAGGCGGTGTGATGTTACATCTCATAGGATACACTGGAGACTCTGCACACAGCACACACAGATAGTATAGACAGGCAGTGTGATGTTACATCTCATAGGATACACTGGAGACTCTGCACACAGCACACACAGATAGTATAGACAGGCAGTGTGATGTCACATCTCATAGGATACACTGGAGACTCTGCACACAGCACACACAGATAGTATAGACAGACAGTGTGATGTTACATCTCATAGGATACACTGGAGACTCTGCACACAGCACACACAGATAGTATAGACAGGCAGTGTGATGTCACATCTCATAGGATACACTGGAGACTCTGCAGACAGCACACAGATAGTATATACAGGCAGTGTGATGTCACATCTCATAGGATACACTGGAGACTCTGCACACAGCACACACAGATAGTATAGACAGGCAGTGTGATGTTACATCTAATAGGATACACTGGAGACTCTGCACACAGCACACACAGATAGTATAGACAGGCAGTGTGATGTTACATCTCATAGGATACACTGGAGACTCTGCACACAGCACACACAGATAGTATAGACAGGCAGTGTGATGTTACATCTCATAGGATACACTGGAGACTCTGCACACAGCACACACAGATAGTATAGACAGGCAGTGTGATGTTACATCTCATAGGATACACTGGAGACTCTGCACACAGCACACAGACAGTATAGACAGGCAGTGTGATGTTACATCTCATAGGATACACTGGAGACTCTGCACACAGCACACACAGATAGTATAGACAGGCAGTGTGATGTTACATCTCATAGGATACACTGGAGACTCTGCACACAGCACACAGATAGTATAGACAGTCAGTGTGATGTTACATCTCATAGGATACACTGGAGACCCTGCACACAGTACACACAGATAGTATAGACAGGCAGTGTGATGTTACATCTCATAGGATACACTGGAGACTCTGCACACAGCACACACAGATAGTATAGACAGACAGTGTGATGTCACATCTCATAGGATACACTGGAGACCCTGCACACAGCACACAGATAGTATAGACAGGCAGTTTGATGTTACATCTAATAGGATACACTGGAGACTCTGCACACAGCACACAGATAGTATAGACAGGCAGTGTGATGTTACATGTCATAGGATACACTGGAGACTCTGCACACAGCACACAGACAGTATAGACAGGCAGTGTGATGTTACATCTCATAGGATACACTGGAGACTCTGCACACAGCACACACAGATAGTATAGACAGGCAGTGTGATGTTACATCTCATAGGATACACTGGAGACTCTGCACACAGCACACAGATAGTATAGACAGGCAGTGTGATGTTACATCTCATAGGATACACTGGAGACTCTGCACACAGCACACACAGATAGTATAGACAGACAGTGTGATGTTACATCTCATAGGATACACTGGAGACTCTGCACACAGATAGTATAGACAGGCAGTGTGATGTTACATCTCATAGGATACACTGTAGACTGCACACAGCACACACAGATAGTATAGACAGGCAGTGTGATGTTACATCTCATAGGATACACTGGAGACTCTGCACACAGCACACACAGATAGTATAGACAGGCAGTGTGATGTCACATCTCATAGGATACACTGGAGACTGCACACAGCACACACAGATAGTATAGACAGGCAGTGTGATGTCACATCTCATAGGATACACTGGAGGCTCTGCACACAGCACACAGATAGTATAGACAGGCAGTGTGATGTTACATCTCATAGGATACACTGGAGGCTCTGCACACAACACACAGATAGTATATACAGGCAGTGTGATGTTACATCTCATAGGATACACTGGAGACCCTGCACACAGCACACAGATAGTATAGACAGGCAGTGTGATGTCACATCTCATAAGATACACTGGAGACTCTGCACACAGCACACACAGATAGTATAGACAGGCAGTGTGATGTCACATCTCATAGGATACACTGGAGACTCTGCACACAGCACACAGTATAGACAGGCAGTGTGATGTTACATCTCATAGGGTACACTGGAGACTCTGCACACAGCACACACAGATAGTATAGACAGGCAGTGTGATGTCACATCTCATAGGATACACTGGAGACTCTGCAGACAGCACACACAGGTAGTATAGACAGGCAGTGTGATGTCACATCTCATAGGATACACTGGAGGCTCCGCACACAGCACACACAGATAGTATAGACAGGCAGTGTGATGTTACATCTCATAGGATACACTGGAGGCTCTGCACACAGCACACAGATAGTATATACAGGCAGTGTGATGTTACATCTCATAGGATACACTGGAGACCCTGCACACAGCACACAGATAGTATAGACAGGCAGTGTGATGTCACATCTCATAAGATACACTGGAGACTCTGCACACAGCACACAGTATAGACAGGCAGTGTGATGTCACATCTCATAGGATACACTGGAGACTCTGCACACAGCACACAGTATAGACAGGCAGTGTGATGTTACATCTCATAGGATACACTGGAGACTCTGCACACAGCACACACAGATAGTATAGACAGGCAGTGTGATGTCACATCTCATAGGATACACTGGAGACTCTGCACACAGCACACACAGATAGTATAGACAGGCAGTGTGATGTCACATCTCATAGGATACACTGGAGGCTCCGCACACAGCACACACAGATAGTATAGACAGGCAGTGTGATGTTACATCTCATAGGATACACTGGAGACTCTGCACACAGCACACACAGATAGTATAGACAGGCAGTGTGATGTTACATCTCATAGGATACAATGGAGACTCTGCACACAGCACACACAGATAGTATAGACAGGCAGTGTGATGTTACATCTCATAGGATACACTGGAGACTCTGCACGCAGCACACACAGATAGTATAGACAGGCAGTGTGATGTTACATCTCATAGGATACACTGGAGACTCTGCACACAGCACACACATATAGTATAGACAGGCAGTGTGATGTTACATCTCATAGGATACACTGGAGACTCTGCACACAGCACACAGATAGTATATACAGGCAGTGTGATGTTACATCTCATAGGATACACTGGAGACCCTGCACACAGCACACAGATAGTATAGACAGGCAGTGTGATGTCACATCTCATAAGATACACTGGAGACTCTGCACACAGCACACAGTATAGACAGGCAGTGTGATGTCACATCTCATAGGATACACTGGAGACTCTGCACACAGCACACACAGATAGTATAGACAGGCAGTGTGATGTCACATCTCATAGGATACACTGGAGACTCTGCACACAGCACACAGTATAGACAGGCAGTGTGATGTTACATCTCATAGGGTACACTGGAGACTCTGCACACAGCACACACAGATAGTATAGACAGGCAGTGTGATGTCACATCTCATAGGATACACTGGAGACTCTGCAGACAGCAGACACAGGTAGTATAGACAGGCAGTGTGATGTCACATCTCATAGGATACACTGGAGGCTCCGCACACAGCACACACAGATAGTATAGACAGGCAGTGTGATGTTACATCTCATAGGATACACTGGAGGCTCTGCACACAGCACACAGATAGTATATACAGGCAGTGTGATGTTACATCTCATAGGATACACTGGAGACCCTGCACACAGCACACAGATAGTATAGACAGGCAGTGTGATGTCACATCTCATAAGATACACTGGAGACTCTGCACACAGCACACAGTATAGACAGGCAGTGTGATGTCACATCTCATAGGATACACTGGAGACTCTGCACACAGCACACAGTATAGACAGGCAGTGTGATGTTACATCTCATAGGATACACTGGAGACTCTGCACACAGCACACACAGATAGTATAGACAGGCAGTGTGATGTCACATCTCATAGGATACACTGGAGACTCTGCACACAGCACACACAGATAGTATAGACAGGCAGTGTGATGTTACATCTCATAGGATACAATGGAGACTCTGCACACAGCACACACAGATAGTATAGACAGGCAGTGTGATGTTACATCTCATAGGATACACTGGAGACTCTGCACGCAGCACACACAGATAGTATAGACAGGCAGTGTGATGTTACATCTCATAGGATACACTGGAGACTCTGCACACAGCACACACATATAGTATAGACAGGCAGTGTGATGTTACATCTCATAGGATACACTGGAGACTCTGCACACAGCACACAGATAGTATATACAGGCAGTGTGATGTTACATCTCATAGGATACACTGGAGACCCTGCACACAGCACACAGATAGTATAGACAGGCAGTGTGATGTCACATCTCATAAGATACACTGGAGACTCTGCACACAGCACACAGTATAGACAGGCAGTGTGATGTCACATCTCATAGGATACACTGGAGACTCTGCACAAAGCACACACAGATAGTATAGACAGGCAGTGTGATGTCACATCTCATAGGATACACTGGAGACTCTGCACACAGCACACAGTATAGACAGGCAGTGTGATGTTACATCTCATAGGGTACACTGGAGACTCTGCACACAGCACACACAGATAGTATAGACAGGCAGTGTGATGTCACATCTCATAGGATACACTGGAGACTCTGCAGACAGCACACACAGGTAGTATAGACAGGCAGTGTGATGTCACATCTCATAGGATACACTGGAGGCTCCGCACACAGCACACACAGATAGTATAGACAGGCAGTGTGATGTTACATCTCATAGGATACACTGGAGGCTCTGCACACAGCACACAGATAGTATATACAGGCAGTGTGATGTTACATCTCATAGGATACACTGGAGACCCTGCACACAGCACACAGATAGTATAGACAGGCAGTGTGATGTCACATCTCATAAGATACACTGGAGACTCTGCACACAGCACACAGTATAGACAGGCAGTGTGATGTCACATCTCATAGGATACACTGGAGACTCTGCACACAGCACACAGTATAGACAGGCAGTGTGATGTTACATCTCATAGGATACACTGGAGACTCTGCACACAGCACACACAGATAGTATAGACAGGCAGTGTGATGTCACATCTCATAGGATACACTGGAGACTCTGCACACAGCACACACAGATAGTATAGACAGGCAGTGTGATGTCACATCTCATAGGATACACTGGAGGCTCCGCACACAGCACACACAGATAGTATAGACAGGCAGTGTGATGTTACATCTCATAGGATACACTGGAGACTCTGCACACAGCACACACAGATAGTATAGACAGGCAGTGTGATGTTACATCTCATAGGATACACTGGAGACTCTGCACACAGCACACACAGATAGTATAGACAGGCAGTGTGATGTTACATCTCATAGGATACACTGGAGACTCTGCACGCAGCACACACAGATAGTATAGACAGGCAGTGTGATGTTACATCTCATAGGATACACTGGAGACTCTGCACACAGCACACACATATAGTATAGACAGGCAGTGTGATGTTACATCTCATAGGATACACTGGAGACTCTGCACACAGCACACAGATAGTATATACAGGCAGTGTGATGTTACATCTCATAGGATACACTGGAGACCCTGCACACAGCACACAGATAGTATAGACAGGCAGTGTGATGTCACATCTCATAAGATACACTGGAGACTCTGCACACAGCACACAGTATAGACAGGCAGTGTGATGTCACATCTCATAGGATACACTGGAGACTCTGCACACAGCACACAGTATAGACAGGCAGTGTGATGTTACATCTCATAGGATACACTGGAGACTCTGCACACAGCACACACAGATAGTATAGACAGGCAGTGTGATGTCACATCTCATAGGATACACTGGAGACTCTGCACACAGCACACACAGATAGTATAGACAGGCAGTGTGATGTTACATCTCATAGGATACACTGGAGACTCTGCACACAGCACACACAGATAGTATAGACAGGCAGTGTGATGTTACATCTCATAGGATACACTGGAGACTCTGCACACAGCACACACATATAGTATAGACAGGCAGTGTGATGTTACATCTCATAGGATACACTGGAGGCTCTGCACACAGCACACAGATAGTATATACAGGCAGTGTGATGTTACATCTCATAGGATACACTGGAGACCCTGCACACAGCACACAGATAGTATAGACAGGAAGTGTGATGTTACATCTCATAGGATACACTGGAGACTCTGCACACAGCACACACATACAGTATAGACAGGCAGTGTGATGTTACATCTCATAGGATACACTGGAGACTCTGCACACAGCACACAGATAGTATATACAGGCAGTGTGATGTTACATCTCATAGGATACACTGGAGACCCTGCACACAGCACACAGATAGTATAGACAGGCAGTGTGATGTTACATCTCATAGGATACACTGGAGACTCTGCACACAGCACACAGATAGTATATACAGGCAGTGTGATGTTACATCTCATAGGATACACTGGAGACCCTGCACACAGCACACAGTATAGACAGGCAGTGTGATGTCACATCTCATAGGATACACTGGAGACTCTGCACACAGCACACAGTATAGACAGGCAGTGTGATGTTACATCTCATAGGATACACTGGAGACTCTGCACACAGCACACACAGATAGTATAGACAGGCAGTGTGATGTCACATCTCATAGGATACACTGGAGACTCTGCACACAGCACACACAGATAGTATAGACAGGCAGTGTGATGTTACATCTCATAGGATACACTGGAGACTCTGCACACAGCACACACAGATAGTATAGACAGGCAGTGTGATGTTACATCTCATAGGATACACTGGAGACTCTGCACACAGCACACACATATAGTATAGACAGGCAGTGTGATGTTACATCTCATAGGATACACTGGAGGCTCTGCACACAGCACACAGATAGTATATACAGGCAGTGTGATGTTACATCTCATAGGATACACTGGAGACCCTGCACACAGCACACAGATAGTATAGACAGGCAGTGTGATGTCACATCTCATAAGATACACTGGAGACTCTGCACACAGCACACAGTATAGACAGGCAGTGTGATGTCACATCTCATAGGATACACTGGAGACTCTGCACACAGCACACAGTATAGACAGGCAGTGTGATGTTACATCTCATAGGATACACTGGAGACTCTGCACACAGCACACACAGATAGTATAGACAGGCAGTGTGATGTCACATCTCATAGGATACACTGGAGACTCTGCACACAGCACACAGTATAGACAGGCAGTGTGATGTTACATCTCATAGGGTACACTGGAGACTCTGCACACAGCACACACAGATAGTATAGACAGACAGTGTGATGTTACATCTCATAGGATACACTGGAGACTCTGCACACAGATAGTATAGACAGGCAGTGTGATGTTACATCTCATAGGATACACTGTAGACTGCACACAGCACACACAGATAGTATAGACAGGCAGTGTGATGTTACATCTCATAGGATACACTGGAGACTCTGCACACAGCACACACAGATAGTATAGACAGGCAGTGTGATGTCACATCTCATAGGATACACTGGAGACTGCACACAGCACACACAGATAGTATAGACAGGCAGTGTGATGTCACATCTCATAGGATACACTGGAGGCTCTGCACACAGCACACAGATAGTATAGACAGGCAGTGTGATGTTACATCTCATAGGATACACTGGAGGCTCTGCACACAACACACAGATAGTATATACAGGCAGTGTGATGTTACATCTCATAGGATACACTGGAGACCCTGCACACAGCACACAGATAGTATAGACAGGCAGTGTGATGTCACATCTCATAAGATACACTGGAGACTCTGCACACAGCACACACAGATAGTATAGACAGGCAGTGTGATGTCACATCTCATAGGATACACTGGAGACTCTGCACACAGCACACAGTATAGACAGGCAGTGTGATGTTACATCTCATAGGGTACACTGGAGACTCTGCACACAGCACACACAGATAGTATAGACAGGCAGTGTGATGTCACATCTCATAGGATACACTGGAGACTCTGCAGACAGCACACACAGGTAGTATAGACAGGCAGTGTGATGTCACATCTCATAGGATACACTGGAGGCTCCGCACACAGCACACACAGATAGTATAGACAGGCAGTGTGATGTTACATCTCATAGGATACACTGGAGGCTCTGCACACAGCACACAGATAGTATATACAGGCAGTGTGATGTTACATCTCATAGGATACACTGGAGACCCTGCACACAGCACACAGATAGTATAGACAGGCAGTGTGATGTCACATCTCATAAGATACACTGGAGACTCTGCACACAGCACACAGTATAGACAGGCAGTGTGATGTCACATCTCATAGGATACACTGGAGACTCTGCACACAGCACACAGTATAGACAGGCAGTGTGATGTTACATCTCATAGGATACACTGGAGACTCTGCACACAGCACACACAGATAGTATAGACAGGCAGTGTGATGTCACATCTCATAGGATACACTGGAGACTCTGCACACAGCACACACAGATAGTATAGACAGGCAGTGTGATGTCACATCTCATAGGATACACTGGAGGCTCCGCACACAGCACACACAGATAGTATAGACAGGCAGTGTGATGTTACATCTCATAGGATACACTGGAGACTCTGCACACAGCACACACAGATAGTATAGACAGGCAGTGTGATGTTACATCTCATAGGATACAATGGAGACTCTGCACACAGCACACACAGATAGTATAGACAGGCAGTGTGATGTTACATCTCATAGGATACACTGGAGACTCTGCACGCAGCACACACAGATAGTATAGACAGGCAGTGTGATGTTACATCTCATAGGATACACTGGAGACTCTGCACACAGCACACACATATAGTATAGACAGGCAGTGTGATGTTACATCTCATAGGATACACTGGAGACTCTGCACACAGCACACAGATAGTATATACAGGCAGTGTGATGTTACATCTCATAGGATACACTGGAGACCCTGCACACAGCACACAGATAGTATAGACAGGCAGTGTGATGTCACATCTCATAAGATACACTGGAGACTCTGCACACAGCACACAGTATAGACAGGCAGTGTGATGTCACATCTCATAGGATACACTGGAGACTCTGCACACAGCACACACAGATAGTATAGACAGGCAGTGTGATGTCACATCTCATAGGATACACTGGAGACTCTGCACACAGCACACAGTATAGACAGGCAGTGTGATGTTACATCTCATAGGGTACACTGGAGACTCTGCACACAGCACACACAGATAGTATAGACAGGCAGTGTGATGTCACATCTCATAGGATACACTGGAGACTCTGCAGACAGCACACACAGGTAGTATAGACAGGCAGTGTGATGTCACATCTCATAGGATACACTGGAGGCTCCGCACACAGCACACACAGATAGTATAGACAGGCAGTGTGATGTTACATCTCATAGGATACACTGGAGGCTCTGCACACAGCACACAGATAGTATATACAGGCAGTGTGATGTTACATCTCATAGGATACACTGGAGACCCTGCACACAGCACACAGATAGTATAGACAGGCAGTGTGATGTCACATCTCATAAGATACACTGGAGACTCTGCACACAGCACACAGTATAGACAGGCAGTGTGATGTCACATCTCATAGGATACACTGGAGACTCTGCACACAGCACACAGTATAGACAGGCAGTGTGATGTTACATCTCATAGGATACACTGGAGACTCTGCACACAGCACACACAGATAGTATAGACAGGCAGTGTGATGTCACATCTCATAGGATACACTGGAGACTCTGCACACAGCACACACAGATAGTATAGACAGGCAGTGTGATGTCACATCTCATAGGATACACTGGAGGCTCCGCACACAGCACACACAGATAGTATAGACAGGCAGTGTGATGTTACATCTCATAGGATACACTGGAGACTCTGCACACAGCACACACAGATAGTATAGACAGGCAGTGTGATGTTACATCTCATAGGATACACTGGAGACTCTGCACACAGCACACACAGATAGTATAGACAGGCAGTGTGATGTTACATCTCATAGGATACACTGGAGACTCTGCACGCAGCACACACAGATAGTATAGACAGGCAGTGTGATGTTACATCTCATAGGATACACTGGAGACTCTGCACACAGCACACACATATAGTATAGACAGGCAGTGTGATGTTACATCTCATAGGATACACTGGAGACTCTGCACACAGCACACAGATAGTATATACAGGCAGTGTGATGTTACATCTCATAGGATACACTGGAGACCCTGCACACAGCACACAGATAGTATAGACAGGCAGTGTGATGTCACATCTCATAAGATACACTGGAGACTCTGCACACAGCACACAGTATAGACAGGCAGTGTGATGTCACATCTCATAGGATACACTGGAGACTCTGCACACAGCACACAGTATAGACAGGCAGTGTGATGTTACATCTCATAGGATACACTGGAGACTCTGCACACAGCACACACAGATAGTATAGACAGGCAGTGTGATGTCACATCTCATAGGATACACTGGAGACTCTGCACACAGCACACACAGATAGTATAGACAGGCAGTGTGATGTTACATCTCATAGGATACACTGGAGACTCTGCACACAGCACACACAGATAGTATAGACAGGCAGTGTGATGTTACATCTCATAGGATACACTGGAGACTCTGCACACAGCACACACATATAGTATAGACAGGCAGTGTGATGTTACATCTCATAGGATACACTGGAGGCTCTGCACACAGCACACAGATAGTATATACAGGCAGTGTGATGTTACATCTCATAGGATACACTGGAGACCCTGCACACAGCACACAGATAGTATAGACAGGAAGTGTGATGTTACATCTCATAGGATACACTGGAGACTCTGCACACAGCACACACATACAGTATAGACAGGCAGTGTGATGTTACATCTCATAGGATACACTGGAGACTCTGCACACAGCACACAGATAGTATATACAGGCAGTGTGATGTTACATCTCATAGGATACACTGGAGACCCTGCACACAGCACACAGATAGTATAGACAGGCAGTGTGATGTTACATCTCATAGGATACACTGGAGACTCTGCACACAGCACACAGATAGTATATACAGGCAGTGTGATGTTACATCTCATAGGATACACTGGAGACCCTGCACACAGCACACAGATAGTATAGACAGGCAGTGTGATGTCACATCTCATAAGATACACTGGAGACTCTGCACACAGCACACAGTATAGACAGGCAGTGTGATGTCACATCTCATAGGATACACTGGAGACTCTGCACACAGCACACAGTATAGACAGGCAGTGTGATGTTACATCTCATAGGATACACTGGAGACTCTGCACACAGCACACACAGATAGTATAGACAGGCAGTGTGATGTCACATCTCATAGGATACACTGGAGACTCTGCACACAGCACACACAGATAGTATAGACAGGCAGTGTGATGTTACATCTCATAGGATACACTGGAGACTCTGCACACAGCACACACAGATAGTATAGACAGGCAGTGTGATGTTACATCTCATAGGATACACTGGAGACTCTGCACACAGCACACACATATAGTATAGACAGGCAGTGTGATGTTACATCTCATAGGATACACTGGAGGCTCTGCACACAGCACACAGATAGTATATACAGGCAGTGTGATGTTACATCTCATAGGATACACTGGAGACCCTGCACACAGCACACAGATAGTATAGACAGGCAGTGTGATGTCACATCTCATAAGATACACTGGAGACTCTGCACACAGCACACAGTATAGACAGGCAGTGTGATGTCACATCTCATAGGATACACTGGAGACTCTGCACACAGCACACAGTATAGACAGGCAGTGTGATGTTACATCTCATAGGATACACTGGAGACTCTGCACACAGCACACACAGATAGTATAGACAGGCAGTGTGATGTCACATCTCATAGGATACACTGGAGACTCTGCACACAGCACACAGTATAGACAGGCAGTGTGATGTTACATCTCATAGGGTACACTGGAGACTCTGCACACAGCACACACAGATAGTATAGACAGGCAGTGTGATGTCACATCTCATAGGATACACTGGAGACTCTGCAGACAGCACACACAGGTAGTATAGACAGGCAGTGTGATGTCACATCTCATAGGATACACTGGAGGCTCCGCACACAGCACACACAGATAGTATAGACAGGCAGTGTGATGTTACATCTCATAGGATACACTGGAGGCTCTGCACACAGCACACAGATAGTATATACAGGCAGTGTGATGTTACATCTCATAGGATACACTGGAGACCCTGCACACAGCACACAGATAGTATAGACAGGCAGTGTGATGTCACATCTCATAAGATACACTGGAGACTCTGCACACAGCACACAGTATAGACAGGCAGTGTGATGTCACATCTCATAGGATACACTGGAGACTCTGCACACAGCACACAGTATAGACAGGCAGTGTGATGTTACATCTCATAGGATACACTGGAGACTCTGCACACAGCACACACAGATAGTATAGACAGGCAGTGTGATGTCACATCTCATAGGATACACTGGAGACTCTGCACACAGCACACACAGATAGTATAGACAGGCAGTGTGATGTCACATCTCATAGGATACACTGGAGGCTCCGCACACAGCACACACAGATAGTATAGACAGGCAGTGTGATGTTACATCTCATAGGATACACTGGAGACTCTGCACACAGCACACACAGATAGTATAGACAGGCAGTGTGATGTTACATCTCATAGGATACACTGGAGACTCTGCACACAGCACACACAGATAGTATAGACAGGCAGTGTGATGTTACATCTCATAGGATACACTGGAGACTCTGCACGCAGCACACACAGATAGTATAGACAGGCAGTGTGATGTTACATCTCATAGGATACACTGGAGACTCTGCACACAGCACACACATATAGTATAGACAGGCAGTGTGATGTTACATCTCATAGGATACACTGGAGACTCTGCACACAGCACACAGATAGTATATACAGGCAGTGTGATGTTACATCTCATAGGATACACTGGAGACCCTGCACACAGCACACAGATAGTATAGACAGGCAGTGTGATGTCACATCTCATAAGATACACTGGAGACTCTGCACACAGCACACAGTATAGACAGGCAGTGTGATGTCACATCTCATAGGATACACTGGAGACTCTGCACACAGCACACACAGATAGTATAGACAGGCAATGTGATGTCACATCTCATAGGATACACTGGAGACTCTGCACACAGCACACAGTATAGACAGGCAGTGTGATGTTACATCTCATAGGGTACACTGGAGACTCTGCACACAGCACACACAGATAGTATAGACAGGCAGTGTGATGTCACATCTCATAGGATACACTGGAGACTCTGCAGACAGCACACACAGGTAGTATAGACAGGCAGTGTGATGTCACATCTCATAGGATACACTGGAGGCTCCGCACACAGCACACACAGATAGTATAGACAGGCAGTGTGATGTTACATCTCATAGGATACACTGGAGGCTCTGCACACAGCACACAGATAGTATATACAGGCAGTGTGATGTTACATCTCATAGGATACACTGGAGACCCTGCACACAGCACACATATAGTATAGACAGGCAGTGTGATGTCACATCTCATAAGATACACTGGAGACTCTGCACACAGCACACAGTATAGACAGGCAGTGTGATGTCACATCTCATAGGATACACTGGAGACTCTGCACACAGCACACAGTATAGACAGGCAGTGTGATGTTACATCTCATAGGATACACTGGAGACTCTGCACACAGCACACACAGATAGTATAGACAGGCAGTGTGATGTCACATCTCATAGGATACACTGGAGACTCTGCACACAGCACACACAGATAGTATAGACAGGCAGTGTGATGTCACATCTCATAGGATACACTGGAGGCTCCGCACACAGCACACACAGATAGTATAGACAGGCAGTGTGATGTTACATCTCATAGGATACACTGGAGACTCTGCACACAGCACACACAGATAGTATAGACAGGCAGTGTGATGTTACATCTCATAGGATACACTGGAGACTCTGCACACAGCACACACAGATAGTATAGACAGGCAGTGTGATGTTACATCTCATAGGATACACTGGAGACTCTGCACGCAGCACACACAGATAGTATAGACAGGCAGTGTGATGTTACATCTCATAGGATACACTGGAGACTCTGCACACAGCACACACATATAGTATAGACAGGCAGTGTGATGTTACATCTCATAGGATACACTGGAGACTCTGCACACAGCACACAGATAGTATATACAGGCAGTGTGATGTTACATCTCATAGGATACACTGGAGACCCTGCACACAGCACACAGATAGTATAGACAGGCAGTGTGATGTCACATCTCATAAGATACACTGGAGACTCTGCACACAGCACACAGTATAGACAGGCAGTGTGATGTCACATCTCATAGGATACACTGGAGACTCTGCACACAGCACACAGTATAGACAGGCAGTGTGATGTTACATCTCATAGGATACACTGGAGACTCTGCACACAGCACACACAGATAGTATAGACAGGCAGTGTGATGTTACATCTCATAGGATACACTGGAGACTCTGCACACAGCACACACAGATAGTATAGACAGGCAGTGTGATGTTACATCTCATAGGATACACTGGAGACTCTGCACACAGCACACACATATAGTATAGACAGGCAGTGTGATGTTACATCTCATAGGATACACTGGAGGCTCTGCACACAGCACACAGATAGTATATACAGGCAGTGTGATGTTACATCTCATAGGATACACTGGAGACCCTGCACACAGCACACAGATAGTATAGACAGGCAGTGTGATGTTACATCTCATAGGATACACTGGAGACTCTGCACACAGCACACACATACAGTATAGACAGGCAGTGTGATGTTACATCTCATAGGATACACTGGAGACTCTGCACACAGCACACAGATAGTATATACAGGCAGTGTGATGTTACATCTCATAGGATACACTGGAGACCCTGCACACAGCACACAGATAGTATAGACAGGCAGTGTGATGTTACATCTCATAGGATACACTGGAGACTCTGCACACAGCACACAGATAGTATATACAGGCAGTGTGATGTTACATCTCATAGGATACACTGGAGACCCTGCACACAGCACACAGATAGTATAGACAGGCAGTGTGATGTCACATCTCATAAGATACACTGGAGACTCTGCACACAGCACACAGTATAGACAGGCAGTGTGATGTCACATCTCATAGGATACACTGGAGACTCTGCACACAGCACACAGTATAGACAGGCAGTGTGATGTTACATCTCATAGGATACACTGGAGACTCTGCACACAGCACACACAGATAGTATAGACAGGCAGTGTGATGTTACATCTCATAGGATACACTGGAGACTCTGCACACAGCACACACAGATAGTATAGACAGGCAGTGTGATGTTACATCTCATAGGATACACTGGAGACTCTGCACACAGCACACACATATAGTATAGACAGGCAGTGTGATGTTACATCTCATAGGATACACTGGAGGCTCTGCACACAGCACACAGATAGTATATACAGGCAGTGTGATGTTACATCTCATAGGATACACTGGAGACCCTGCACACAGCACACAGATAGTATAGACAGGCAGTGTGATGTCACATCTCATAAGATACACTGGAGACTCTGCACACAGCACACAGTATAGACAGGCAGTGTGATGTCACATCTCATAGGATACACTGGAGACTCTGCACACAGCACACAGTATAGACAGGCAGTGTGATGTTACATCTCATAGGATACACTGGAGACTCTGCACACAGCACACACAGATAGTATAGACAGGCAGTGTGATGTCACATCTCATAGGATACACTGGAGACTCTGCACACACAGATAGTATAGACAGGCAGTGTGATGTCACATCTCATAGGATACACTGGAGGCTCCGCACACAGCACACACAGATAGTATAGACAGGCAGTGTGATGTTACATCTCATAGGATACACTGGAGACCCTGCACACAGCACACACAGATAGTATAGACAGGCAGTGTGATGTTACATCTCATAGGATACACTGGAGACTCTGCACACAGCACACACAGATAGTATAGACAGGCAGTGTGATGTCACATCTCATAGGATACACTGGAGACTCTGCACACAGCACACACAGATAGTATAGACAGGCAGTGTGATGTTACATCTCATAGGATACACTGGAGACCCTGCACACAGCACACACAGATAGTATAGACAGGCAGTGTGATGTTACATCTCATAGGATACACTGGAGACTCTGCACACAGCACACAGATAGTATAGACAGGCAGTGTGATGTCACATCTCATAGGATACACTGGAGACTCTGCACACAGCACACACAGATAGTATAGACAGGCAGTGTGATGTTACATCTCATAGGATACACTGGAGACTCTGCACACAGCACACACAGATAGTATAGACAGGCAGTGTGATGTTACATCTCATAGGATACACTGGAGACTCTGCACACAGCACACACAGATAGTATAGACAGGCAGTGTGATGTTACATCTCATAGGATACACTGGAGACTCTGCACACAGCACACACATATAGTATAGACAGGCAGTGTGATGTTACATCTCATAGGATACACTGGAGACTCTGCACACAGCACACACAGATAGTATAGACAGGCAGTGTGATGTTACATCTAATAGGATACACTGGAGACTCTGCACACAGCACACAGATAGTATAGACAGGCAGTGTGATGTCACATCTAATAGGATACACTGGAGACTCTGCACACAGCACACACAGATAGTATAGACAGGCAGTGTGATGTCACATCTCATAGGATACACTGGAGACTCTGCACACAGCACACACAGTTAGTATAGACAGACAGTGTGATGTTACATCTCATAGGATACACTGGAGACTCTGCACACAGCACACACAGATAGTATAGACAGGCAGTGTGATGTCACATCTCATAGGATACACTGGAGACTCTGCAGACAGCACACAGATAGTATATACAGGCAGTGTGATGTCACATCTCATAGGATACACTGGAGACTCTGCACACAGCACACACAGATAGTATAGACAGGCAGTGTGATGTTACATCTCATAGGATACACTGGAGACTCTGCACACAGCACACACAGATAGTATAGACAGGCAGTGTGATGTCACATCTCATAGGATACACTGGAGACTCTGCACACAGCACACACAGATAGTATAGACAGGCAGTGTGATGTTACATCTAATAGGATACACTGGAGACTCTGCACACAGCACACAGATAGTATAGACAGGCAGTGTGATGTCACATCTAATAGGATACACTGGAGACTCTGCACACAGCACACACAGATAGTATAGACAGGCAGTGTGATGTCACATCTCATAGGATACACTGGAGACTCTGCACACAGCACACACAGATAGTATAGACAGGCAGTGTGATGTTACATCTCATAGGATACACTGGAGACTCTGCACACAGCACACACAGATAGTATAGACAGGCAGTGTGATGTCACATCTCATAGGATACACTGGAGACTCTGCACACAGCACACACAGATAGTATAGACAGGCAGTGTGATGTTACATCTCATAGGATACACTGGAGACTCTGCACACAGCACACAGATAGTATAGACAGTCAGTGTGATGTTACATCTCATAGGATACACTGGAGACCCTGCACACAGTACACACAGATAGTATAGACAGGCAGTGTGATGTTACATCTCATAGGATACACTGGAGACTCTGCACACAGCACACACAGATAGTATAGACAGACAGTGTGATGTCACATCTCATAGGATACACTGGAGACCCTGCACACAGCACACAGATAGTATAGACAGGCAGTGTGATGTTACATCTAATAGGATACACTGGAGACTCTGCACACAGCACACAGATAGTATAGACAGGCAGTGTGATGTTACATCTCATAGGATACACTGGAGACTCTGCACACAGCACACAGACAGTATAGACAGGCAGTGTGATGTTACATCTCATAGGATACACTGGAGACTCTGCACACAGCACACACAGATAGTATAGACAGGCAGTGTGATGTTACATCTCATAGGATACACTGGAGACTCTGCACACAGCACACAGATAGTATAGACAGGCAGTGTGATGTTACATCTCATAGGATACACTGGGGACTCTGCACACAGCACACACAGATAGTATAGACAGGCAGTGTGATGTTACATCTCATAGGATACACTGGAGACCCTGCACACAGCACACAGATAGTATAGACAGGCAGTGTGATGTCACATCTCATAGGATACACTGGAGACTCTGCACACAGCACACACAGATAGTATAGACAGGCAGTGTGATGTTACATCTCATAGGATACACTGGAGACTCTGCACACAGCACACACAGATAGTATAGACAGGCAGTGTGATGTTACATCTCATAGGATACACTGGAGACTCTGCACACAGTACACACAGATAGTATAGACAGGCAGTGTGATGTCACATCTCATAGGATACACTGGAGACTCTGCACACAGCACACACAGATAGTATAGACAGGCAGTGTGATGTTACATCTCATAGGATACACTGGAGACTCTGCACACAGCACACAGATAGTATAGACAGTCAGTGTGATGTTACATCTCATAGGATACACTGGAGACCCTGCACACAGTACACACAGATAGTATAGACAGGCAGTGTGATGTTACATCTCATAGGATACACTGGAGACTCTGCACACAGCACACACAGATAGTATAGACAGACAGTGTGATGTCACATCTCATAGGATACACTGGAGACCCTGCACACAGCACACAGATAGTATAGACAGGCAGTGTGATGTTACATCTAATAGGATACACTGGAGACTCTGCACACAGCACACAGATAGTATAGACAGGCAGTGTGATGTTACATCTCATAGGATACACTGGAGACTCTGCACACAGCACACAGACAGTATAGACAGGCAGTGTGATGTTACATCTCATAGGATACACTGGAGACTCTGCACACAGCACACACAGATAGTATAGACAGGCAGTGTGATGTTACATCTCATAGGATACACTGGAGACTCTGCACACAGCACACAGATAGTATAGACAGGCAGTGTGATGTTACATCTCATAGGATACACTGGGGACTCTGCACACAGCACAAACAGATAGTATAGACAGGCAGTGTGATGTTACATCTCATAGGATACACTGGAGACCCTGCACACAGCACACAGATAGTATAGACAGGCAGTGTGATGTCACATCTCATAGGATACACTGGAGACTCTGCACACAGCACACACAGATAGTATAGACAGGCAGTGTGATGTTACATCTCATAGGATACACTGGAGACTCTGCACACAGCACACACAGATAGTATAGACAGGCAGTGTGATGTTACATCTCATAGGATACACTGGAGACTCTGCACACAGCACACACAGATAGTATAGACAGGCAGTGTGATGTCACATCTCATAGGATACACTGGAGACTCTGCAAACAGCACATGCCAGACAGGAAAGAGTTGACTTTGCAGGTTAATGATTTCTTTTTAATCTGACAGGGAGTCACCTTAACCCCAATTTTAAGTAATGTAACAATCAAATAAACTGTAAATCCAGGAAATTACAGAACTCTTATTAGTCCGGACTGTGATCCGATAGGCCGCACTGTAGAGATACAGCGCTATGCAGCATTACATCATCTCAATGTCAATCCCTTGTGCTGGTAATGTGGGGGCTGTGGGCAGTGATGCCCTTGGCTGGAGGGCGCGTCATTCGTTACTGTTGCTGGCAGCGTTGACAGACCGGCGTCTCGCCATTCATTCCTCACCTTTCCTGCCTTTATTCCGGAGGTCTGGCGTTTGCTCCGGTAAAGCATCACGGCCCCTCTCCTGCTGTCCCTGGGCCCTGACTTATAAATCAAGTTCAGTATGAAGGGGCGGCCATCAATCTTCTGGCTGGCAGTGCCCTATGGCACGCGCTGGAGCAATTACTGAACGCTCCCTGCAGCTCAGTGACCGGACGGGAAAGAACAGAGGAAATTACAGAAACAACATCAAACACAAAGCAGAAGCAGGACGCGGTCACATGACGGTCACACCACCTGCTCTGCCACCCCCTATTGTACCAGGGGTTTTATGGACTTGGTTTTGGGGACCGTAGGTGACGGCTTTTGAAGGATGAGGAGTTTTGATTGGTTTAATTTTGAAGATTCAATATTTTATTTGAATATTTAGGTTTTTATTAAAAAGGCAGTACAGTCGGTTCCCCTACTTAAGAACACCCGACTTACAGACGACCCCTAGTTACAACCAGACCTCTGGATGCTGGCAATTTACTGTACTTTAGCCGCAGGCTACAATAATCAGCTGTAACAGATATCACAGGTGTCTGTAATGAATCTTTATTGTTAATCCTGGTTCTTATCACAATCCAATATTTTTAAAATCTAATTGTCACAGAGTCCAATTAAATTTTGTCTGGGGTTACAATTATAAAATATACAGTTCCGACTTACATACAAATTCAACTTAAGAACAAACCTCCAAATCTCGAACATAACGTGGGGACAGCCTGTAATTCCATTGTGTTCGGTTTGTCATTACATCATGTTCCGTGTGGGGTGTTACAATGGAGAGAGGACATTCTGCACATCCGATAACCCTGAAAACTTCAGGTTAAAAATTGTTGCATGGGGACAACCTCTGTGGGGCCCATTTACTTACCTGGTCCCTGCGTGATCCCCGCTGTGCGTTGTCTGTTGGAATGCACATCTGCCACGATTCGCGTAGATTGTGCGCCCGATTTCCTGCATGTGTCACCACTCCGCCGAAGTTCACCATCTTCTTCTCGGTGTATGTAAGTGCATTGCTAGCCGCACAATTTTCGATCCCACGCGTTGTCCGAATCCGTTGGATCGTCCGACACCCCCTTGATTCGAGTCCACGAATCGTATACTCCACCTCACACACACCCACCTCCTTTCTCTGCAGGATCGTGCACCACTTTCCTGTGCACACACACATTATCCACGCATGTGCACTCTTTGCTGTGGAACTCAGAGGGAGATAAGGCCACATTGTAATAGATTGTATGAGGTCATTTAGTTATATAATGGAATGCTTCTATATGGGATAAAATGAAGTTTATGGGGCACATTTACTTACCTGTCCGAGGAGTTCACCGGAAGTGCATTCTTCTGACGATAATGCACTGTGCCGTGCTTCACTAAGATTGTGCGGCTGATATCCTGCATGTGTCGCTTCCCCGCTCAGGTCCGCCGGAGTTCACCATCTTCCTCCCGGTGCATGTAAGTGCTTGGCTTGTGACACAAATTGATTTGTTAAATCCTGCGCATATTCCGAATCTGTCGCATCATCTGATGGCCGCCCCCGATTTGTATCGTGTGAAAGCCGGCGCAATTGCGACACAAAATGACCGTGTGCGAGGCAATCCCCGAAAACGTCGGAAAACCTGACGGAAATGCGGCCGCGGGACCTTAGTAAATAAGCCTCTATATAATATAGAAGTGCTGCCCCCTGCTGCCCGCCCTGCACAATCACCAGCATCCTGTATTGTATCCAGGGTTCAGGTTGCTGAAAAAGTGCAATGGACAGGGAGGAAGAAACCGCTCTGCCTGCTCAGGACACACAAGTGGACATTTACTGTCTGTGTCTATATTTATTACAGGTTTAAGGTGTGATGTTTGGACCCTCCCAGACCGGGGGTGCCCCTTCTCCCCCACCCATCTTCAGGTACAGCGTCAGAGGACACAGAGATTTCCCTTTCTCGGCCTTCTCTTCTCGCAGCGTCGCTGGCTGCGCCCATAAATTACATCTGGTGACAAAAGAGGAAGCGAACGGTGGAGAAATGAGGCCCAAAGGCAAAATAATGACATATAGAGGCTGGGGGGGAGCGGAGGGGCCATCAATCAGCCCCAATTATTCGGCAGTTAATCAGCGCTGCCCTCTCTTTATTGAAGGGTTACGTGGTAATTACGCTGGCAGCGTCCTCTTCATTCATCACGCCGACAACACATGCCGCTGTTTTCTGCAATCAGAGACGTCACCTTTGTGTCTGTGACCCGGCGCTTCCAGAAGATTCTGCGGGAGGCGGGAACTTCACTGCCAAGGGCGCAGATTTATGCGGAGGCGCGATCCAGGCCTTGTGTACCAATACAATGTAGACCCTGAAACACGCCGTGTTGTTACAATGTATCCAAACGGACAGATCACCTGACACACGGGGCCGTGGATCCCATGGGAAAGGGTTAATCACGGTGCGTACATTGTCTTACATCCATCCATATGTATGAGGCCCTTCCAGGGAGAAGCTGGTTATTATGCTCCCTGACTGCACGGAATGGGTTAATGTCCTGGGATTATATCCTGAACGGATCATCACATCAACACAGACGTGGAACAGGGAATGAGATTCGATGATGAGGAAGGAGCAAATGTGCCCAAAAATGGACGTGTCCTCAAAGTTCACAAAATAACTTAGAAAGGAGAATTCAGTTACTAGAGATGGTAATCCAGTGTGAACGAGGGGCAACACAACGACTTCAGTCATATGACTGTGGGACCCATAGGCAACCAAGGGATTGTGGTCACATGACTGTGGTCAAATAGTCACATGATCTATAGGCAACCGTGGGATTGTGGTCACATGACTGCAGGATCTATAGGCGACCTGGGGATTGTGGTCACATGACTGCAGGATCTATAGGCGACCTGGGAATTGTGTTCACATGACTGCAGTATCTATAGGCAACCAAGGGATTCTGGTCACATGACTGCAAGATATATAGGCAACCAAGGGATTCTGGTCACATGACTGCAGGATCTATAGGCAACCAAGGGATTCTGGTCACTTGACTGCAGGATCTATAGGCAACCTGGGGATAGTGGTCACATGACTGCAGGATCTATAGGCAACCTGGGGATAGTGGTCACATGACTGCAGGATCTATAGGCAACCTGGGGATAGTGGTCACATGACTGCAGGATCTATAGGCGACCTGGGAATTGTGTTCACATGACTGCAAGATCTATAGGCAACCAAGGGATTCTGGTCACATGACTGCAGGATCTATAGGCAACCTGGGGATAGTGGTCACATGACTGCAGGATCTACAGGCGACCTGGGGATAGTGGTCACATGACTGCAGGATCTATAGGCAACCTGGGGATAGTGGTCACATGACTGCAGGATCTACAGGCGACCTGGGGATAGTGGTCACATGACTGCAGGATCTATAGGCGACCTGGGGATTGTGGTCACATGACTTCAGGATCTATAGGTGACCTAGGAATTGTGCTATATAAAAATGTAAATATGATAAGAATATATAATTATATACCACAGTCGCTATGGTTCTTATATGCAACATATCATCCAATAATCCAATAATAATTTTCTATTATTCTGCCACCCAGTCATATATAGGATAATGCAAGACATTACATTATTATACACTGTACCCTTATACATTATCACATAGCTCTGTACAGTCCTGACATATGTATAACATATCATCATCATCATACATTGTATTAGAATGCAGTTAGAATGATACATTTTATTACATTGCACATTATCAGTTATATTTAGCACGCGGATCATTATATATATTATACTTCCTAGTCTCGCAGTCATCATGGTGTCACCGGATCTGGTAGCAGCGGACAGCGCCGCAGTCATTCACCGGGCACAAGCCCCGCCCACATCTAGTTTCTTGCATCGCAGTGGATGTGACATTATAACGTATGGCCCTTCCACTATCCCGTAATACTCTGCTATTATCCATAATTATTACACTTCCAAACAGCGGCTCCACCAACTGAAGACGCAACATAATGGTAGCTTCCCTGCAATGAGGATGTGCTGCAGCAGCTGGAGCCTCTTATGTAATGTACTGGACATAGTGGTCGTCCTTACCCATTCCCATCTACAGAGGTCCAGAAGCAGAAATTCTCCATAACTTGGCCTCGTCCTGCCTCACAGGTCTCTCCACCGTCCCGAATGCCATATACAGGCAGTCCCCTACTTAAGGGAACCCGACTTACAGACAACCCCTAGTTAAAGACGGACCCCTCTGCCCACTGTGACCTCTGGTGAAGTCTCTGGATGTTACTATAGTCCCAGACTGCAATGATCAGCTGTAAGGCATCTGTTATGAAGCTTTATTGATCATCCTTGGTCCCATTATTATTATTATTATTCATGACGGCACATGAGTGACAGAGAGTTATGTGTGCGCCAGCTGTGCGATGAATCGTTCACTTTATCTTTTCTCGCTACACTACTCCGCGAGCATCTTCTGCACTTCCAGGAGCCGCCGCCATCTCCTCGTGTCCTGAGCGGAGACTGATTGACAGCTCCTGATGACCGGGGAGGGGTTGGGGCGCTCAGTGAGATTATTATGACCAAGGTTAAATGCAGCAAAGCGGTCTGAGGGCGCGAGCCTGTCACATGCTGAAGCCTCAGCAGGAGTCACAGCTCCAGGACGGTGAGCGCACGATTACTCCCATCCCACATCCAGCTCACCCGCCGCCACGGACTCATTGTTCTGCCGCTCGTTTATTCAGATTTTTGTTGTTAATGTCTCTTTAAGATGTAAAATTTACACATCGATGAATACGAGGAAATAATGGAGAGAAAGGGAGATGAAGAGTGAGGAATAGCGGCAAATAGACACAGGGAGCACGGGTGGATGCACCACAGAGCACAGGGGGACGGGAGTTAGTAATAAATCCTTCCCCTCAATACTGTTACATTGTAATGAAATCTACAAAATCCATAGATTCCGATAATCCAAGATTTTCAATACTGTTCTCCAAAATAATGTGCCAAGAATCTGATCCAACTGTATATCACTCAGATGTATCAGCCGGAAAATATAGGAAATAGTGAAGCGCTGACCTTTTCTCATATGTATAAAGCACTTGGGGCGAGATAGAAACTTCCTATTATCTCCAGCATCCTCTGTCCTTGTCTCTCCTCTATCTCTCAGCAGGATCATATAGGACAGTGATGGTGAACCTTTTGGAGACAGAGTGCCTAAGCTACAACCAAAACCCACTTATATGTTGCAAAGTGCCAACATGACAATTTAAGCATTAACTTACTGATCCCTGCTGTATCACAGGTTTTAATTGTATTGGTGTCCTGAGTTCACCAATACAATAGAAAGAAGATGGAGAAATTTGGATTGTAGCTTCCCGCCAGGGTCCCCTGAAGAGGAAGAATCAGGAGACCCAGTGCAGGAGCTCAAATGACAATACATCTCTATCCACACCTTTGGCTCCTCCTGTTCTCCTGGCAGACAAGGATGTTACTTTAAAATAGCGCGGAGCATGGCACATCCTGGGCTGTATTGGACCACTGGAGAAAGCCTTGAGTCCTAGCTGGCAAACTCTCTATTGGGATGAAGGCCTGGGTGCCCACAGAAAGAGCTCTGAGTGCCACCTCTGGCACCCGTGCCATAGGTTCGCCACCACTGATATAGGACATTATAGAAAGTGGAGAAGAAAGGGATAAGTGCACACCAATCGTTGGGTTCTATCTTAATCTAAAAACACAACGGGGCACATTTACTTGCCCGTCCGACGGAGTTCATCTGAAGTGCATTGTCCGTGTATAATGCACTGTGCGGCGATTCACTAAGATCCTGCGCCCAATATCCTGCATGTGTCACTTCCCCGCTCAGGTCCGACAGAGTTTACCTTCTTCTTCCCAATGCATGTAAGTGCATTGTTTGAGACACAATTTGAATATTAAATCGCGCGCTCAGTCCGAATCAGTCGATTCGCATGAAAGCAGCGCAGCTGCAGGAAAATCCGCTCACGTACGACACAATCCCCTTCTAAATAGCTGTCACAGCAGCACAAATCCCAAAAATTTTCAAAATCTGCGGACCCTTAGTAAATAAGCCCCAGCATGTTTCAGGGTCGAGGTTTTTAAATGAGAATTTTTTTCTATAAATGAATTGCAGGAAAAAAATTCCCACCAGAAAAAGGGGCCGTACGCCGACTGCAAAATGCATTGTTGTATTTCAATTTCCTTTACTCCCTCTTCATTTATATAAAGTTTGTTGAAAATTTTTAGATAATTTTTTACTTTTGACCCCCCTCAAGATTCCATTCATTGATATTGCTCCTTATTGCAATGCTGTCTGTGATAGATGGGGCATATGGCGCATACTGACCTTTCTCGTGCCCCTCTGGGATGTGTAATGTGACATTTTGCTCTCCCTTTGTTGTGATCACCTAGATGTCGGGGGGTCTGTAGTGTCTAAGGCGTTAAACAGCCAAGATCACAGCTGCTCTCCTTCTGAGGGCGATGCTTTTTATCCTTCAGAGCTGCGCTCCGGTGCACTATACATGCAGTACGTGGGGATGGGTGGCTTTACTGAATGGCTACGTTTTTGTTTGGTTTTTTTTGCAGGGTCCATAAGCCCTCAAGAAGATGGTAGGTCTTCCCACATACAAAGGAAGATTTTGGTGCACCATGGGTGGGCCCACACGGTCTAGTGCAGTGATGGCGAACCTATGACACGCGTGTCAGCACTGACACGCGTAGTCATTTTTGCTGACACGCGGCCGCCCAGCGCCTGCTGTCCCCCCCCTCCCTGTGTAATGTGTTGCCCCAGTGTAATGTGCTACCCCTATGTTAATGTCCCGCCCCTGTCCTTGTGTTTCTGTCCCTGTGCAATGTGCTCCCCCTGTGTTAATGTCCCGCCCCCGTCCCTGTGTTTCTGCCCCCTTCTTACCTGTCCGGCGCCGCGTTGGTCCGCCCACCTTCTGCAACTCCTCCAGGCTGCAATGCGCGCTGCCCGTCACGTGACTGAGGCGACCTGACGTCAGGTCACGTCAGTCACGTGACCCGAGGCGCGCGGTGCAACCTGGAGGAGCCGAGCCTCCTGCAGTAAAGCTACAGGGAAGAAGACATCACTGGGTAAGTATGTAAGTTTATTATTATATTATATTTAAAGGGAAGCCGCTAGGGGTATTGTAGTAGTAAAGGGAGGCCGCTAGGGGTATTGTAGTAGTAAAGGGAGGCCGCTAGGGG
Source organism: Engystomops pustulosus (assembly GCF_040894005.1). Taxonomy (NCBI): domain Eukaryota; kingdom Metazoa; phylum Chordata; class Amphibia; order Anura; family Leptodactylidae; genus Engystomops; species Engystomops pustulosus. The sequence continues at coordinate 17,492,137 of NC_092419.1, forward strand.
TATTGTAGTAGTAAAGGGAGGCCGCTAGGGGTATTGTAGTAGTAAAGGGAGGCCGCTAGGGGTATTGTAGTAGTAAAGGGAGGCCGCTAGGGGTATTGTAGTAGTAAAGGGAGGCCGCTAGGGATATTTTAGTAGTAAAGGGAGGCCGCTAGGGGTATTTTAGTAGTAAAGGGAGGGCGCTAGGGGTATTTTAGTAGTAAAGGGAGGCCGCTGCTGGACATGTTATTAATAAGGGGAGGCCGCTGCTGGACATGTTATTAATAAGGGGAGGCCGCTGCTGGACTTGTTATTAATAAGGGGAGGCCGCTGCTGGACTTGTTATTAATAAGGGGAGGCCGCTGCTGGACATGTTATTACAAAATTAGGTTTTTCCTAAAGGTGACACAGCACCCGAGTTATGCTCGTTTTTTTGGCGAATTTTGACACACCTAGCTCAAAAGGTTGCCCATCACTGGTCTAGTGCAACCGTGCTAGATAGGGTGAACCGGATCTCATAGTGAAACCAGTGACACACTGCACCACAAGGCCACGCTTGTGATGCAGTGGACCCAGTTGTGCACCAACCCTCATGGCTATATCCGTGGGGCGCTGGACTTCATGGCCACGCTGGTGGTGTAATGTCCCCTTTGCTGCACTGACCCTCATGGCTGCATGTGTGGTGCTCTGGACATCATGGTCACACCCGTGGTGCACCGGACCTGATGGCCATGTTTGTGGTGCACTGGTCCCCGTGGGCACACCTACGGTGCACTGGACCTCATAGCCACACCCAAGGTGTGCTGGACCGCATGGCCACACCCAAGGTGCGCTGGACCTCATGGCCATCACCATGGGGCGCTGGACCTCATGGCCACTGCCATGGGGCGCTGGACCTCATGGCCACACCCAAGGGGAGCTGGACCTCATGGCCACACCCATGGTGTGCTGGACCCTAGTGCCATCCCCGTGGTGCACTGAAATTCTTATTTGCATAAGATTAAGAATCAAGATTTCTCTGCATTGAGGGTGTGGGTTTCCACAGGAAGGTGTCTGATATGACACAGAACATACACTGGACATATATGCAGGTATAGGGAGCTGGGCGCCTGCCCAGGACAGGAAGGGTAAGGCTGATGCCCTGTTCTCCTACGCCCACAGGTCATTACCCCTTAGTCTGATGCCCCATGGATGTCCACATCATCCAGTCTGATCTAATGAGGCTGTAACACTGTAACGAGGGAGGATGTTGCATCGCTGTGAGATTCTGTGAATGGACAGGGAGCGGGGCGACTTTGAACTAATAAATGGCTCCTTTGAGCGGACGACGGCTGAGGAAGTTGCAGGAAGAGGAGTCTGAGGAGTTTGTGCTTACTCGGGGCTTTGGACACCGTTCCTCGCTGTGCGTACAGGTGGCCGCGGCACACTCGGTTCCTGCCAATTTCTAAAGTTACACTTTTGTCCAGTAAAACAAGCATCCTGATCCGGGTGAGCAGGCAGGGCACGCACCAGGGGCCCCTGAGCTCACAGATTAAATATCACTGATTCGGCAGGCCGGGCCTCGCCAGCTCAGGGCCTCAATCTCTTCCTGTCCTCTGAAGAGCAGGATAATAGGAGCGCTCCCCGGAGAGGCGGCAGGAACTTCTCCAGAGCCCGACACGTGTTCAGCAGATTTACCAGAATGTCCCGCAAAAAATTCAGACAAAATGAACTTGTGTCAAATCCAAAAGTTTCAGATTGTGATGTTAATGCAGAGTTTCTAATGGGGGGCATGAGTTTCATTGTCAGTCATCGGCTTAATATCAGTAAATATAGGAGTTTGTAGCATGCAGATGGTGGAGATCTGAAGATGAAGAGATTAGATCCCCCCCACCTTATGAACCTGCTGCTCCTGAGCCGTCACTACCCTCATTATTGTACGGCTTCAGCGCTGCTATACATTTGTTCTATCAATACTATGGAACAAAAAATGTGAAATATTTTAACAAACAATGATAGAAATAAAAAATAATAATAAATAATCAATAAACATAACAATATAAGTATCAATAACAATTAAAAGAGTAAGAATACTATAAAACTATAATAAAATAATAAAGGAATATTCAGAGATATTAATATACAAGACAAATAAAAAATTTCAGATTTTCATGATGCAAAAAAGATGCAACAATGTAACAAAAGAGACAAAGAGGGAGGAGCTGTGACAACTACTCATGTCATCAGTGCAGAGACAATGGGGCACATTTACTTACAGGGTCACAAGAGTTCACAGAAAGTGCGTTGTCCGTGTATAATGCCCTGTGCCGCGATTCACTAAGATCGTGCGCCCGATATCCTGCATGTGTCGCTTCCCCGCTCAGGTCTGACAGAGTTCACCATCTTTTTAGTGGTACATGTTAGGGCTTGGGACACAATTTAAAAGTTAAATCCTGCGGCCAATGGCACACCCCCAATTTGTGTCACATGGAAGCCAGCGCCACTGCGCCACAATCCCAGTGCACACACTGCATATATACCTGTGCAAGACGTTTTAGCCCCAAAAAAGTGAACGTAAGAACCTTAGTAAATGAGCCCCAATGAGCACATCCCAATATTGTAACCTGGCTACATCTCTGCTTGCTGTCAGAGAGTGGAAAGGTGTTACAGCTAGAGACCAAAAACCTAATACTTGTCTGCCTTCCTTATCCTCTAGATGTGATCCTTCCTTGTACCTTTGTGTCCCACCATTTTGAAAATCTCCGGTTTCTGTTACTCAGGGGGCGGGCCGTCGGACGATCCAATGGATTCGGACAACATCTCAAATTGTGTCACAAGACATGTACTCACATGCACCGGGAAGAAGGTGAACTCCGGCGGACCTCAGTAGGGAAGCGACACATGCAGGATTTCGGGCGCATGATATTGGTGAATCGCGCCGGACTTCATCTTCATCGAACCGTCTAGATCGGGGATCGCAAGAGGACCGGGTAAGTAAATGTGCCCCTATGAATGAAATGGTAATACTTCTCACAGATGGGGGTTTGTGACATTGCATCCAATCTATGGACTCCAGGATGATACAAGTTACATATGGCTAATAGATTGTAGCAAATTATAAGGACCGGAGAAATTTATGATGCTGCTTATCCTAAAAGGTCAACACTGATACACTGTGACAAACACTCAGTTGTGACACATAATAAATCAGAGCATAATTATACAGATAAATAATGGGCGCTTGTGGTTGCAAATATCTTGTTTAGCCCTAATCATTTTCTATGGGTGCGTGCAGTGTCTGGTGCCCCCTGCAGGGGTCGCTGCTGCTCCAGCTGGTGCAATGTGCCCTCCATGCTCCTGCTTCTCCTGCCAATGAGCACATAGAGGAAATATTGTGTTAAGGGAAGAGACTGTTCTGTGGTCCAAAACCGCTGGAAGATGCTGGATGTTATTGGATCCTCCGAGGTCATGCCCTGGGGTCACCACAGGGGGCGCTACTCCCCTCCGCCATAACAATCATATGGTGAATGAGATGATTGTAAAAGACACTGATAAAAATTAGAAAACACTTGAAGACTGGGCAGTTTCTAAGTAATTTGTTGTACAAGACGAATCTCAAAATCCCCCCTCCCCTCTCTCTCTCTCTCTCTCTCTCTCGGTTATTAAAATATATATAATGCATCATGATTTTAGCATAAACAGCCCCCCATATATTTCCCATTATGTAGGTAGCCAGCACACTGCAGTTCCCAGTATATAGGTAGCCAGTCCACTGCAGCCCTACCCCACAGTATATAGATAGTCCCCACACTGAACCCACCATGTATAGTTAGCCAGCACACTGGAGCCCCCCCCCCCCCCGTGTATAGGTAGCCCCAGCACACTACAGCCCCCCCAGTAATAAGGTATCCCTGGCACACTGCAGCCCCCCAGTATATAGGTAGCCCCAGCAAAGTGCAGCTCCCCCAGTATGTAGGTAGCCCCAGTAAATAGGGCAGTCCCCCCCAGTATGTAGGTAGCCCCAGCATAATGCAGATACCACTCCATTATATAGTTAGCCTCAGCATAATGCAGCCCCCCCAGTATATAGGTAACCAGCACACTGCAGCCTCTCTAGTATATAGGTAGCCCCAATACACTGCAGGCTCTCTAGTATATAGGTAGCCCCAGTACACTGCAATCACCCCTCCTTCAGCATATAGGTAGTCAGCACACTGCAGTCACCCCCTCCCCCTTCAGTATATAGGTGGCCCCAGCACACTGCAGTACTCCACGGTACTACCTACTGGCCCCCTCCGTGGCTCCTCTTCTACCTTCTGCAGTAGCATGACCCGCTTCATAGCATGTACACAGAGCTGGGTCGTGATACTGCAGAAGATAGAAGAGCCGCAGGGAGAGCCGGAAGGCGAGCACTTTTTTTTTCTTACTGAAGGCAGTTGTCAGCTGCAGACGCCCTGTGTTTCTTCCACCAGATTGTGCCTGGGGTCGTCGCCTGCTGCGTTTGGTGGAAGAAACGTGCCGGCCTGAAGGGTGCGTTCACACAGGACGTTTTCACTGCATTTACAAACACAATGCAAATGGCCACGTGTGCACCCTGACTTTCCAGTTTTCACTGACTTTGTATAAATGTTCTGCTGTTCCAAAGTGACTGAGTTCTCCGTCAGCACAACTAGAGAGGTGGTGGTCCACTCCAGCCACATCCAGCTTGTCTCCTAGTAGCCCTGGCTGTAGAGTGCTTAAAGCACTGGAGAAATCAAAGAACATTATTCTCAGTGTTCCCCGGTTTCTCCAGGTGAGAAAGAGCTCGATGTAGAAGGTGATTGATGGCATCATCTAAACCAGTGCCTGGCCGATAAGCAAACTGTAGGGCGTCAATGGATGAGCTCACTAGAGGGTGGAGATGTGCGAGAACCAACCTCTCGAAGTCTTTTATCAAATGGGATGTTAATGGCACCGGTCTGTAGCTGTTGAGGTCCAATGGATGAAGAGTCTTTGGAACTGGTACCACACAAGATGTTGTCCACCGTTGTCGTACCCTTCCTGACCTCAGGCTCGTATCGATTATATGTGCAATGATACCACCAACCCCAGGCCTTCAGTAGTCCGGCACGGTTACCATCTGGACCTGCAGCCTTGCCCGCTTTGAGCCTTTTCAGTTCTCTTCTCACCTAGGCACTTGTAGAGATCACACGCCTGATGACTGACAGCTGGAGATGCGGGCTAACAGCAGGGGGTCCGGTGGGGGAGGTCACATGGAGTGTCGAGACAGAATAGTGGTTTTTGGCGAAATGGACTCATGTTGTCTCAGTAGGGAGGCTTGTAAGGTGGGCACTTTTCATATATAAGGGGGTCAGTATTCATATATGGGATATTATATAACATGGGCAGTATACACTCACCGGCCACTTTATTAGGTACACCTGTCCAACTGCTCGTTAACACTTAATTTCTAATCAGCCAATCACATGGCGGCAACTCAGTGCATTTAGGCATGTAGACATGGTCAAGACAATCTCCTGCAGTTCAAGCCGAGCATCAGTATGGGGAAGAAAGGTGATTTGAGGCCTTTGAACGTGACATGGTTGTTGGTGCCAGAAGGGCTGGTCTGAGTATTTCAGAAACTGCTCATCTACTGGGATTTTCACGCACAACCATCTCTAGGGTTTACAGAGAATGGTCCGAAAAAGAAAAAACATCCAGTGAGCGGCAGTTCTGGGGGCGGAAATGCCTTGTTGATGCCAGAGGTCAGAGGAGAATGGGTAGACTGGTTCGAGCTGATAGAAAGGCAACAGTGACTCAAATCGCCACCCGTTACAACCAAGGTAGGCAGAAGAGCATCTCTGAACGCACAGTACGTCCAACTTTGAGGCAGATGGGCTACAGCAGCAGAAGACCACACCGGGTGCCACTCCTTTCAGCTAAGAACAGGAAACAGAGGCTTCAATTTGCACAAGCTCATCGAAATTGGACAGGAGAAGATTGGAAAAACATTGCCTGGTCTGATGAGTCCCGATTTCTGCTGCGACATTCGGATGGTAGGGTCAGAATTTGGCGTCAACAACATGAAAGCATGGATCCATCCTGCCTTGTATCAGCGGGTCAGGCTGGTGGTGGTGGTGTCATGGTGTGGGGAGTATTTTCTTGGCACTCTTTGGGCCCCTTGGTACAACGCCACAGCCTACCTGAGTATTGTTGCTGACCATGTCCATCCCTTTATGAGCACAATGTACCCTGTAACATCTGATGGCTACTTTCAGCAGGATAATGCGCCATGTCATAAAGCTGGAATCATCTCAGACTGGTTTCTTGAACATGACAATGAGTTCACTGGACACAAATGGCCTCCACAGTCACCAGATCTCAATCCAATAGAGCATCTTTGGGATGTGGTGGGACGGGAGATTCGCATCATGGATGTGCAGCCGACAAATCTGCGGCAACTGTGTGATGCCATCATGTCAATATGGACCAAAATCTCTGAGGAGCTTCCAGCACCTTGTTGTATCTATGCCACGAAGAATTGAGGCAGTTCTGAAGGCAAAAGGGGGTCCAACCCGTTACTAGCATGGTGTACCTAATAAAGTGGCCAGTGAGTGTATATGGGACATTAGTTGGAGCTGGAAGAAGTTGTCATGGTGGTCCGGGCTGGATGGTAGAGACAGGACAGGGGTCAGAGACATCAACTGTACGTTCTTCACATTTTTCCATTACTGTAATCACTGAAATAGTCTGTAATAATCTATAATTCCATATCTACGCTTCTGCTCAGAACCTGCCCTTCTCTAGACCTGCTCTCACAGCTGAGCGTTTGTTACAGTGTATCAGGCTGATGTGCAGTAAATATTGTATCCTCCATTATTAGCTGTATACCCCCACCTGTAGTTTGCCGCTATCATTGATAAGTCATTTATAACGCTCTCGATCCTGGCCTGGTGCTGGAATATTGCGCGGCAGAGAAGTGCAGGGCGTCCTTTATCTCTGTCCGTGAGAAAGTCCAGATTAATCACGATGCCGTAGATGGGGCGTGAGAGCGGCGTGATAAATGACCGCTATTTATTGGTTTTATATGGGCAATGCAGTGATAGCTTCCATCTGCATAGCGGAAGCTGCTGGACTGCTGCAGACAATGTAACAAAACCCCATCTGTGAGAAGTATTACACATCCAGTCTCTAGATGTCAATCAGAAAGTGTTCAGTCACTGACAGCAAGCGGAGATGTTCCATCATATGGTGTGAAGTCAAGCAGTGTATACAGGCACCATGTGGCGGCACACAGCCCCAGCTCTATAGTGGGGCACATGTACACAGCGCCCCCTGTGGCCACCCGCTGCTGAGGGTTCAGGCGTCAGATTGCACTGAACTTCTATTTTTAAACTTCTAGGAAGGTTCTTGTTTGGAGACATAACAGACGCCTGCGGCCGATCTGGGGTCAGGATGGACCACCCCTCTCCCCCGCACCCCTGGGGTCCCGGTCCAGCTCCTGGATGACAGGTATCAGAGGTATCAGAGTCCTGCCACCAGTCACATTATCACCATCCAGCTCATTACAATAATCAGATTTGCACAATATGCTAATTCATCTTCAGGGACACGCCTCATTTGCATAATTAACATAAATCCACCACACCATGAGAAGGGAATATAATACAGTCTATCCCCCTCCCCCGTCACCGTTATAACACGATGGATGCTATTTTTATAGCATATGACCCCACTAATTGGAGTTAATGACTACAAATGTCCGGAACATAGATCTCTACGTATCGGGCCAAACATGTAAGATCCCCCGTCAGGTTTAATTCATGAGGATATAAACATAAAACCTAACCCCATCCCCACTCCATGTCATCCTCCATTGCTCCCACATGTTGTGTATGAGCAGCTCTCTCCTCCTCTACCAGGAGGAAGTCCCAGCACCCAACACTCAGTCACAGATGACATCAAGAGGTTGTGCTGTCCTGGAGTCGGGGCAAGACATGAGCTTCCGGTCCCGAAATCTACCATCACAATCCATCCTGATAAACCAGGGACATTCCTCATAGATCCAGGCACCGCAACTGTGGTATCTTCTTATATTTGTTATTAATGATCGTCTTCCTTCTAAATTAAACTTTTAAATTCATGCAAATGAGCCAGAAGTCAGGCATTACCAGAGCCCCTCTGTGCTGTAGCTTCACAGGCTATGACACTGTCTACCCCTCCTTCCTCGGCCCTTTCCTCCTGCCTGATGTAATCTAACACAATGGGAGGGGGAAGTGCTCCTGCTATGGCTCTGGTAATTGGCTCCTGCTAACGCTCCCAAAGTTGAGCTCTGCGCATGCGCCGTGCCTCTGGGAGCGCTGCAATGGTTTATGGGGCAGCACTTGTTCCCTTGCAGCTTGGGGTCCTGGGTTTAGTCTGATTATTTGGTTACTTTGTATCTTGTCACTTCCCGTATTTATAAAAGACTATGATACAAACTATGATCCCCAGCGCGAGCAATCACTGGAATCATCACGGCGGGTTCACTCTATAATCAACGATCACACGCGAGTCACAAATCTCCGTCACAATAGGAGCCTTATTAGTATCCAAAGGTTAATTCAATCACAAAGTATCATCTTTATAGTTCCAGAGTAATAATGAGATGCGCGGCAGTGACCATGGCGACGGCAGACCCTGCGGGAAGATTACGTTGTATCGTGACCGGGGTCCAGGATCTGTTATTATTATCAAGTATACTGAGACAATGTCACGAAGCAGGCGCAGGCAGCAGAAGGGAAACAATTCATTTCTATTAGGAATTAGGATGCGACGGCTGCAGAATATCTGATTCGCTGAACTGCGATGCGTAAAAATCTATTATAAATATGGGTTTTAATGGTTTCAAATGTTTTTGCAACTTTTCAGAAATAAATGTAATTGTATACCATATTTTTCAGACCATAAGGCGCACCGGATTTTAAGGCGCACCATCAATAAACGCCTGCTAAAACATATAGGTTCATATATAAGGCGCACCGGATTATAAGGCGCACCTGATTATAAGGATGAATGACCAGCAGGTGGCAGACCTGTGGACAGTACAAGGCAGCTGTTGTCTGTAAGTATGGTTCATATATAAGGCGCAGTGGACTATAAGGCGCACCTTTGATTTCTGAGAAAATCAAAGGCTTTTTTGTGCGCCTTATAGTTCGGAAAATACGGTAGTTCCCGACTTCCATAGACAGCAGTGCAGCCTGTGGCTACTGTAGGTGTTTCTGCACTTATAGATATCCGAGGGGATGGGGCAAGGATAACCAAAAAAGTGGACTCCCATGTGCAAGAGCAGGGTCAGGACTCTCCGCCTAAGAGGTGAACGCCCCATGTCCCAAATGTGGTGGATACTGGGAGCAGGCGACGGGTAGAAGCTGCTGCGGTACAGGCGACCTCTTCCTTTGCCACTGCCCAGCAGAAAACTTCAGAAGAAGAAAGGAAGAAAAGGAGAAGAAATCAAAATAACCTTCTGCGCTCTTCACCCCGTACCATTTGTCCCAATATCCTAGAAAATTTAGAATTCATTCACTGTGCCCCTAACACCTTAAAATACACATGGGGGCACATTTACTTACCTGGTCCCTGCGCGATCCCTGAGGTGCGTTGTACGACGAGGATGAAGTCCGGCGCGATTCACCAAGATCGTGCGCCTGGTATCCTGCATGTGTCGCTTCCCCGCTCAGGTCCGCAGGAGTTCACCTTCTTCTTCCTGGTGCATGTGAGTGCATTGTCTTGCAACTCAATTTGAATTGTTAAATGCCGCGCGTTGTCCGAATCCGTCGGATCATTCGTTGGCCTGCCCCCCAATTTGCGACACAAAAGATCACGTGCGACACAATCCCCGAAAAAGTCGTGAAACCCGACGAAAATGCGGCCGGGGGACCCTTATTATATAAGCCCCATGATGTACTAATATGGGAACGTGACATCATCAGCGGGGCTGTGGAGTCTGAGACAAATTTGGTGAAGTCGGAGTCGTGATAAAAATGGGCCAACTCCGACTCCCCAAACCTATAATAATCTATAAAAAAAATGAACATTTCCTTTAAATTTCTGTTCTATTCCTGTTCTAAGCATGTATTAGTCCAAGGGCCTCATTGTCAAACTGCTCAATTATATCGGTAACCAGCACCTTAGATGCACCAGCAACCACAGTACACCGCAAAATGTCCCCCCAGAAATTATAGATACCACTGTGTAAACAGTTATTAGCATCAGAATAGGGCGATACAAAGAATTGTTTAAAATTTTTAAAAAATTTATTAAAACTTTATAGCACCCATGTAAATGTGGTTTCTCTGTGATTGCCCCGACCCAGAGAATATTGTAGAGGTGTCACGTGGAGCTGTAACTACAGAGCCCACAAGAAACTGGAGCAAATGTAGTTTTTCTTCAAATTTTCCACATTTGGAATTTTATCCCCACTTCCAGGCTGTGTACTGGGTATGAATTATTACAATTTCTTACATAGAAAACAAACCCTCATCTCTGTACACAGAAAAATGGAAACACTGAAACAAAAAAAGGGCATAGACGAGAAGGGGTTAAGGGCCGGAATGAAGCCTGTGACATGGGTTACGTAATGCTGCAGTCACACGTGGCACTTAATGCTGCAGTCACACGTGGCATTTACATTGGGGCACATTTACTTACCCGGTCCAGCGAGTTCCCCGAAAGTCCATTGTCCGACGATCATGCACTGTGCCGTGATCACTAAGATCGTGCGCCCGATATCCTGCATGTGTCGCTTCTCTACACAGGGACCTGGAGTTCACCTTCTTCTTCCTGCTGCATGTAAGTGCTTGATCTTGCGACACAATTTGAAAGTTAAATCCTGCGCTCAGTCCGAATTTCTGACGACCCGCACCCCGATTTCTGTCGCATGAAAGCCGGCACAGCTGCGCTAAAATCCGATCGCATCTGACACAACCCCCAGTTAAATACCTGTCATAGCGGCGCAAATCCCCGAAAACCTCTGAAAATCCAACTAAAGTGCAGCCGCGGACCCTTAGTAAATAAGCCCCATTGTGTTTTGAAACGCAATACAACATCTGAGGAGGAGATTTGCTTAGTTACAATTGTAACAAACCATCAGCTGAGCAGAGGACTATGCATGTACTGGTTTGCTACAGTGTATCAGTGTGGATGCCAATGCTGGAGCCCTTATCTGGGAGCTGGACCATTCACTGGTTTGATATAATGTTTCAATTTGTAGTCCGAGCTTTTTAGCATAAAAGAACACTGTAACAAACCTTCAGCTGAGAGCAGGACTAGCTGTGTACAGGGTTACTTTTACCGGCCCCTTACATGGGACTGCCGCACCGCAGAGGTCACGTTCTGGAAAATAAAATACAAAATATGGAAGAAGAAACGTATTCGCCATCACACAACAGTTGAGAAGCGGCTGCCGAACCTCACATCACCGCACCCGGGGCTGATGGGTGCTGACACCCTAATCACATGACCCCAGGTACGCCAGATGTTGTGGTGACACCGCCAGGAACGTGAGAAGACCTATCACCCCGAGCCACGAAGAATCTCACACGTCTGCAGTGGGAACGTCAGAGGGTGAAGGTTACTGACAGGTCTGATGGTTACCAGGAGCGAGGAGACCATCATCTGCTTCACATCTGAGCGGCCCCCGATAAGACAGGAGATATTACATTAATATATTTATATTATCATTGCTCATGTTCACAGTCTGGGGGTCCGCTCTCCCCCCGCACAACTAGAGATAGCCCCTCACCATCCCAGATCACCTACCATGTTACCATTAGTCCCTTACTGTTCTAGACTATGATGAGCCCCTATAGACCACCAGAGGTGTTACTATTTATCCCTTCACTGCCTGAGACCCCAAGGGTGTTCCAAAATCTCCGGGGATGTTTTTAACTACTTCAATACCCAAGACCACTAAGGCTGTTACCCTAGACCGCCAGCCAATCAATGAGGGTCCTACTGCTGAACCTCCATTGCTCAAGAGAACGTCAGTTCTCCGGAGATCTTGTTCTTTTTGATAAATGGAGCGTTAGGTGACAGGTTCCCTTTAAGTCCTCACTGCCCTAAACCAGCAGGAAGATGATTTATTATACGATGATGCTCAGTGGGTCGGCGTATGATAAAGCCCTGCCCCTGGATGCAGCACGAAGCTAAGGCTGCGGTCACACGTGGCGTTGGAACCTGTTTTTAAGCAGTCCGTCAAAAAACCTGTTTTTGAGCGGTTTTAATTAAGATAATTGGGAAAACTGGTCAAAAATGGATGCAGTGTTTTAACGGACTGCTTGAAAACGGGCCAAAAATTGGTTAAAAACGCCACGTGTGACCGCAGCCACAGAACTCGCAATAAGCTGGCAGACAAAACTACACCAGGTACGACCTGGTTTAGTTTTGAGTAAACACCTGCAAACATTCAGCGGTGAATGTTCACAGGTTTTTAGAGTGCGCAGGTATGGGACAGGAACACCCTGTGCCAGCCCACTCCGCCGGCGGCTGCGCCCCTCCATGCCCCCATGGCGTGGTGGTGGCGTTTTCACGATAATTTTAGAGCTTCTTTCCAGAAAACTGGTGTAACGGCACTGATAAAAAGTTTTATTTTTATTGGTGTCATCACCATAGTCATCCCCCTGCAGTACAGATTGTGGGGTCTGGAGCGGCGGATAATTCTTACTCAGGGTCAGATTAATTCTCCAGAGTTTATAAAGATCAAGTAACAATAATTAAATAAAAGACAGGCAGTAATTAACGAGTCGTCATCTCCATTCCCGGAACACTCAATGCGGAAAGTGAGAAAGTCCTACAGAGGCTGGAAGAACGCCATGAAAATAAGACATGACTGCTGCTGTATCATCAATCTCTAGTGATGGATAGGCTGTATTCTCAGTGATGGCACGGCTGCTCTCTAGTGATTGATAGGCTGTATTCTCAGTGATGGCACCGCTGCTCTCTAGTGATGGATAGGCTGTATTCTCAGTGATGTCACGGCTGCTCTCTAGTGAGGGATAGGCTGTATTCTCAGTGATGGCACCGCTGCTCTCTAGTGATGGATAGGCTGTATTCTCAGTGATGTCACTGCTGCTCTTTAGTGATGGATGGGCTGTATTCTCAGTGATGGCACCGCTGCTCTCTAGTGATGGATAGGCTGTATTCTCAGTGATGGCACCGCTGCTCTCTAGTGATGGATAGGCTGTATTCTCAGTGATGACACCGCTGCTCTCTAGTGATGGATAGGCTGTATTCTCAGTGATGGCGCGGCTGCTCTCCAGTGATGGATAGGCTGTATTCTCAGTGATGGCACCGCTGCTCTCTAGTGATGGATAGGCTGTATTCTCAGTGATGACACCGCTGCTCTCTAGTGATGGATAGGCTGTATTCTCAGTGATGGCACCGCTGCTCTCTAGTGATGGATAGGCTGTATTCTCAGTGATGACACCGCTGCTCTCTAGTGATGGATAGGCTGTATTCTCAGTGATGGCGCGGCTGCTCTCCAGTGATGGATAGGCTGTATTCTCAGTGATGGCACCGCTGCTCTCTAGTGATGGATAGGCTGTATTCTCAGTGATGGCACCGCTGTTCTCTAGTGAGGGATAGGCTGTATTCTCACTGATGGCACCGCTGCTCTCTAGTGATGGATAGGCTGTATTCTCAGTGATGGCACCGCTGCTCTCTAGTGATGGATAGGCTGTATTCTCACTGATGGCACCGCTGCTCTCTAGTGATGGATAGGCTGTATTCTCAGTGATGCCACCGCTGCTCTCTAGTGACTGGCCGGTCTGCTCCGTGCTATCCCGGCTCATCGCTCATGTTGTGTCGCTGCCGTCCTGCAGTCTGTGTTTAATAACGCTGCATACCTTCCTGCAGAATGATGCATTGTAGCGAGTCTCGGTTGTCACCTCTGCCCCGATGACTCCGCACATGTAATATTTCACCGTCCTATTTCGCCCCCGACGTTGCTCAGAAGCAGATGTTGTGACAGGTAGAGAGCGTGGAATTCATTGTGAGAAGAATCAATAGCACCTGTCAGCCGTCACCCTGCGGAGAGCAGGTTACCGCTAAATCACTTCCACGTGTTCCCCAATGTAACCCCGACCACATGAAATAGCGCAGAGCTCCATAGCCCATGGCTAAAGTCACGCAGGGTGAACCCTGACCTCTGAGTGCACATCACGGGGTCAGGGAACGTCACTGCCAGTAATACACCCTGGTAGATAGTCAGGGCTCACTTCAGATGGAAATAAACACTACGACTACTGTACAGGGAAGATTCCTACAATAATATTCTGATAATATGGAGATTATTATGGATAATTAAGGTATAACTGGGGGTCAGCTGCACCCACAGTGTTATGGTCCTGCGGTATAACCGAGGGTCAGCTGCACCCACAGTGTTATGGTCCTACGGTATAACTGAGGGTCAGCTGCACCCACAGTGTTATGGACCTGCGGTATAACTGAGGGTCAGCTGCACCCAGTATAATATGGACCTGCGGTATAACGGAGGGTCAGCTGCTCCCAGTATAATATGGACCTGCGGTATAACTGATGGTCAGCTGCTCCCAGTATAATATGGTCCTGCGGTATAACTGAGTGTCAGCTGCACCCAGTATAATATGGACCTGCGGTATAACTGATGGTCAGCTGCTCCCAGTATAATATGGACCTGCGGTATAACTGAGGGTCATCTGCACCCACAGTGTTATGGTCCTGCGGTATAACTGAGTGTCAGCTGCACCCAGTATAATATGGACCTGCGGTATAACTGAGGGTCAGCTGCACCCACAGTGTTATGGTCCTGCGGTATAACTGAGTGTCAGCTGCACCCAGTATAATATGGACCTGCGGTATAACTGAGGGTCAGCTGCTCCCAGTATAATATGGACCTGCGGTATAACTGAGGGTCATCTGCACCCACAGTGTTATGGTCCTGCGGTATAACTGAGTGTCAGCTGCACCCACAGTGTTGTGGACCTGCGGTATAACTGAGTGTCATCTGCACCCACAGTGTTATGGACCTGCGGTATAACTGAGGGTCAGCTGCACCACACAGTTTAATGGACCTGCAGTATAACCGAGGGTCAGCTGCACCCACAGTATTAAGGACCTTTGGGTATAAATTGTGTTTACAGCTGAATTGTGAGCAAAAATCTGAATGCAATTATAAGTATAACATAACGTAAGAGCAGAATTAAGAGTGGATGTAACTCCAGCAGTACAGACAATGTGACCTATCAGCCGGGATGCAGCACTGGGAGTTTGGGGCGTCTCTGGATGTGACTGGAGTATAAACCATGATGTAAGTGCAGGATTCAGAGCAGCTCTTCGTATAAATCCTGTATAAAGTTGTAATAACAGACCTCAGATTAGGCGGTAAAGTCGCAGCCGCCGTACAGTAGAATAGGAGATGGCGCTCAGCATAATTGTGTCTGCGTTCTCTTCCCGCTCAGCGCCGTTTCATTGTGTCAGCGAGACGCATTAAATGTGATTTACAGATAATATACGTTATTCACAACCTCTAATCACAAGTGTAATCAAGATGCGGGCGAGCCGGGCGACACAGTCACATTCTGCCACTTCCACATTGTCAATAATATTTACACAGCGGGGAGATTGTATCAGGCGGCGGCGGAGCAGCCAGAAATACGTGCGGCTGCGGGGTGTGCGGAGGATTAGGAGCTGTGCACACTACATAATCCACTGTGCAATGCTGCACGTCCTGCCGCAGGGAGGGGGCAGGGGACATGCGACTGCAATAGATCCGACCCCCAACCATACACATGTCAAAGACCAAATGTACCTTCAGGAGACCCATCACTAATGTACAGGTCACATAAAGGATGACTCTACAAGAACAGCAGATACTGGCCCACATTTATCAGAACCACTGCCCAGGAAGTGGCACCATAATAAATGTGGCGCACGGTCTGACAAAGCAGTAACAGCCCCTTCAGGTGCACCTTTTGTCTGTCTTGTCGGACTAGTGAGTGCAGCTCTGTAGTGCAATACGCGTGGTGTCAGGGCACATCCAGTCACGATGGCCGTCAGTAGTAGTTATGGCTCCGCATCTGTTTCCCGTGTATAAGGCCGGGATTACACAGAAGCTGCGGTCGGATATTACAGGCTTCGCCCTCGTTATATTCTTCTCATATCTTGGGTTCCTTGGATCTGGTTGTATAACGGCATCTGGTTCACTCATAAAAGAATTCATCAAATTTCCTGTTCCCGTGGACCCTCCGGACAGAGACCCTGATATTGTCCAAATCCAGGCTCACGCCTCAAATGTTGCAAAATCATGAAAATAACATTTATACGGAAGTGGACCATGAATCAGCCCCTCAACATGAGATGAGGATAATGGTGGTTCTTCAATATCTGCAGATTTCTGGGGGTAGGTTCTCCTTCCTCTGTGCTGCTCTTCAATCATTGGGTTCTCCATCAACGCGTTGCCTGACAGAAATCAGCTGCCTGACAACTTTATATAAAGACTGTGGTTGTATCAATAGCAACATGACTGTCACACTGTGTAATAGGTGTCAGTGCTGATAACAGAGAACAAAAGTAACTAGAAACAACCAAAACAACCTTCCTTCAACAACAGCTGAGGTCCCACACAAAATAATCAGCAGTCCTAAATAAAATACTGCAATATCCCGACCTCCATTATTGTCTTCCAGCCACAAAGAAATAGATTTAGACAACAAACAAGCATATGACCAGGTCTAGATAAAGCCATCAATGGCTCCCAGCCATTACAAGGTGGAGTCAAAGAGAGTAAAAGGTGACCAGTTCAAGAAGAGGTTCTGCAAACCCCAATCTTCACCAATGAGAGGGTTAGGTCCCACTTAGACACAAGAACTGGACCTAGATGAGACTCTGTAGGCAAGGACCTATATGAAGCTTTCCAGACCCCAAACATCTTCTGCCTTAAGGGTATCAGGTTCTTGAAAAAGAGGATGACTAGAATGAGATGAGGTTCTGAAGAATCTAGACATTTACAAATGTATTCCAACCATCGAGAGACAAGGTCCCAGATACAGAGGATGATCAGTCCTAGATGTGGTTCCGTAGATCTCAGGTCTCAATCAGCCATGAGAAGAGGAGATCCTACATAAAGAAAATGGTCTGTGTGAGATAAGGCTCTGCAGACCCCAGACCCTCACCAGCGGTCGCATTTCCGTCGGGTTTTCCGAGGTCTTCGTGGATTGCGTCGCACGCGATCGTTTTGTGTCGGCTTCCACGCAACACAAATAGGGGGACGGGCCGCCGGACGATCCAACAAATTGGGACAACGCGCAGAATTTAACATTTAAAATTGTGTCGCAAGACAATGCACTCACATACACCGGGAAGAAGAAGGTAAACTGTGGCGGACCTGATCGGGGAAACGACACAAGAAGAAAATCGGGAGCACGCTCGGAGTGAATCGCGGCAGACTTCATCCTCGTCTGACATTCCGGATCGGGGATCCCGCAGGGACCGGGTAAGTAAATGTGCCGCAATGACCACTCCTGCATAAAGCTTTGCAGATCTCAAACCCAGCCATGAGTAAGTGAGGTCATACATAGAGGTAGTGACCAGTCCTTGATGAGGTTCTGAAGACCCAAGACCTCTGCAGCTTCTTCTAGCCATGAGTGGATGAGTAAAGGATAATCGGTCCTAGAGAGGCCAGAACCCAGACATCCAATCATGATGAGATGAGGTCCCAGAGCTCTTCAAGTCCTCCATCCATTCACTGTGCGCAGACTCTGATGAAGCTTATGGGAGCCATGAAGGAGAAGGTACACACGGGATGTGGACATTTTGCAACATAGCTAAAAAATAAATGGCGCCACAGGCGAGGCTAGAAGTTTTACTGGATCCATTAAAAAAGCATTAAAGGCGCAGCTGTTGTACGTGTCTTTAAGCTGATAAATGAAGTGTCTCATAAATTGTGCGATTTGTCAGCTAATAACGCCATCGTATCTGCGCTAACATATGCCTTGCTAGTTCATGAAGCATTATTGGAAGTGCCAGGAGGAGATAATGCGCCTTTTACAGTGTTATGTCTTAAGTGGGACGGATCATTGGCTGCGGAGAAGCGTCTTAATAAATCTCCCAGGCTTTGTTAATTGCACTCAATGAAGTGTCACTGTTAAAACACAAGATGTGATCGAGACGACGAACATAATGGCTCCGCTCTTACAATTAACAGATCACTAGGCAAATCGACCAAAAACACCATCATTTGTTGCAGCCTTATTAACTTACCGGGAACTCGGTTTTGTTTTGTTTTTTTTCTCAAGGTCATAATTGGAGAATGTCCCAGAAATATCCCATAGAGCCGCCATCAAGGTGCGGGGCCAAGGTCATAGCCAAATCAGGAACAGAGGAGCAAAGAGTAACCAGAGGAGAACAGAACATCCATCAGCAGAAGATACTCCAGAGGAACCGCAGTCCTGGAGGCTTCTACCACATTCTAGATCACCATTGTCACAGAAGGTTTCCCACACTTGGTCTGCTGGAAAGGCTTTTCAAGGGGTCTCTGGGGATTTTTGCCAGTGAGGATGAGGGGGTGACACAAGAGCTTACAGTCTATGAGGATGAGGGAGGACACAAGAGCTTACAGTCTATGAGGATGAGGAGGTGACACAAGAGCTTACAGTCTATGAGGATGAGGGGGTGACACAAGAGCTTACAGTCTATAAGGATGAGGGGTGACACAAGAGCTTACAGTCTATGAGGATGAGGGGGTGACACAAGAGCTTACAGTCTATAAGGATGAGGGGGTGACACAAGAGCTTACAGTCTATGAGGATGAGGGGGTGACACAAGAGCTTACAGTCTATGAGGATGAGGGGGGACACAGGAGCTTACAGTCTATGAGGATGAGGGGGTGACACAAGAGCTTACAGTCTATGAGGATGAGGGGGGACACAAGAGCTTACAGTCTATGAGGATGAGGAAGTGACACAAGAGCTTACAGTCTATGAGGATGAGGGGGTGACACAAGAGCTTACAGTCTATGAGGATGAGGGGGTGAGACAAGAGCTTACAGTCAATGAGGATGAGGAGGTGACACAAGAGCTTACAGTCTAGGAGGATGAAAGGGGCACAAGAGCTTACAGTCTAGGAGGATGAAAGGGGCACAAGAGCTTACAGTCTATGAGGATGAGGGGGTGACACAGGAGCTTACAGTCTATGAGGATGAGGGGGTGACACAAGAGCTTACAGTCTATGAGGATGAGGGGGTGACACAAGAGCTTACAGTCTATGAGGATGAGGGGGTGACACAAGAGCTTACAGTCTATGAGGATGAGGGGGACACAAGAGCTTACAGTCTGAGGATGAGGGGGTGACACAAGAGCTTACAGTCTATGAGGATGAAAGGGTGACACAAGAGCTTACAGTCTATGAGGATGAGGAGTGACACAAGAGCTTACAGTCTATGAGGATGAGGGGTGACACAAGAGCTTACAGTCTATGAGGATGAGGGGTGACACAAGAGCTTACAGTCTATGAGGATGAGGGGGTGACACAAGAGCTTACAGTCTATGAGGGTGGGGGGGTGACACAAGAGCTTACAGTCTATGAGGATGAGGGGTGACACAAGAGCTTATAGTCTATGAGGATGAGGGGGTGACACAAGAGCTTACAGTCTATGAGGATGAGGGGGTGACACAAGAGCTTACAATCTATGAGGATGAGGGGGTGACACAAGAGCTTACAGTCTATGAGGATGAGGGGGAGACACAGGAGCTTACAGTCTATGAGGATGAGGGGGAGACACAAGAGCTTACAGTCTATGAGTTTTTGATTATAATGTGTCCTGACAATAAATCGGGAACAATAAATGGTTATCCAACAATCTGTTCATTATCACAAGATATTTTATTTATCTGCATTACATTTATGGAAGTTTTTGTTTACCATTCTTTATATCACTATAGAACTACGCACCTTCCATGTTTAGGAATTGTCTACCATGTTAATCCCCTATGTGGGATACTTCCTATTTTGTATCTGTCTATATTCATCATAAATCATTGTCATCTGTTAAAGTTATAAATATTTACAAACAAAATTTTTTATTTTTTTTAAAGTGTTTTGTAGACTCAAAATATCAGAATCGAAACCAACATCAGTTTGCTGTGGGTCTAAACCCGGTACCCCACAGATCAGCTGCTCTAAGCAGCTGGTATACAGAATGGGGCAGGAGGCAGACAGCGCCGTTTTCTTTGCAGTGGTCACACCTGGTTACTGCATCCATTTAACTGGGAGCCAAGATGCAGTTACTCAGATCAGCCACTAGCAAGAAAGTGGCGCTGTCCGATTCCTGCTCCACGTCAGCTTCTGAGAACGCCTGATCTGTGGGGGTGCTGTACATCACTGCCCCAACAATAAGATATATTCATGTCCTGTTCTGTTGATATATGTTATCTTAAAGGAAATCTACCATCAAGTATAAAATAAATGGACAGTGCTTCCATTGTATCCTTCCTTCAAAAATCAACTTAATTTAAAATTAAGCTAATGAGCCAGAAGTGTCCCTCCATGCTGAAACTTCACAAACTGTTACAATGTCCCCTTCCTCTCTCAGCACCTCCCCCCTCCCTCTGCCTGATGTAGCCTCAGAGCTGGAGGGGGGTGGGGGTGGAGGAAGTGCACCGTTACAAAGTAACACCCCCCAGAGCCATTCGGGCTCATTAGAATAATTATAAAAGTTGATTTCAGAAGGAAGAAGACCACGGATAACACATATAAGAAGATTACTACAATAATTTCCTTTAACCCTCGACATTTTAAGATATAGATTTCATGGACAATTTTTTTTGGGGGTGGGGAATCTTCCAGTGTCTGGCGTCTTCTTAGGATTGTGACCTCGGACGCACATGTTGTATCTGGCTGCGGGTAAATTTTCTGACCTTTGTTTCGTTATGGTAAAGACAGCGCTTATTTTGGAAAGGTAAAAACCCGGAGGAGTGTGGGATGGGGCTGGGGGGGCTCAGCAGGGGCCTCCTATATATAGAGCGCTCATTTCCCCTTTGAAGCCGGCTGGGATTGGCTTACTCCTCAGCTTTGATATGTAAATGGGCAGATTGCTTTCCTGCAGGGGACATGGGAACTCATCCAAAAAACACAAAGTCTGTGCCCTGGATGGCGAGAGCGACTACCCTGCCTCCAGCCGGCCCCAGATCGCTGTCACCAGCCGCAGCTCACAATTTCAGCCCATTTTTTAACAAAATGTCTTTATTAATCCTCCCCTATATGTGTTTTCCCTCTTAGTCATCCTGTGTTCTGTCCGGTTCTCCCTGTGATCCGCGGCCTTGACCGGACCTCGGCACCCGGCGTCGGCTTTCACCAAAACATTGGGGTAAGGGATCACGAATAAGTTTACGGAAAATGTAGAATAATTGGGTGACTGCCCGCTTCACCGCGCCCGCCCTCAGTCAGCAGGGTGCGGGGTGCCAGGATCGCGGGTACAGTAATCTAGAAGGGGGACGTGTTATGTTTGGGTGAAGCCAATGTTGATCTATTTCTTTATGTGCTGAAACCTACTCCTGGAAAAAGTGACTGAGACAACATGAACTCCATCATCTTCCCCTAGAGTCACACCGGGTCCATGGCCCTGCGCCCACGACGCTGAGAGACGCCCGCTGTGGGGTTCAAGAGGGGTCCTCCATATACAAAACAGTCACTACCCAAAGACGAAATTCCAAAAGGACCTAGAACAAATCTAGAACTGAGGAACACGGCGGAAAGTGACGTCATCACATCAGGAACTAACCTGCATGTTATAGCTCAATACGAGAAATGTATCAAATATGAAGAGATAACTGTGTGTATGTATATTTGTGTGTGTATGTATGTATGTATGTATGTATGTGTATGTATTTATGTATCTGTGTGTATGTATATATATATATATGTGTGTGTGCATATCTATTAGTGTGTATGTATTTATGTATGTGTGTATGTATATATATATATATATGTGTGTGTGTATATATGTATGTGTGTGTATATGTGTGTGTGTATATATACAGTATATCCACCCCACTGCATATACAATCTCAACATTTTGCAAAAACAACTCTGATCTAGGGAACATCAAAGACAATTGTTTTAAGTGAAATTTTTGCAAATATCTGCAAAGCACTAAATCACAGTTTAGCTTTATTCTTGCTACAAGTGATTAATAGGAACTCTGATTGGTTGCTATATGCAATGAAGGACATTCATAGTATAAGACGGCTAATGTATGAGAGAAATAAGTTCATCTCTGATACTCCAGTCACATCCATTGCAGCAGTCTTATATCTGTGAGATAATGGGGCACATTTACTTACCCTGCCCAGTCGCGAACCAGTGGCGCATTCTCCGATGAGGATTCGGGTCTTCCAGCGATTCACTAAGGTCATGCATCCGATGTCCACCAGGTGTCGCTGCTGTGCTGAAGTCCGCTGGAGTTCACCTTCTTCTTCCCGCTGCATGTGAGTGATCGATATTGCGTCACAATTCGTTTTCTAAATTCCACATTTTCTCCAAATCCGTCGGGATTTCCGACAGCCACGCCCCCAATTTCTGTTACGTGAAAGCCGCCGCCGATGCGCCACAATGCGATTGCGTGCGCCAAAATCCCGGGACATTTCGGCGCAAATCGGAAGAATTCGGGAAACCCGGCGGAAAAATGCGATTCGGACCCTTAGTAAATGTGCCCCAATGTCTGGTACTCTAGTCCCATCCAGAGCTGCAATCTTCCGTTAGAAAATCTCATTTGACTGCAGCTCTGGATTTCATATCCTTGCTATTGTATCGTATCTGATAATCAAGCCACATCCAGAGCTGCAGTCTCATATCTGCAAGTATTCTTGAATTCTCTCCCACAATCCCTTTGCTGAGGAATGAGAGGAAAGTGAATTTTTATTCCAAACTTGGTAATACTGCCCCCAATGTACAAGAATATAACTACTATAATACTGCCCCCTATGTACAAGGATATAACTACTATAATACTGCCCCCTATGTACAAGAATATAACTACTATAATACTGCCCCCTATGTACAAGAATATAACTACTATAATACTGCCCCCTATGTACAGGGATATAACTACTATAATACTGCCCCCTATGTACAAGGATATAACTACTATAATACTGCCCCCTATGTACAAGAATATAACTACTATAATACTGCCCCCTATGTACAAGAATATAACTACTATAATACTGCCCCCTATGTACAGGGATATAACTACTATAATACTGCCCCCTATGTACAAGAATATAACTACTATAATACTGCCCCCCTATGTACAGGAATATAACTACTATAATACTACCCCCTATGTACAGGAATATAACTACTATAATACTGCCCCCCTATGTACAAGAATATAACTACTATAATACTGCCCCCTATGTACAGGAATATAACTACTATAATACTGCCCCCCTATGTACAAGAATATAACTACTATAATACTGCCCCCTATGTACAAGAATATAACTACTATAATACTGCCCCCCTATGTACAAGAATATAACTACTATAATACTGCCCCCTATGTACAGGAATATAACTACTATAATACTGCCCCCTATGTACAAGAATATAATACTATAACACTGCCCCCTATGTACAGGAATATAACTACTATAATACTGCCCCCTATGTACAGGAATATAACTACTATAATACTGCCTCCTATGTACAAGAATATAACTACTATAATGCTGCCCCCTATGTACAAGAATATAACTACTATAATACTGCCCCCTATGTACAAGAATATAACTACTATAATACTGCCCCCTATGTACAAGAATATAACTACTATAATACTGCCCCCTATGTACAGGGATATAACTACTATAATACTGCCTCCTATGTACAAGAATATAATACTATAACACTGCCCCCTATGTACAGGAATATAACTACTATAATACTGACCCCTATGTACAGGAATATAACTACTATAATACTGCCTCCTATGTACAAGAATATAACTACTATAATATTGCCCCCTATGTACAAGAATATAACTACTATAATACTGCCCCCTATGTACAAGAATATAACTACTATAATGCTGCCCCCTATGTACAAGAATATAACTACTATAATACTGCCCCCTATGTACAAGAATATAACTACTATAATACTGCCCCCAATGTACAAGAATATAACTACTATAATACTGCCCCCTATGTACAGGACTATAACTACTATAATACTGCCCCCTATGTACAAGAATATAACTACTATAATACTGCCCCTATGTACAAGAATATAACTACTATAATACTGCCCCCTATGTACAGGAATATAACTACTATAATACTGCCCCCTATGTACAGGAATATAACTACTATAATACTGCCTCCTATGTACAAGAATATAACTACTATAATGCTGCCCCCTATGTACAAGAATATAACTACTATAATACAGCCCCCTGTGTACAAGAATATAACTACTATAATACTGCCCCCTATGTACAAAAATATAACTACTATAATACTGCTCCCTATGTACAGGAATATAACTACTATAATACTGCCCCCTATGTACAGGAATATAACTACTATAATACTGCCCCCTATGTACAAGATTATAACTACTATAATACTGCCCCCTAT
This sequence comes from Engystomops pustulosus, assembly GCF_040894005.1. Lineage (NCBI taxonomy): Eukaryota > Metazoa > Chordata > Amphibia > Anura > Leptodactylidae > Engystomops > Engystomops pustulosus. The sequence goes on from NC_092419.1 coordinate 17,516,724, forward strand.
GTACAAGAATATAACTACTATAATACTGCCCCCTATGTACAGGAATATAACTACTATAATACTGCCCACTATGTACAAGAATATAACTACTATAATACTGCCCCCTATGTACAGGAATATAACTACTATAATACTGCCCCCTATGTACAAGAATAGAACTACTATAATACTGCCCCCTATGTACAAGAATATAACTACTATAATACTGCCCCTATGTACAAGAATATAACTACTATAACACTGCCCCCTATGTACAAGAATATAACTACTATAATACTGCCCCCTATGTACAAGAATATAACTACTATAATACTGCCCCCTATGTACAAGAATATAACTACTATAATACTGCCCCCTATGTACAAGAATATAACTACTATAACACTGCCCCTATGTACAAGAATATAACTACTATAATACTGCCCCTATGTACATGAATATAACTACTATAATACTGCCCCTATGTACAAGAATATAACTACAATAATACTGCCCCCTATGTACAAGAATATAACTACTATAATACTACCCCCTATGTACATGAATATAACTACTATAATACTGCCCCTATGTACAAGAATATAACTACTATAATACTGCCCCTATGTACAAGAATATAACTACTATAATACTGCCCCTATGTACAGGAATATAACTACTATAACACTGCTCCCATGGCATGGACATTCCCAGGCAGCACTTAATGTTGTGTGAGTTATAGCACTGCTGAGTGTGCACGGCCAGCAGCCGATTCCCCAGCGAGTGCTCTGTCTGTAATTAGCGCAGCGCAGTGACTGTCACTATCAGCTTGTTTATTGTCATTATTTTATCATTGTAAAGCCCCTCTAGGTGATGAGACACGCTGCACGCCACATAATTACCCCTATTAGCATGCTAATTGAACACAGAAAGAGGCCATGGACAAGGTAGCCAGCTGAATAATTCCACATTAATCACACACCATCATCACTGAGAGTAGTGCACACTATACATCATATCCCCATGTAACAGGTCAGATGCCTTTGGGTCTACCCCTAATCCAAGGCACTATTATAGTAGTTATATTCTTGTACATAGGGGGCAGTATTATAGTAGTTATATTCTTGTACATAGGGGGTAGTATTATAGTAGTTATATTCTTGTACATAGGGGGCAGTATTATAGTAGTTATATTCTTGTGCATAGGGGGCAGTATTATAGTAGTTATATTCTTGTACATAGGGGGCAGTATTATAGTAGTTATATTCTTGTACATAGGGGGCAGTATTATAGTAGTTATATTCCTGTACATAGGGGGCAGTATTATAGTAGTTATATTCCTGTACATAGGGGGCAGTATTATAGTAGTTATATTCCTGTACATAGGGAGCAGTATTATAGTAGTTATATTCTTGTACATAGGGGGCAGTATTATAGTAGTTATATTCTTGTACATAGGGGGCAGTATTATAGTAGTTATATTCTTGTACATAGGGGGCAGTATTATAGTAGTTATATTCTTGTACATAGGGAGCAGTATTATAGTAGTTATATTCTTGTACATAGGGAGCAGTATTATAGTAGTTATATTCTTGTACATAGGGGGCAGTATTATAATAGTTATATTCTTGTACATAGGGGGCAGTATTATAGTAGTTATATTCCTGTACATAGGGGGCAGTATTATAGTAGTTACATTCTTGTACATAGGGGGCAGTATTATAGTAGTTACATTCTTGTACATGGGGGCAGTATTATAGCAGTTATATTCCTGTACATAGGGGGCAGTATTATAGTAGTTATATTCTTCTACATAGGGGGCAGTATTATAGTAGTTATATTCTTGTACATAGGGGGCTGTATTATAGTAGTTATATTCTTGTACATAGGGGGCTGTATTATAGTAGTTATATTCCTGTACATAGGGGGCAGTATTATAGCAGTTATATTCCTGTACATAGGGGGCAGTATTATAGTAGTTATATTCTTCTACATAGGGGGCAGTATTATAGTAGTTATATTCTTGTACATAGGGGGCAGTATTATAGTAGTTATATTCTTGTACATAGGGGGCTGTATTATAGTAGTTATATTCCTGTACATAGGGGGCAGTATTATAGTAGTTATATTCTTGTACACAGGGGGCAGTATTATAGTAGTTATATTCTTGTACATAGGGGGCAGTATTATAGTAGTTATATTCTTGTACATAGGGGGCAGTATTATAGTAGTTACATTCTTGTAAATAGGGGGCAGTATTATAGTAGTCATATTCTTGTACAAAGGGGGCAGTATTATAGTAGATATATTATTGTACATAGGGGGCAGTATTATAGTAGTTATATTCTTGTACATAGGGGGCAGTATTATAGTAGTAATATTCCTGTACATAGGGGGCAGTATTATAGTAGTTATATTCTTGTTCATAGGGGCAGTATTATAGTAGTTATATTCTTGTACATAGGAGGCAGTATTATAGTAGTTATATTCTTGTACATAGGAGGCAGTATTATAGTAGTTATATTCTTGTACATAGGGGGCAGTTTTATAGTAGTTATATTCCTGTACATAGGAGGCAGTATTATAGTAGTTATATTCTTGTAGATAGGGGGCAGTATTATAGTAGTTATATTCCTGTTCATAGGGGGCAGTATTATAGTAGATATATTCTTGTACATAGGAGGCAGTATTATAGTAGTTATATTCTTGTACATAGGAGGCAGTATTATAGTAGTTATATTCTTGTACATAGGGGGCAGTTTTATAGTAGTTATATTCCTGTACATAGGAGGCAGTATTATAGTAGTTATATTCTTGTACATAGGGGGCAGTATTATAGTAGTTATATTCCTGTTCATAGGGGGCAGTATTATAGTAGATATATTCTTGTACATAGGGGGCAGTATTATAGTAGTTATATTCTTGTATAGTAGTTATATTCTTGTACATAGGGGGCAGTATTATAGTAGTTATATTCTTGTACATAGGGGGCAGTATTATAGTAGTTATATTCTTGTACATAGGGGCAGTATTATAGTAGTTATATTCCTGTACATAGGGGGCAGTATTATAGTAGTTATATTCCTGTACATAGGGGCAGTATTATAGTAGTTATATTCTTGTACATAGGGGGCAGTATTATAGTAGTTATATTCCTGTACATAGTGGCAGTATTATAGTAGTTATATTCTTGTACATAGGGGCAGTATTATAGTAGTTATATTCTTGTACATAGTGGCAGTATTATAGTAGTTATATTCTTGTACATAGGGGGCAGTATTATAGTAGTTATATTCTTGTACATAGGGGGCAGTATTATAGTAGTTATATTCCTGTACATAGGGGGCAGTATTATAGTAGTTATATTCTTGTACATAGGGGGCAGTATTATAGTAGTTATATTCTTGTACATAGGGGGCAGTATTATAGTAGTTATATTCCTGTACATAGGGGGCAGTATTATAGTAGATATATTCTTGTACATAGGGGACAGTATTATAGTAGTTATATTCTTGTACATAGGGGGCAGTATTATAGTAGTTATATTCTTGTACATAGGGGGCAGTATTATAGTAGTTATATTCTTGTACATAGGGGCAGTATTATAGTAGTTATATTCTTGTACATAGGGGGCAGTATTATAGTAGTTATATTCTTGTACATAGGGGCAGTATTATAGTAGTTATATTCCTGTACATAGGAGGCAGTATTATAGTAGTTATATTCTTGTACATAGGGGCAGTATTATAGTAGTTATATTCTTGTACATAGGGGGCAGTATTATAGTAGTTATATTCCTGTACATAGGGGCAGTATTATAGTAGTTATATTCTTGTACATAGGGGCAGTATTATAGTAGTTATATTCTTGTACATAGGGGCAGTATTATAGTAGTTATATTCTTGTACATAGGGGCAGTATTATAGTAGTTATATTCTTGTACATAGGGGCAGTATTATAGTAGTTATAGTCATCTATATATAGTGTCAGTATATTATGTTGCAACTTTGGTTGAGTGATGTTTCTGCTTCAATTTTTACCATTTTTCTCATCAATGTATTTTGATTGTATTTTCTTTACTTTTTGCAGTATAATGTGATGTTAGGACTTCTCCTGGATACTCGGCTGCGGTTTGTTCTGGAACATTCTGTGTCTTCCTCCTGGTGGTGGATCTCGCTGAATGTTAATAGGTCTCAGTATCCCTGATGGTGGCAGAGCTATGGGTCGCCTGTGGCCGGGGAGAAGGTCGGCTTTGGCTGAGGGCAGGCAGGAGTCAGACATCAGTGCGGAGCTGGATTCCTGTGTGGCGGCTCCTGGCAGCTGCTCAGTAAATGCCACAAATATTTAATGTGCTTTATAAGCCGCCGAGTCATGGTGGAGGCTCCGGGTCCCCAAGCACAGAGCAAAGAGAATCCAAACCCTCTGTACAATGTGCGCTCCTGCCAAGGGGTCTACATGATGTGCATTTATAGTATGGCCAATATTATACCAGAGGGGGAGATGCATAATAAAGCAGCCAGATAAATGGCAAAGGGGAGGGGCTTCCATTTAAATAATTCCCCCTTCACTCAAATCACAACAAATAAAGGGAAACAATGTAACATATTCTACCCATTGTTTCCCCATTATTTGGTGTAACCCCCAACACCCAATACATTGTATAATCCGACGCTGATCTCTGCCCCTCCCCCGCTGCACAAGATAACACTGTGCGTTCTGTATATTCCTGTAATTTATTATACCATCCAGTATAATCCGCCGTGTTTCAGGGAAATAGAATTATATTCATGGATTGAGCGCTGGATGTGACCACCATGATTGGATTTACGTGACGGCGGTGCGAGACTCGCAGACTGAAACATTGATCCAAGTGACATTTCTAAATCAGATCTCCAGAGGCGTGACCCCAAGGGTCGGACGCAGGACTAGGAATACGGAAGCCCTCTAACTGGAATATCTCTGGTATTACTGGCATTTATAGTAATCCTAGTATTACCAGCGCTCATATCATTCCTAATATTCATAGTATCCCTGGCATTTTTGGCATTCCCATTTTTACCAGCATTAACTGTACCCCTGTATTTTTTGGAACTCCTGGAATCCCTGCCATTCCCGATATCCGGCATCCCTGATATCTCTGGTATCCTTAGTAAATGAACCCCATAGTACCAAGGGTCCATGGAACGCACAAACATCGACTTACATGGGCCAGAAATGGGGGGGGGGGGGGCGTCCGACGGACGATCCAACGGATTCATACAACGAGCGGGATTTAACATTCAAAATTGTGTCGCAAGATAATGCACTTACATGCACCGGGAAGAAGATGGGGAACTCCGTCGGACCTGAGCGGGGAAGCGACACATGCAGGAAATTGGACGCACAATCTTAGTGAATTGCGGCAGCTCCGAATCCTCGTCAGACAATGCACCTCGGGGATCGCGACTGGACGGGTAAGTAAATGTGCCCCTATGTACATTTTTAGTATCCTTGTTATTAAAAGGGTTGTCCAATGGATGGAAAACAAGGATGCTTTCTTCCAAAATCAGTGCCGCTTTGTGCTGGTATGGCACTGGGGCCCTAGAGAGATGAATAAACTCAGTTGTAATATCACGCACTAACCATAGTCAGGAGTGGCGCTGTTCCTAGAAGCCGCCATGTTTTTCAACCTCCAGACAACCTCTTTAGGGGCATTCACAATAACCTAGGTATGTTTTATGTAGGTATGTATAGTATCACTGGCATTCACCCTCACCATATCGCTGCCCAGCGGGGTCCCAGGTTTAGAGGATGCCCCTGATGTAGGGCCTGAGCTGCAGTTAGGTCCTGGGACAGCGTTAGGATCATCCTGGCATCTCCACGTGGTGACACAGGTTGTGTAATGCGCTGGTCCTTCTATAGCGCACACAGATTACACAGCACTGCACAGAACTTGCCAAATCGTTCCACAATGTAACAATTCAGGATTGTACAGGAATACAAGAAGTGCTACAACATTCCCAATGACCCGGCTCCTCTCACCAGAGAGCTCCAGGGGTGATCACCCAGCTTTCCCAAGAACAGGCAACCTGGAAATAATTCAAGTTAACAGCTCAATCTCAGAGAAGCCAGGGATCAGTGGGGGTATTTACAGGGGAAGAGGAGGCTGATTTTCAAGGGAGGTGCATGGATTATTCACAAAACGCTAAACCGGGGGACGCGTCTACAAGATCCAGGGTCTCCTCCTCTAAAGCAGCAGCAGGTGGGCGCATCAATTGTCAGGGTCACCCAGTGCTTTAGACAAGAGGGCAAGCGAGGACTTCAGCAGCCACTAGGGGGAGTGACACATCATAAACCAGGGAGGAAGACTCATATTAACTCTATAGATTCATCTACTTCACTAAAAGGTCCAGCAGCACTTGCAGAGTAGAGGACTATAACAGGAGAGAGTGGCTGATAACAGAGAACAATAGATTGTGTCCCCCTGTACAATCTCCTCTCCCCAGGATGAAATGGCTGATAACAGAGAGTAATAGATTGTATCCCCCCTGTACAGTCTCCTCTCCCCAGGATGTAATGGCTGATAACAGAGAGTAATAGATTGTATCCCCCCTGTACAGTCTCCTCTCCCCGGGATATAGTGGCTGATAACAGAGAGTAATAGATTGTATCCTCCCTGTACAGTCTCCTCTCCCCGGGGTGTAATGGCTGATAACAGAGAGTAATAGATTGTATCCCCCCTGTACAGTCTCCTCTCCCCAGGATGTAATGGCTGATAACAGAGAGTAATAGATTGTATCCCCCCCTGTACAGTCTCCTCTCCCCAGGATGTAATGGCTGATAACAGAGAGTAATAGATTGTATCCCCCCCTGTACAGTCTCCTCTCCCCGGGATGTAATGACTGATAACAGAGAGTAATAGATTGTATCCCCCCTGAACATCTCCCCAGGATGTAATGGCTGATAACAGAGAGTAATATATTGTATCCCCCTGTACAGTCTCCTCTCCCCAGGATGAAATGGCTGATAACAGAGAGTAATAGATTGTGTATAATAACTTTGTAATATAATGTAGGCACATATTTATTTCCTGCTTCTCTCCTCCTTTCTCACCATCTGATGGAGGGTCTCTGCTCCTGATAAATATTCATGGTGGTGGTGGTGGTGGGGGTCGGGGGTCTGTGCAGCTGCTGCAGTGCGGGGTCAGAGCTGCTGATGAGGGCGCCGCTTCCTATTCCTTAAAGAGACAGAGTCATAATGGAGGCGGGCGGAGGACAGGCAGCAGAATGGGCAGCTTTGTCCCCTGTGGGTGTCAGGGGATCGGGGAGGTTGGGGTCAGGTCTCCGGCATCGCCCACACATTGCCTTCTGAAATTAGATTGGGGCTGAATGTATCAGCCGGGGAATACAATGTAATAAAAGGAATCACATCAGACCCCAGAGCAGCGACCAACAAAACCCCTGCAAAAACAACATTTACACACCGCACCGCAAGCCGACAGAGGAGAGGGGGCCAGAGACAAGGTGATAAAAGGGTCACAAACTTATGGGAAGAGCATCATATGCATGCACTGTACACAGTCACCTTGGGAATGGCTGATAACAGAGAGTAATAGATGGTATCCCCCTATACAGCCTCCTCTCCCCAGGATGTAATGGCTGATAACAGAGAGTAATAGATGGTATCCCCCTAAGCAGTCTCCTCTCCCCAGGTTGAAATGGCTGATAACAGAGAGTAAGAGAATAATAGATGGCCCCATCCTACAGCCTCTCAAATGTTGCATCTGATAGCAGCAACAAGTCTTCATTTTAATAAAAGCGAAAAAGGGGAGAAAAATCTGAAAAAACTAATTGCAATGAAGACTCATTAATGAGTACAAATTTCCAAAATCTTCAGATCTTTGTTAGATCTTGTAAGGTACCTAAGGGTGATGACACACGTGGCCTTTTTGGTCCGTTTTTACACACGTATTTTCAGTCTGTTTATTAAAATATAAAAGTTCTAAGCAGCCAAACGCATGGTAAACGGTCAATTACGGATGCGTTTTTAAATGGACTGAAACCCAAAAACGCACGTACGGCATCACCCTCACGTTCTGAATCTCTCACGGCTATATGTGGTGTTGTTACATGTTTGCATCGCACTCTATACAACTTATGTGTGTCACATAACGATCTGATCTCTCGTTACATTGTTGCGTCTCTTTATGACAATCTGATCTCTCGTTACGCTGTGGTTTTGTTACACTGTTGCGTCGCTTTATGCATCGGACGTGTCCCATAATGATCTGATCATCTGTTACATTGTTGTGTCACATTAATGTAACGGAAGTGCGTCACATGACGACCTCCTGCGTTGAAGGCTCCAGCTGCAGGGCGGACGTCCGGGTGTCATGGCGGCGAGGATCCCAAGCATCAGCCACTGCCTTATTCTTCCCTCCTATGTACGGACACGATATTGCCTTTTGGCGTCTTCGAAGAGACATTTCCAGGGAAACAAAGCTAAAATGCCCAAAACCTGCCGATACTTTCTTTCCGCATAATTTCCAGGTAGTGGAGGATTGGGAGGGGGAGGAGGGTGACACATTATTCACTTTTCCGCAGATCACGGCTACAGGGGGGGGGGGGATCAATAGTGACGTTTTGTACCATCAGTTATACTGGTGACATCATCAGACTGGGACAAAACGTTGTCACCTGAAGGAGGCGGAGCCAGATGCTGAGGAACCTAATTATTCATATATTATAATGGCACAGTGTTAACCCTTCCCCTGCATAAGTAAATATCTCCCCATTACGTTACTTTATCTTGTCAGGGCAGATTTCTGTGGCCATGCTCAAGACTTCTTCAGACTGAGCTCACCTGTCATTATGTAGACGGGTCGCAGCGGCGGGGGCAGCTTGTCTATGCGGAGAGAGAGCGCTGATTGGATGAGCTTCTTGTCAGTCACTAATCTGCGCGCCAAAAAATTCAAGTAACTGGCAACTGCTCAGTGCACACCTATACCACAGAGGAAGCTGATTGGTCCATAGCGGCACGGAAATGACGTCCCAGCTGCGAGGAGGAGCCGCAATGCTTGTACAGAGGGGAGGAGCCCGCACTGGCTGAACCTATACAGAGAGGAGGAGCCAGCACTGACTAAACCTATACAGAGAGGAGGAGCCAACATTGACTACCTGGTCTGTTGTCTTGTTATGTGAAGCTTTATGGCTATGAAAATGTATTTATTATTTATATATCTTATTCATATGCAGGTGCACCACATATAATGTATCTCCTGGTATACAGGTGCACCACATATAATGTATCTCCTGGTATACAGGTGCACCACATATAATGTATCTCCTGGTATACAGGGGCCTCGGCTATAATGTATCTCCTGGTATATAGGGGCCCCGGCTATAATGTATCTCCGGGTATACAGGTGCACCACATATAATGTATCTCCTGGTATACAGGTGCACCACATATAATGTATCTCCTGGTATACAGGGGCCCTGGCTATAATGTATCTCCTGGTATACAGGGGCTCCGGCTATTATGTATCTCCTGGTATTCAGGGGCCCCGGCTATAATGTATCTCCTGGTATACAGGGGCCCCGGCTATGATGTATCTCCTGGTATACAGGGGCCCCGGCTATGATGTATCTCCTGGTATACAGGGGCCCCAGATATAATGTATCTCCTGGTATACAGGGGCCCCAGATATAATGTATCTCCTGGTATACAGGGGCCCCGGCTATAATGTATCTCCTGGTATACAGGGGCCCCGGGTATAATGTATCTCCTGGTATACAGGGGCCCCGGCTATGATGTATCTCCTGGTATACAGGGGCCCCGGCTATAATGTATCTCCTGGTATACAGGGGCCCCGGCTATGATGTATCTCCTGGTATACAGGGGCCCCGGGTATAATGTATCTCCTGGTATACAGGGGCCCCGGCTATGATGTATCTCCTGGTATACAGGGGCCCCGGCTATAATGTATCTCCTGGTATACAGGGGCCACGGCTATAATGTACATATGTAGTATTTTGACTGAATGCTGTGTGTGATCCGATCCAAGCAGTGAGCCCCTTGTGTCTTCTATAAGAGAATAAAAGTGGCGACAAGCAGTCCCCCAAATATCAGATCAACAGTCTCTTGACCCGGACGATTCTGCTATAAAAATAAGACAGACGGACAGCGTCTGGAGGATAAGTCTGGGGCAGTATTACACTGTCTGCTATCACTTTTACATCCGATTAGTTGCCATAGTTTATGCCTTTCTGTCACATTAGCATCATTTTCCCTGCAAAAGCCACAATCCCATTATCCAAAGGGATACAAATCCTGGAATATAAATCCATATTTCACTGTCCTGCTGCTACTAACAGCACACACTAAGGTAATTTTACACATCTCCCTGGGGACAATACCTAACACTATAAGCAGAGACCACAGAGCACAGCAGTGTGAGGATCCCCCAGTTCACCTGAAGAAGCTCCAATCCTGGAATATAAATCCAAATTTTCACAGTCCTGCTGCTACTAACAACATATACAAAGATCTGTCCATGCACATGCTGCAGTCTCTGTGGTCACACCTGCTGACAGGTAACTTTAATCCGGTTCTCAGCCTCTAGAACAAAGTGGAACAATTTTGGTTTATCTGACAACCTGCAAGCAAAATGTAACCCATGCCCCTTCGTGTTCTGATGGCTTGGGCCACCCCCATAGCTGCATCTCTTCTCCTGACCCCCTCCGTAGACCCTACCGTTTTTCTAGCACTCTTGTCTATGGAGCCGTGTGTCCTGGATCTGGAGCCTGGCACTAAGGGGTGCACATACTTTTTCCTAGCAGTGTCCCCTTCACACAGATGTGGCAGATACATTGTATCCTTCTGCTATGAGAGCTATTTCCTCCTCCGCCCCTCCATGTCTTTCAGGGATATTTGGGGATAAAGTACCTTGTCCAAGGTCATAACCGCTGCTAATAAATCCCTTTTATTATTTCAAGGTCAGGAGCCTTAAACCCCAAAAGCAATGCATTGGGGGTCATTTACTAAGGGCCCGATTCGCGTTTTCCCAACATGTTACCCGAATATTTCCGATTTGCGCCGATTTTCCCTGTATTGCCCCGGGATTTTGGCGCACGCGATCGGATTGTGGCGCATCGCATTTTCGTCAGACTTTGCACCGTTTTCGGGATTTGAGCAGCTTTGCCAGGTATTTAACGCAAGCGTTTTGTTTTTTCTATGCGACACAAGTCGCGGGGGCGTGGCCATCGGATGATCCAACTGAATCGGTCTGAGTGTGGGATTTAACTTTCAAATCGTGATGCAAGATCAAGCACTTACATGCACCAGGAAGAAGAAGGTGAACTCCGGGGACCTGAGCGGGGAAGCGACACATGCAGGATATCGGGTGCATGATCTACGTGAATTGCGGCACAGCGCATTATACACGGACAGTGCACTTTCGGCGAACGCCGCGGACCGGGTAAGTAAATGAGCCCCATTGGCTAAGGTCAGTGATTGGCTCTGGGTCAGGAGGGGCGATGCTGGATACTTGGAGGTTTAGGTCACTGTCCAGCTCTCTGCAGGTACAGGTTGCCATCTTTCTATTCCCCCGTCACAAGCCTCGCTTCCAGTGTTTTTTCTGACTTTTTTCCCCCTGTTGGAAAAAATGAAAATCTTATAAAATAATAAAATAAAAAAAAAAATGTTTCTGCCAAGTACAATCAATGTCCACCTCCACAGTATTCCGAAAACAAACATGGCGGTCACACTGTTTCTTCCACAACTATTCAGTAACACCTGAACTGATTTGTATAGATCAGAACTTTCCGCCATGTTTACTCGCCCGCCCCCCTCCCCCCCTTCCCGGCTGCTCACCTCCTGTCTACCACCCCTCGCTTTACTCAGCAGTTTTCTTTCCCCTTCCTCAGCCCTCATTGTCCCCCAGATTCCCTCATATTTACATTGTAAGAAAATTCTTCATGTAAAAAGTTCATACGATGATAAAGAAAACCAAACTTGCCCAGAAACTTCTGAGCCCATGTGCCAGGCGACGCAGGACGTGTCCGCACTGCAGTTTATATAACATCGACTTTCATCAAAGGCCACAGACTGCTGCTGTTCTTGGACCTGTTCCAGAAATGTCTGACTTTGATACCGGATAGAGACGTCTCCAATTTCCTACCTGAAACCAGCAGCGGCGCTCTCCGAATCGTCACACTCTCCTGAGGGGACCGGCTGATCGGTGCTGGAAATGTGAAGTCAAAGAGTTAAATATAAGAAGGATTATTCTGTGTAACCCCAGAAACTATGAGGTTAAAAATGAGAGAAATAGATCACTTACAGAAAATGTACCATATCTATCTATCTATCTATCCCATATCTCCTATCTATCCATCTCATATATATATATCTATCTTGTATCTATCTCCTATCTATCTCATATCTATCTATCTATCTATCTATCTATCTACCTCCTATCTATCTCCTATCTATCTCCTATCTATCCATCTCATATATATATATATCTATCTTGTATCTATCTCATATCTATCTACCTCGTATCTACCTCGTATCTACCTCGTATCTACCCCGTATCTACCCATGTATCTACCCATGTATCTACCCATGTATCTACCCATGTATCTACCTCGTATCTACCCATGTATCTACCTCGTATCTACCCATGTATCTATCTATCTATCTATCTCATATCTCTCTCCTATCTATCTATCTATCTCCTATCTATCTATCCATCTCATATATATATATATATATATATATATATATATATATATCTATCTCATATCTATCTATCTATCTATCCCATATCTCCTATCTATCTCATATCTATCTCCTATCTATCTATCTATCTATCTATCTTTCTTTCTTTCTATCTCTCTCCTATCTACCTATCTATCTAGAAGAAGTAAAATCCAAGTCAGCACAATCTTATGGACTCCTAATAAGGAGGGGTGCAGCGCCCACAAAGGTTCTGGTTTGATCCTCTTGTAGATAAATAAAGTAAAAAGCGGGCAGCACTCCATGGTTCAAAATTTCCAAAATAAAAGGTGAACTTTATTGAACAAGTGGCGACGTTTCGGTGTGTAACACCTTCATCAAGCAACAAACAAGTGACCCACATTGGATATATATAGCAAAACATAGTAGGTGATTAGCATAAAGAGGCGTGTCTTAAAGTGCCTGTGCAATATTGTGTTATTCATCATTGTACAAATATATATAAAAAATACATTCAAAGATAAAGTGCATCAGTTTCAAGTACATGTATATAACAATGTCGTTCTCTGTACAATTATACAGTACAAAGTGTAATCATAAAGTGTGCAAGTGCAAAGACTGGCGTGTAAAGTAGGGGTTAAAATTACCCAAAAGGCTCTGGAGAGAACTTTCTTGGTGGAAGCTTCTGGTCCACAGCTGATACAATCTTAGCGTCTGTGGATCCAACCTGCACATGTGCAGTGGAGCCCTGAGGCTGCTGAGAAGACATCTTGGAAAAGGGCAACCAAGCCCTCAATGCAGTGTGCACTGAGGCCAAGAAAATGAACAACAAATGACCTGTGACAGCAACTTAAAATGAAAAAATGAGCACATACACATTAACCTAAGTATTGGGGATAAGAGGATGGCTCTCATAACCATGGCGGCAGGATAGTAATATACACCTCTACGTAGTATACATAGATTCAAGGTGATTTGCGCCTGGTGCCCACTATGGTGATGCATCACCTAATGAGAGATCGGTAAAGCACATAAGAATGCGGCCAGTGGGATATTAAGTGAGTATAATAACATCCCAAGGAGGTGGTAAGATCCCACAGGGGAGATGGAGCATATATCACGCTCACACCCTCCAGCGTGGGCATCCAAAAACCACTACAGCTGGCAACCTACTCAGTCCCACAAATATGTGGGTATTTTGTGGCACAATTTGGCGCTTAATCCCTACACAGCCATGGATATATTGTATAGATATATGTTATAGTTATCAACCAGCCGGCACAGGGCACAAGATGTAAAGGAGAAACCAACAAAAGAAAACATCATAATGGTTCATATAAACAATTTGAAGTAACATCCACCAAGAGATGTCATCCATCCGATTGGGCAAAGGAATTTTTTCAATATCATCTGAACATATATAGATGGTAAACAGATTAATCTGAAGAAGTAGAGATCAATATTCAGTGGGCACCAGGCGCAAATCACCTTGAATCTATGTATACTACGTAGAGGTGTATATTACTATCCTGCCGCCATGGTAATGAGAGCCATCCTCTTATCCCCAATACTTAGGTTAATGTGTATGTGCTCATTTTTTCATTTTAAGTTGCTGTCACAGGTCATTTGTTGTTCATTTTCTTGGCCTCAGTGCACACTGCATTGAGGGCTTGGTTGCCCTTTTCCAAGATGTCTTCTCAGCAGCCTCAGGGCTCCACTGCACATGTGCAGGTTGGATCCACAGACGCTAAGATTGTATCAGCTGTGGACCAGAAGCTTCCACCAAGAAAGTTCTCTCCAGAGCCTTTTGGGTAATTTTAACCCCTACTTTACACGCCAGTCTTTGCACTTGCACACTTTATGATTACACTTTGTACTGTATAATTGTACAGAGAACGACATTGTTATATACATGTACTTGAAACTGATGCACTTTATCTTTGAATGTATTTTTTATATATTTGTACAATGATGAATAACGCAATATTGCACAGGCACTTTAAGACACGCCTCTTTATGCTAATCACTTACTATGTTTTGCTATATATATCCAATGTGGGTCACTTGTTTGTTGCTTGATGAAGGTGTTACACACCGAAACGTCGCCACTTGTTCAATAAAGTTCACCTTTTATTTTGGAAATTTTGAACCATGGAGTGCTGCCCGCTTTTTACTTTATTTATCTATCTATCTATCTATCTCATATCTATCTATCTTTCTATCTCTCTCTCGTATCTATCTCGTATCTATCTCGTATCTATCCATCTATCTATCCTATCTATCTATCTATCTCTCCTATCTATCTGTCTCCTACCTTTCTCATGTGTATCCACCCCTCGGTCTCTGTTACCCTGGGATGTGACTGTGTGTAGGTTATTAGATATTCAGTGTTGTGGGTCTTTCCTCCCTGACTTGTGTATTTCGGCTGCTGCCTCGTCTCGTTGCAGATTCCTCCTCGCAGATGGTGTGTCGTTACTTTTACACCAGTGCCAGCCATCCTGCTTCATCACTTGTCACTGTTTAACAAACACATCACCCCGCTATCACCCGTGCCCCCCACAGTCTCCGGGACCTTGGTGGCATCTTGTATCCGGGTGGTGGAATATGAAGGCGTCGTAGAGGGGCTGTGGGACCCCTTTATGTGTTGGTTCAGTCTCCTCTTCCATTCATTGTTATTCTGTTTTGCTGCAATTTGGTCATGACGAGAGCAAAACCCTCCACCGAACCCTTATATGTTCTGTACTATTTACGGCATCTCACAAAAGAAATCGGAACAAAATTCTTCTGGATTTTGAATCCATGGGAGACGTCCGCTCCTTTCTCGTCATCAATGTTTGGGGGATTTGCCATTTCAATGACGGTGTAATCAATGAAATGGATGTAGTTGTCTGGTGCACACGTCTGAGCCCGCGGCCCCTGCACCCCCTCCCCCCCAGGTTTTATTGATCGTGAAATCAATATGAAATGATAAAGGGTCGGAGCAGGCGGCAGCTGTGGGATTCCTCCGCTGTCTTACATTACGGCCTCCGTGATTATCTCCAGATTGAATCCGATACACAACCAGCCCTCCGGACCCCTGAACAGCCCCCCAAGGGCCAAAAGAAATCTCCGGCCCCAAATATTCCATTGGCTGGATTTGTCTGATCTCCAGGAGCTGAGGAGTTTTTTTTATGTTTTATTTTTTATATTTTTTATGATGCAATCGTTTTTGTTATTTCGTTTCCTACAGATAAAGCAACAAATCCTGGAAGGAAATTGAGGCTGAACCTGAGCGCTCCCCCTATGATTTGTAGATGAGAAGCCGCTGAGCGGAATTTTTATTTCTTGGGATTTGATCCGTAGTCCGGTATTTGATGCAGGATGTTATTGGGAATCGGATAAGTGGGGATGGTAGTGTAAATCCCCCCTGTAAGTGCTATTATTGATACATTTCTGTTGATTTTAGTGATTTTTATGTCTTTTTGGTTTTGGGCCGCAGCAGACAGCGGGGTCCTCGCCTCCTCGCGCAGATGTCCCCCGCATCTGGTAAGAGGGAGTCTCTCTACTTGTCAACAATAATTCACTGTAACAGCTGTCCCTTTTGACAGGCGCAATGTCAGGCTCTAAAATGAGAGCGGGTGACAGTCGCTCGGCTCCTCCGTCACAATGTGCTGCAGATTAACCCCTTACTGGCAACACCGGAGCAGAGGTGCGGGCTTCTCTGGGAGTTGATCATTTTTAGGGGATTCTATGGAATTTTTAGTACAATCGGAAGCTGAGTTGTGTGTGTGAGAGTGTACAATGTATGTGGGTTTACATGTAACACAGAGACCTGGACCTGACTGTATGACATGAAGAAGCAGTGAACTGGTCACTTCTATGCTAATATAAAGCATTTAGCTCCTACCAGTTCTTTCATAAAACACAATCCAAAACTCCACCCAGTTCTATAATTCTGTAAACTATGGCTCCTCCCAGTCTTATGAATATATAACCTATAGCTCCTCCCAGTCTAAATGTAATATATAAACTCTAGCTCCTCCCAGTCTTATGAATATATAACCTATAGCTCCTCCCAGGCTTAATATAATATATAAACTTTAGCTCCTCCCAGTCTTTTGATAATATATGACCTATAGCTCCTCCCATTCTTATGAATATATCTATGCCCCTTAGATCCTCCTGGTCATGATATATATACCTATAGCTACTCTTAGTCTTATCATAAAACTAGAAGGATATATAGCTCATATATTATCATAAGACTGGGAAGTGCTATCGGTAAAATATAAGGATAAGACTGGGAGGAGCTGTAGCTAATATGATAATATTGGGAGGAGCTATAGCTAATATGATACGACTGGGATAAGCTATAGGTGATATATTATGGTAAGATTGGGCGGGTGATAACAATGGGAGGAGCTATAGATGATATATTATCATAATATGTGACCTATAGCTCCTCTCAGTCCTCAACAAACTAACCTTCAAACAGAACATATTTCTAATGGACAAGAGATGTGCTCGAGGGCAGAAGTAAAAGAAAGATGGACAACCTCACTGGTACAGGGTGGGTGATGTAACAGTGTGGGAGCCAACACAGACCTACACACCTATGACATATAACTACTACAACGGCATCAATGCTTCTCCTTGTGGTTGCTGTTCGCCTCCATCCTCCCCGTCTTGAAAATGTAAACAAAGTGTAGAAGGCTGAAATAGAATCCTAAATAGTAGTGGTGCCCAGAAAAAACATGGATTCTGGTAAACATATATTCCAAAGGTATTTTTACTGTGGGTCATGTTAAAAACAACAGGTTTTGGGGTTGAATGTACCCCATCATCAGGTTAGATATACATGTAGCTTGGTGAATGGGTACGTTCTACCCCGAAACGTGCTTTTGACAAATGATCCACAATTAAATGTATCTTTGGAATATATTTTTACCTGAACTGAAGCTCCTTCTGGGCAGTTCTGCTGTTCAGGATCCTTTACTATAGTGAATACTGACGCACAGGCCAAGCCTTACAGAAGAAAGGTGATAGATGGATAACAGAAAGTAACTACACTGAAATGT